>NW_027492864.1:0-464687 GCF_021521415.1 Bidens hawaiensis | reverse complement strand
GGGTGCCATTTACCTGGGTTGTAATCTTGTTTCGTGGACAGCTCGCAAACAACGCACAGTCTCACGATCCTCTACAGAATCTGAATACAAAGCTTTGGCTGACACGGTTGCTGAACTCACGTGGCTTGAAACTTTATTATATGAACTCGGCATTGTCAAGAAAACTGCTCCTACACTTTGGTGTGACAATTTAGGAGCGACCTATCTCTCTGCCAACCCAGTATTTCATGCCCGGACCAAGCATGTTGAAGTTGATTTTCACTTTGTCCGTGAAAAGGTTGCTCAGGGGCGATTACGAGTACAGTTTATATCTACACATGATCAGATTGCAGACATTTTTACCAAGCCGTTACCAACAGATCGTTTCTTATTTTTACGGTCCAAGCTGCAAGTCGTTTCCCGGCCTCAGCTTGCGGGGGAATATTAGACATATTATGCTAGGTTTACAATTATTCATATTAGAGGGACCTCAATGTATCTTATTCCAGTATATAAACTATTGTACTGCCTATTATTATTAATATACAATCACAATACAATCTACAATATACGTATGTTCTATAAGTTGTCGTTCAGAAAAAATGTGTTGATTTTAAAATCTACCGTCTCTTGTTTAAAATTCAACAATATATGATCTAAAGTAGTATCATGTTCGGGAGTACCAAAGCCACCAATTAATAGATACAAGATGGTTTATGCTAATATCCACTCGTAGTCTAGTACCATTACATGTGTGACGGTATATAACCCTGCTTTTTTTACTTGTTATAAGCTTATAGAGATTTTAATATATAACTTTCCAATATATGCGGAGCAATGTTAAAAACTTCATCCCTTTGTGCTCTTGTAATTTTGGTCAATTTGTTGGTAGTTTAATTACGTGTCAAACGTTAATTGATTGGAACATTTATTTTGTATGCCTTAGAAGTTTAATGTTGTTTGAAACATGTGTGTATTTGATGTTTATGTTGTATGACTCGTTATGCAACATTTGGTCATGTAAATGTTAATGGTGTTATGTTTATAGTGTTCTTTAAACTT
Source organism: Bidens hawaiensis (assembly GCF_021521415.1). Lineage (NCBI taxonomy): Eukaryota > Viridiplantae > Streptophyta > Magnoliopsida > Asterales > Asteraceae > Bidens > Bidens hawaiensis. The sequence goes on along the minus strand of NW_027492864.1, from coordinate 463,646 downwards.
GAAACCATATGGTTGCGTCATGTTCTGGGCTATGTTTATTTATACAACCGGTCATGTTTATGGTGTGTTTAGACAATAACAACCAATTTAAACATACTTCATACCAAATCAAATAAATGAAAAGGTGATTTCGCTAAATAGTCGTCAAACATAAGGAGAAGTAGAGAAGACGAATTTTCCCTCACGTATAATGTAAATAAACCCGAGAATGTTTAATATCATTAGGAGGAATAGCGGATGACTTAATACTATATTAAATAGGGGAATTAGAGGTTGATTTTAAATTTTCAAAGCATAACTAGATCATAGATGCAATATTAGCAAACCCCATATTCTTAGGATGAATCATCTTGAAGATTAGAAATGACAACAATAGTATAATACAATCCATAGTAACTTAACTAAACACGATATCATTAAGATTCTGTCGTCCTTTCTAGGGAATGAGAACGAGGGGAAGGCGAGGCATTCTTGGGACGGGTCTTCTTAAAAAGTGTCGGAAAGCAGCATATCTTTGAAGATGCATCGTCATGGTCATTATCGAACAAGGTCATACGATGTTCATTAATAGTTGAACCGTTGTTATTGTGACGAAGCTTAGCCAAGTAGTAAGCTTGAGCAAAGGCTGAGCCAGATGCAGCCATTGACTCCAAATATAAGTAGATGTTGATGTTGTTGAGTATAAGCTATGACCATGAGAATGAGTATTTATAGGAATATTTAATATTACTTACTTCCGGACCACGTATAACTTTTTCAAATTTGCCAATTTATTACATTATCTTTTCTTGCTGATGTTGAAAAAAATGGGTTTTTAAGTTAAAGAAGTGAGTGTTGGAAGGTGACAATAGTCTAGACAAACAATGAAGTTTAAACCAAGTTCATTTGTGTCATCTGGATAGTCTTTTTCTTGGGCTACAAGAAAATTTGACTTTTGACCAGTGTTGTAAAAGTCGGATTCCAAGGCCTGGGAATCGGCGATTCCGAGGTCCTTGGACATCAACCTTGCCGCATTTTCCCAACTCAGCCACCATTACTCGCCAAGGTCCAACTCGGTCAAAAGTCGGAGTACTCGGGATTACTCGGCATCCAAGGTCAACTCGGCCACAATTTTTTTTAATTTTTTTTTATTTTTTTTTGTTATTTTTTTTCAGTAAAAATTAAAAATAACAACAAAACATGAATTTTTTGAATTATATTTTTTATTTTCATATGAATTATGTTTATTTTGACGTGAATTATGCTTATCTTAACATATACATAATATCCAATAATTAATTTATGTTATAATTATCATATCCGAGTACAAGCGAGTACTTCCTACAAGGGGGTCAACCGCCTAGCGAGTTTTACAACATTGCTTTTGACATTAAAGAAATTCAATTGTTTAGAAGGTGTACTAGTGAATGATATATGACATGAAGTATTGGCACGTTAATTACAAAAATGTTACCGTGTTGAAAAATGATTGTCCTAAAAACAGAATGATTAGTTGAACATTACATCCGACCGCCCAAAGAGACAGCGAGTCTCTAGTTATGTTTTACAAACAACAAAATTTTTATCCACTGATTAATACTCTACAGAATGTTATACACACCACATTTCTATTTACCTACAAGCACAGACTATTCTTTGATTGTGTAAAGTCAGGAAAAAAATGTTGATATTAACACGCTCACTGCAACACAAATTTCTTTTCAAACGAACGACCGCCCACACTGCAACAGAAAAAGTCAAAACAAGTATTGGTTATATAGCAAAGAATAGGGTTCTAGAAAGTATTTAATATGAGTAACTCACTTGTATTCAAGATGAATGTTGATGCACCGAAAGTTATCTAAGCATTGTGTTATTGTAACACCGCCGTCAATAACCTGATCCTGCTCCACATCTATCGGATCATAGAAGTACACCATCGTCTGTCAAATTTTAAAATTTTGTTTAATAATCAGTACAAAAAACAGTATATAAACCAAGTGGCCATTTTGACCTGTTTACTTATGAACGGGCCGATTTGACCCATATACCTGTTGCCAATGTGTAGGAGGATCCTCGGGTGCAGTGGAAAGAACAAGTGCATCATCTGGATTGGCCCGTTTCCTCCGATAACTACCAGAAGGCTTTGTTTCGGTTGACTCTTCAACAGTTATAAGCGCTCGATTATTATTATGCGGTCCACCAAACGCAACATCAAACCAAAATGCAAACCCATGGAAATGAGCTGAAATAAAATAAGATAAAAACAATCAAATAACTGTCATATTATAAACTAAGGGATTTACCTCCAATCATAGATTGAAACTTAAAGTTTGATGTCACTGATTCTGCTTCTTTTTCTGTGACTGTATAGCAATCCACATGCTTTACCTGTTAGTTTCCACCAAAAACAAAATTTATATTTATAATATATGAAAATAATATTAGTTTCTAGAATTGAAAATAGGTACCAAATGAGGCCATGTAAGAACATTTTCTCCACTGATTGTCTCCACAGATGGCGCCTCAAACGCACAACGTTTTGCTACTTGCATTATTGGAGACACTGCAACATATATAAAATTATTAATATTACATATATATAAGGTTGGTAAGTTAAACCGTTAAAGTCAGATTATTTTTTTAACTCACTGTCAATCCCAAAGACCTTCCGCCAGAAATCAACACTTTCTGCATATCGGTCGGGATGTGTAACAGGGGCCATGTTTAGCTGCAGAAAATACAAGTCAAAAGTATTAAAAATTATAAAATATCAACTGAATCATATTGTTTAAAAGTTATAAATGTTGAAAATAAGGTATACTATACCATTGCATTTGAAGGAAGAATAAGACCGCCAGGTTTTAACCAGCGGTCTCTGGCAACAATAACACTCCTAAGCATGCTCTACAATACAAAAAATGGAAAATATAAAAGAAATAATAGATACAAAATATGATTAATAACTTGGGAAATGAATAATAAATAATCACCTCATAGAAGAGCATATAACCCATCCACTCAGAAACTATAACATCCACCTTTTCATCTATTTGAACTTGCTGCATTAAGAGAATACGATGTCAAAATTTGGTTGATAAAATAGTTTAAAAAATTATAATCACAGTTTATGTACCTCCATACGTTGGTGTAAAACAACGATTATGTCAAAAAGATTATTTGCCTCGACAATTTCCTTTGCCTATTACAAAATTTTAATATAAATAAGATTAAAATATGATGGAAACGTCATTAACAACATTATGCCAAACTGCTAGAAGTGGCAAGACATACATGATTCGCTATATCACTGGCATCCACTGCATAAACCTGGTAAAATATAGTTATTGCAGAACAAAAATAAATTACAATGTTTCTTGCCATAAAATTGATAAGAGTTCTTAAAGAATTTAATCATTTCAAATATAATCACTCGTCAAAAAATCTTACTCGTCTTGCTCCTGCTTGAGCACAAAATATTGAGAGGATGCCTGTACCACAGCCAACATCTAAAACAACCTATAATACAAGCAAGTGAAATAAATTTCTTATATTATAATGGACAAATTAAAAAAGAACTGAAAAGAACACGACATTATTATCGTTAAAATGCAAACAACAAGACTGCTTTCACATCCATGATATTATTTTTATAAAAACTTAAACTTGAGTGTTTTCTTACTTTGCCTTCAATAAGACTCTGATGGTGTAAAATAGCATTCCTGTACGCTTCTGTTCTCACATGATCCTGCAGAATAAAACTAATTAGACATGTAGAATGCACTGTAAAGAATCCAACATTAGGACAAACTGCTACAACTAAAAGTAAAATACAGAAATTGTATAATCAACAATTATTTATTGGTTGAAAAGTCATAACTCAAATTATATAATCAAAGCAACTGTCACAAGTCACAACATGCTGAAATCTTCATACCGAATGCAAGAAGCAGACTTACCAATAACCAAAACGATATACTTATATGCATCATCGTTAATACAAACATGGTTACAAATTCAGTGCAAAGAATCCAACACTACGCCAAAAACACTGGAGAAAATTATATATTGCATGCTTGAAAAATCATAACTGAAATTGTACAGTCTACAAATATGCATAACCAAAGTTAAACAAAGCAACTTGTTGATACTCTTAATAGATCATATAACTTTACTCATTATTGATAATATACCCATCATTTATATGACAACAAAACTATGAACACGCGATACAAATTGCTAGACACATATTGTTTTAACTGGACACTAAAATACATTCATCATGGTGTCAATGAAACAAGTTGTTATCTGAAATCACAAATCAGTTACCAGAACATTTTACGAACCCTAAACAGGAACTTTGACTGCTACGAACATGAACAAAACAAGAATCTAAAGATCATATGCTTATTATTGATAATTTGATAGTGCATACAAAGGAATAGAGGATCATTAACTGTTGATACTCTAATTACTAGCTAGATCATATACTTCTACTCATTATTATTAATACATTCACTGTTACACATTCTAGATACATTCATTATTTTACAATAAATTAACCACAACAGTAACATAATAATAATAATAATAATAATAATAATAATAATAATAATAATAGTAATAATAATAGTAGTAGTAGTACGTACGTACGTACGTACGTACCTTGATCATGTCTTGATGAGTTCCGACGTGCGCGTAGGAGTGAAAGTAAGCGCTCTCATAATCGACACGAGGCGGCGGTGCGACTACAAACCGTGGATCCGGAACGATATTCCTACGTGGCCGGCGAGATGACTTACGTCGTGGAGGCCTCCTTCAACCGCCGCTGCCGCTGAGCTGGTGGCTGTTGCTGTCGTTGTTGTTATCGTCGCCGGAGCTGCCGCATGGTGTTGACGTCGATCCTTGACCTTCCATGGCGTTCGGTTTTGAGTTAAGTGTAAACGGTTAGTAACTAACTAACTAACTGCTTTGGTGTGTGTAGGTGTAACTGACTAATGGTGGGACCAGTTGATATATGAGAGGTAATATACTACATTACTACTGATATGATATAAACTGATTTAACGGAAGGTAACGGAACGAAATGAAATGGAATTAACGTATTGAGAAAGGAGTCACCGGAGTGTCAAGGGAGAGACCAGTGTTTCATGTTACCCAGGTTCAATTCATGCTCGTATTATTTTTAGTTTCGGACGCCCTGGGTGATAATAGGAGATTAGGCAAGTAGGTGAAGTTCACTCATAAGAACCTTGAACCGAACAAGTCTTATCTTATTGCATTGTCGTGCCATTAACCGAGTGTTCGCGGGCGTTGGCCTTTTCTAATAGTTCACTAGGTGAAATGGAATAGATGTGTCAAGAAAATAATAATAATAATAATAATAATAATAATGGAACTGTAGAATTTTCTTTTAGTTGAAAATCATAAATTACGGTTATGTTTGGCTCAGTTTATGCAGTATTGTAAAAATCGCTAATCGCTAGTCCGGCAGTGTGGGTTGAGACTAGCGATTAATCAGAATTTATCAGGACTAATCGGGATTAACCATTAACCAGGATTAAATGACAACTAATCAGGATTAATCAATGATTAATCGGCGTTTAGACATGATTTTTACAACACTAAGCTTATGCATGCTTCAAAACGAGCAGGACCAAAAATATTTGTTGTAGTTATTGTGGAAAATCATTATTTTTGGGCCGAGGCTTGAGAGATTGTTATTTTAAGTAATTTATTCCGAGCTATAGCTTAAATGTAACACAAAGGATTAACCCGTGATCGATCGAGCTGAAACCGTACAAAAAACAAAAGGTGAGAAACCGAAATGGAACGTTTTGTAGAACCAGAATTCAATTTTGGTTCGGTTCGAGCTAGAATTTCTTCAAATATGTCCTTGAATTTATTCGAAATGTAAGTCAAACTCAAATTGGAGAAAAATATGGTCATTGGGTTCCTTTTATTGGAACTATGTTTCTATTTACTTTTGTTTCGAATTGGTCAGATGCTCTTTTACAATTTTACCTTGAAAATTCATACAATTATCTAACTGGGAGTTAGCCGCACCTGCAAATGATATAAATACTACTTGTCGTGCCAACCGTAAGTGATCTCGTTGATGAACTATTTATCTTAAACTAGTTATTTAAAAAACGGATAATAACCTATTACCCTTTATGAGTTTATTCTACCTTCATCTGATTTCAACGTATTAGAATCTTTAAATTATGCAAAATATATGTTAAAGAAGTTAATATAAATTTTTAATATCTTTCTTCTAAATTTAGTGTAAATCGATATGCAAATGTGTAAAATTACATGTCTAATCATATAAAATAGTATGAATTTCTATATAAAGCAATATAAAAATTAGTAAGGAAAATTGGTTTTTATTGGTTCCAACTATTGTCTTTTGGTCATTACCGGTCCCAACTAACAAATTGGTCACTGATGGTCCCAACTTTAAATGCATTTGTTCCTAACGGTCCGCGGCTAACAGAATCCTAACGTCGTTAGTTTTAGGTCGCCGGAAAAACGTTTTTGTCGGCAAAGTCAATCTTTTTGCTGGAAAACACCACCTGAACACCGCCACCACCACCAATTGACTCACCGCCAACCAACCACCATCAATTAAGCACCGTCAACTGATTCCGACGATGGTTCTAGGGTTCCGGCAACCTCAATAATTGGGGCTTTTACCGAAAAAGATTCCTAAAGGTACGATACAAAGTTACCATGATGTTTGAGACAAAATTCTTGAGTTTTCGGGAAAAAATCCGCTCAAAAACGTTTTTTCCAGCGACCTGAAACTAACGACGTTAGAATTCTGTTAGTCACGGACCGTTAGGAACAAATATGTTAAAAGTTGGGACCGTCAGCAGCCAATTCATTAGTTGGGACCGATAGTGACCAAAAGACGATAGTTTGTACCAATAAAAACCAATTTTCCAATTAATAAAATAGTGCTAACCAATATTTATCAGTGATTTAATGAATATGAGCATTTTAAACAAGTTTATAACTGTCATTAATAAGTAATATGTAATCTTTAAATAAAATGAAAAAAAAAGAAAAGAAAAAAAAAAGTACCACAAACAGCAAAAAATGTGTAAACATAAAATCTGCAAACGTCCCATGATCTTCATGACACTTGGCATCCATCTTGTTCCATAACTATTTTGTTTAACATATTAACCTGCTAAATGTGACACATGTACAAATTAAGGTAAAGGCAGGAGGAACTAAGCATCATGGATGACAACAGCGTTTCTCCAACACCAAAAATGACTTGCAACCTTGCACCGGAAACACTTAAAGATCATATGATACTGTAATTCTTTATGACAAAAATTGCATTGCTCATCATCCTTTATCCCTTGTACAAAGGTGACAGGGTGGGGGTGTTCTTCGATTTTATATCTTTCTCCAAACTTAACATTGAAATAACCAAAGATAGCCGATTTGATCCGGAAATATGTAGAGAGCTGGTCACATTGAAGTTTTACGGGGGCACAAGCAGTGTGCATAGACGACGCACACATGCTGCAATGATAGAACCACAAGTTCGGGCCAAATTCATCCTCACAAATCTCACAAAAGTATTCGCCACTATGGTTCTCAGCTGGATAGTATCTTAGACTCAGTGCATGTTTATCGTACTTGTGCCTAATAGTTGTAGGTAATAACAAAGCACAACTCGTATGCAAATAGAAATCACAAGTGGCACAATGGAATCCCGCACCTTTTATCCGCCCCCAACATCCCTTACAAATATTTGTATATGGTGATGAAGCTTTAAATCTTAGGAGGATGTGATTAGGGTGAGTCTCATGTGTGATTACCTCAGGTATGAAGCCACAATTGATATTCACAAAATATTTACATTGCCTGCATCCATATGCAAAACCATTGCAAAATAAAAGACAATTGCTACAGGTAAACACACCTATCAACACACCTTTCGAATCTCTTGGGATCTTTGGTAGCAGAACAAGTGTATGCTCAGGATGATCGTGATAGTTTTGTATTTGAGAAGGTAGCCTAGTACACCACTCATGAAGAACAAAATCACAATTATGTTGAGAACACTTGTAAAAGGGCACATTGGTGATTGGTCTGACGCATCCATTACATATTAGTTCCACACTTTTCATGGGATCGTGAAGAGAACCGGCACGTTAAGAAGTGTGTCAAAAAGAATCAGCGGGTGTGGATGACAAAACATTTCACCATCAATCTTCCTTTTAATATCTAATTCGCCTTTGTTGATAAATTGGTGCATTAGAAGGTTAACACTTTCATCGGGGAATGGACAACGAATTAGATTAGGATAATCCTCATCTTTGAAATTTTTGTGAGTTTCACCCCAACCTAATTAGTGAATGACATATTAAAAGTTAAACTTAAATTGACAAGCGCAATATCTAATATTAAAAAGAAAAGCATAATTTCTCACCCGCGGGCATCAAGATAGAAGACATAAATGCCTCTTTCCTTGAAGTAGCACAATCAACATGAACGTAGTATCGACATTTATCGCATCTGTAATGCCACAAGTAAGAACTGTAATAATATAGGTGAGGATCGAAACCTTTCTCACAAACTCTGCACTTGGGAAAGTATCTATGGAGCTTCTCATCAACAGGAAAGGAATAAGCAAGGGTAAGTAAATGTGAATGACTGAAACTTCCATTAGTAGACTTTTGGATGAGTAACTTGGATGGAAGCAAAGCACAGTCCAAGTGGATGCTGAAACCAAAACAAGTGATACACTGGTAGAAGGTTCCACTATGTTCATTACCACAAGCGTTACAACATGATGTCATCCTATTCAAATAGCGTAGTAGTTGGTGAGGGTGACTTGGGTGCTCCATCTTTTGTTCGGACATAGTAGCATAGATTATGTCCATATAGAAATCACATATGGAACAATGGTATTTGTAGAACTTTTTTCTCTCAAGTTTGCATATAGCACACCTCCATTTGTTATAAATTTGTTCGATAATGGTTAGTGGGAGCTTGGTCAACGTAAGACTGTGGTCGGGATGCAATGGGTGGTTTTGTTGGGTTTTAGGAAGTTGTGTGCAGAATTTGTGTAGGGAGTAGTCGCACTCTTTGCAGGAGTAGTAACATATATGAAATGGATAGATCTCTTCCTCACACATCATGCATTTGCCAACATAAGGCTCTTCCACCATAATATCATCTTCGTCTTCATCTTCCTTGTCAGAGTTTTCGTTGTCGTGGTCAGGCTGCAATTCAACCAGGTGTAGCATATGCTCATGAGTAAAGTGCTGAAGTTGCTCCATTTGAACTACACAGAGTAAAGACTTGGGTTGTCCCTGTGAGGTCTTTTTTTGTTGGGTTATTTTTGCCTATGAGAAAACCCGACAACAACATTAACCTTCATGGGATTTATTACCATTATTATTATTATTATTATTATTATTATTAATTAAGTAATAAAGAAAAAGAAAAAATAATATTATTATTGCCCTCTTGTTCACGGATGAACACAACCAAAGAAAAGGGGAATTGGTTTTGGGCCCACATGTGGTGTGGGCTTTGTTACTTGGTCGACAAGAACACTCAAGAATATAATGGATTTTGTGGTGATAATTGTAAAGTACACACAAAATAATATTCAGCCGTCATATACAAAATATATACGAAAGTTTTTGTTTGGGGTTTAATTCCTTGGTGACTGCCGAATACATCAGAGACAAAGAGAGTAATTATTTGGTGTTTTATTCCTCTGGTGTTTTTTGTGAAGATAAGAGACGTACCAGAGATCGACTCATTCTCTCGTTGGTGGTCGTTTTTCCTAACAGAGTGGTATCAGAGCTTCGGCTCTTGTTCTTGGGTTAAGACTTGTTTGAACGATGGAAGCTAATACAGGTAGGATGGTGAGTTTGAATGGTTTCTAATTATCATGTTTGGAAAGGCAAGATGGAAGACCTTCTTTTTGTGAAGGATTATTATTTGCCTGTTTTTAGTACCGATAAACCTGAATTTAAAACTGATGAAGAATGGAATATTTTGCATCGGAAGGTTTGCGGGTATATTCGGCAATGGGTTGATGATAATGTTTTGAAACATATTAGCGGGGAGAGTCATGCTCACACTATATGGACCAAGCTTGAAGAGTTGTATGCTCGGAAGACCGGGAACAATAAGTTGTTCTTGATTAAGCAGTTGATTAACTTGAAATACCGTGATGGAACTCATGTTACTGATCTTCTGAATGTTTTTCAGGGTGAATGTTTTTCAGGGTGTTATTAATCAGCTTGCAGGTATGGGTATTAAGTTTGAAGACGAGATACAAGGTTTATGGCTTCTTGGTACGTTACCGGATTCTTGGGAGACTTTTAGGACATCGTTGTCCAACTCCGCAGCTAACGGTATTATTACTATGGAATTGGCTAAAGGTAATATTATAAATGAAGAGATGAGAAGAAAGTCACAAGGTTCCTCTTCACATTCAGATGCCTTGGTTACCGAAAGTAGGGGGAGAAGCCATATCAGAGGTCCGAGTAATAGAGCAAAGCACCGTAGTAAGTCCAAAGGGAAGTGTCATCATTGTGGTAGAAAAGGGCGCACAATAAAATATTGCAGGCAACTGAAAAAGGAGAACAAGAAGGCTAATTACAACAATAAAAAGAACAACTACAAGAAAGATGACGGTGATGAAGGTACTTCTGAAACTAACACTGGCACCGAAGAGTTTTATATTTGTTGTGATTATGATAGGGTGAACATTGCACGTGATGATTCGAGTTGGGTTGTTGACAGTTGTGCTACTTGTCATGTGACATGACAAAGGGATTTTTATTCGTCTTATACTCCTGGTGATTTTGGGAATGTCAAGATGGGTAATAATGGGCTATCAAAGATCGTTGGTGTTGGGGATGTTTGTTTGAAGTTTGATACTGGGATGGATTTGGTTTTACGCAATGTGAAACATGTTCCGGATATTAGACTTAATTTGATCTCCGCGGGCACATTAGATGATGATGGTTTCCACAGTACCTTTGGTGGTGGAATTTGGAAACTCACTCGTGGTTTGTTGATCGTGGCAAGAGGTGAAAGAACTTCAAAGTTGTACATGACACATCCAAAGATTTCCAGAGACTCGGTTAATTCATTGACGAATTCTGATGCGACTGATATGTGGCATAAGAGACTTGCGCACATGAGTGAAAAGGGGATGTCTATTTTATTGAAGAAAGATGCCTTGTCCGGTGTGAAAGATGTTCATTTGAAGAAGTGTTCTCGTTGTATGAATGGTAAGCAAAATAGAGTTTCTTTTCATAGTATACTTGACTTGGTGCATTCAGACGTATGTGGTCATATGAATACTAGAACACTTGGGGGCTGCTTATATTTTGTCCCATTTATAGACGATCATTCGAGGAAGGTATGGGTTTATACTTTAAAGTCTAAAGATCAAGTATTTGATGTGTTTAAGCAGTTTCATGCCCTAGTTGAGAGACAGACTGGGAAGAAGCTCAAGTGTGTTCGTACAGATAATAGAGGTGAATACATTGGTCCTTTTAATGCTTATTGTAGAGAGAATGGTATTCGACACCAAAGGCCACCTCCTAAGACACCACAGTTGAATGGTTTAGCAGAACGGATGAGTCGAACTTTGGTTGAAAGGTTTAAGTGTTTGCTCTCACATGCAGGGTTGCCTAATTCCTTTTGGGGAGAAGCTTTACATACAGCGGTACATGTTATTAATCTTACTCCTTGTATTCCTTTGCATAATGATGTTCCAGATAGGGTTTGGAGTGGCAAAGATGTTTCGTATTGTCATTTGCGGGTCTTTGGATGCAAAGCATTTGTGCATATCCCCAAAGATGAAAGATCAAAGCTTGATGTGAAGTCTAGACAGTGTATATTCCTTGGTTATGGGCAAGATGAGTTTGGATACAGGCTATATGATCCGGTTTCAAAGAAGCTTGTTAGAAGTCTTGATGTTGTGTTTGTGGAAGACAAGAGTTTGAAAGATATTGAGAAGACACAGGTAGTTCCTCAGTATGATGATGATCTCATTGATTTGGACCCTATTCCTACTCAGCGTTATGAGCCACATCACGAAGATGGTATTCAAAATGACGAACAACATGGTACCGATAATATTGATAATCAAGAGAAGGTAGAGTTGGATGAGGATATTCATCCCGAGTTACCGGTAGATATGCCTGCATTTGTCCCACTTAGGCGGCGGTCTACCAGAGCCCGTCAACCATCTACTCATTATTCGACTGGTGAGTACGTCTTACTCACTGATGGGGGAGAGCCCGAGTATTATAAAGAGGCAATGGAACATAAGCATAAAAGATGGTAGTTTGAAGCCATGCAAGATGGGATGAATTCCTTGTATGAGAACAATACCTTTGAGTTAGTGGAGTTGCCTAAGGGCAAAAGAGCTTTGAAAACAAGTGGGTCTACAAATTGAAGACTGAAGAACATACCTCACGGCCTAGGTACAAGGCGAGATTGGTGGTCAAAGGGTTCAGCCAAAGAGAGGGTATTGATTTTGATGAGATTTTCTCTCCAGTTGTGAAGATGAGTTCCATCAGGGTGATCCTTGGTTTAGCTGCTAGTCTTGATCTTGAGATTGAGCAAATGGATGTCATGACAGCATTCCTTCATGGTGATCTGGATAAAGAAATCTACATGGAGCAACCTGAAGGTTTTCAGGTTAAAGGTAAAGAAGATTATGTTTGTAAACTTCATAAAAGTCTTTACGGGTTGAAGCAAGCACCGAGACAGTGGTACAAGAAATTTGAGTCAGTTATGGGGAAGCAAGGCTACCGAAAGACTGCGTCTGATCACTGTGTTTTCTTTAAGAGGTTTGGTGATGATAATTTTATCATTTTATTGCTTTATGTTGATGATAAGTTGATTGTTGGCAAGAATGCAGAAAGAATTGTCCAGCTGAAGAAAGAGTTAAGCAAGTCGTTTTCTATGAAAGACTTGGGTCCAACTAAGAATATTCTTGGCATTCGGATTACTAGAAATAGAGCTTCAAAGAAGTTACACATGTCACAAGAGCAATACATTGAAAAGGTGCTTAGCAGATTCAAGATATCTAAAGTTAATGTGGTTAGTACACCTCTTACTCCCAACTTTAAGTTAACTGAAAAATATTGTCCTACTTCTGAGAAAGAGATTAAAGAGATGGATGGTGTTCCATATACATCAGCGGTTGGGAGCTTGATGTATGCAATGGTATGTACACGGCCTGATATTGCCCATGCAGTAGGTGTTGTTAGTCGGTTCTTGTCAAATCCGGGTAGGAAGCATTGGGAAGCAGTTAAGTGGATACTTAGATATTTATGAGGTACTTCCAAATTGGGTATAACATTTAGAAATGGGGAGCCGATGCTTGTTGGTTACACGGATTCTGATATGGCAGGAAATAAGGACAACATGAAATCCACTTCTGGATATTTGATGTTATTTGCAGGGGGAGCCGTGTCATGGCAGTCAAGACTGCAAAAGTGTGTTGCTTTGTCTACTACCGAGGCAGAGTATATGGCAGCAACAGAAGCATGCAAAGAATTATTGTGGTTGAAAAGATTTATGCAAGAGCTTGCCTTTATGCAACAACGCTACGTGGTTCTTTGTGATAGTCAAAGTGCTATTCACCTTGCTAAGAACTCTATGTATCATAAGAGAACAAAACATATTGATGTGAGGTATCATTGGATTAGAGATGGTATTGAAGACAAGTTGTTTGAACTTGATAAAGTTTACACCGATGATAATTGTTCCGATATGTTGACCAAAGCTTTGGCAAGAGAGAAACTGAAGATTTGTTGCTCACTCGCCGGGGTGGTGAGTTCTTTCTCATAGACGAAAAGGGGGAGATTTGTTGGGTTATTTTTGCCCATGAGAAAACCCGACAACAACATTAACCTTCATGGGATTTATTACTATTATTATTATTATTAATTAAGTAATAAAGAAAAAAGAAAAAAATAATAATATTATTATTGCTCTCTTGTTCACGGATGAACACAACCAAAGAAAAGGGGAATTGGTTTTGGGCCCACATGTGGTGTGGGCTTTGTTACTTGGTCGACAAGAACACTAGAATATAACGGATTTTGTGGTGATAATTGTAAAGTACACAAAAAATAATATTCAACCGTCATATACAAAATATATACGAAAGTTTTTGTTTGGGGTTTAATTTCTTGGTGACTGCCGAATACATCAGAGACAAAGAGAGTTATTATTTGGTGTTTTATTCCTCTGGTGTTTTTTGTGAAGATAAGAGACGTGCCAGAGATCGACTCATTCTCTCGTTGGTGGTCGTTTTTCCCAACATTTTTTTCTTAAACTGATGTATAAAAATCTATGAAAACAAGACGACTTTGTATCAATGCATATTAAATTTCTCATACCTTTACCGTTGCTTTACATTTACAAACTTTCACTTCACTTTTCATTAAACCGTAAAACCATATATAATCGAATCAAACTTGATGCTCCTAGAAAAATAGTTGGTGGATATAAAATTAATTGAAAAATAATTGGATATAAATTATCATTTCTAAAAAAGAAGACTAAACATTGGTTCTGTAATAAAGGGCTCAATTGAATACAACTCAAGTTATTTTCTTCGATTATTAAATTTCCAACTTTTACCATGGAATAATTATAATTATCAAATACCATTAAAATATCAGGCAACTAAAATATGAATAATAGTAAAAAAATTTAAAGTTTTTGATAGAAAATAATTTGATGTTTCAATTTAACTAGAACTCTAGAAGGTTTATATTGTTATGATAATGAGTCGTTAAGAACATAAAGTGACTAAAATTAATAAAAACAGAATCAGTTAACAAACCCTAGGTAAGCCTAGGCTGCTATTTTTATCTGAAACCCAAAACTTGGCCTAAATCTAAAGTCACCCGAACCCGAATTAGAGAATATTCGAACCCGACAACGCAAACCTTAACTGGGTCGGGTCACTTTTTTTCAACAAAAAACCCAAACAGCTGACTGAACAATCCGGACATTTATTGTCTATTTCTTATAAATGTGTTTTGGTTTGGAGTCATTAGTGTTTGAAATATTAAGTTTTGGGATTTTAAACGTTATCATATCATATCGTCAAAGATGTCTGAATTTTAATGATATTTCTTTACGAGCACAGTGAATTTTGATGATATTTTTTGTGAGAGACAATTTTTTTTTTAAATTTTACATCTAAACCTAATAACCAAGCAAACTGACCCGAACCTAACCAACCCGAACTTTAAATTTGCTGGTTATCGGCTATGCAATCGATATTGCAGATATATTACCATAATATCAGTGATATATCAGTAAAAATATTGGTCAGAATATTGGTACCGATGATATCAGCGATATTGACCGATATATCGCCGATATTCCCAATATTGGTGTTTTAAGTCTTAACTATCACCTTTTAGTATTCGATGTTAGTGTTTTAAGTTTTAATCAGTTCCTACAAGGCTACATGCTATGATTGTTAGTGTAATGCAAGTTGCAAAAAGTTAATTTGTCAATGGTAGGATAACATATTGAATTATTAATGTTAAATTGCTATATATATGAATTTTACATGATATTAAAAATTACCAATATCCCACCGTGATAACCGATATCTCATGATATCCACCGCATTAACTGCTTAGGTTATCGGATCACTTTTTCCTAGCCAAAAGCCAAAAAACTCCGAAACCCGATGAACACCCTAGGTATAATCATCCTAGTATGATTGTGATTTAGATTATTTAAAGGTTCAACACACTAACTTAAACCATTATTTTCAAAAATACATATACAATCTGCTTTCCCTACACATTAGTTTCTTTCATTTTCAAATTAATTACATTGCCTATATATTAATCATCCAAACTAATAAAACTCCAAAAACTAAAAGAACGAGAGACGTACCTATAATGTAGTATTACAGAAGAAGCTTCTTCCTTGAATCAGCAAATTGGATACGGAAATTGTAAAATGAAGAGAGTGATAGATGTTTAGCGAATGAAGACAACTATAAATGGATGAATATATAGCGTCGATTAAGAATATCGTTGATTACACAAAAGGAATTTGGGTTCAAAAGAGATTCTTGGAGTAACTTAATAACTTACTTTTACTTTTGTGAACAATAAGGAACTAAAATTCAAGAAAGAAAATATTATTCAAGTTACTTGATGTGATCAATAAAACAATAACTTAACTTTTTTACTTTTGTGAACAATAAGGAACTACTTTAGACCAATCTGATTTTTCACATTCAACTATTTTTTTTTGAACGGCAAATTAGGATCACTCACGGGCCACTGGAGTATCATCATGTCACCAGCAGAACCACGCGATCATATTCATCTCCACTAGGCAATAATGCCTAACCACAAATTCAGGAGGAAATCCAATAAATCTTGAGAAAACCCCCTTGTGGGATTCAAACCCAGGACCTTATGGTCCCTAAGCCTTATCCCACCACCAAGATGCCACTAGGCTATAAAGCCATGTACCACATTCAACTATTATAATACTAGCTTTAACCATCATTACAAAACAACTTTCAGTATAACTATCTATATGTTGTGTGATATAGTTTCATTATGGATCAAATTGTGATAAAAGTTTTCATATATATATATTTTTTTTAATCAAATCATATTTTTCTTCTTATTATATAGAAACATAGATATTACATCAACATAGCATGTAGACGGGCAACAAGCTGCGGCGCCACCACTTTCTGAATTGCAAACCCTAACATGCTAAAGACATACCCCTGCCCCTTTGGAGTCGACACATTGCCATGCACAACCCGTTGGACCCTGGTTAGGAAACGGATAGCTTCCGGTGCCAAGGAGACAAAGGTATCAAAAGCAAGAGTGACAAAAACATGTTGGAACTTTTAAGATTGTCAAATGGTGAATCAAGAGTAACTATATATCTGGTTTTGTTTATACCAAATTCCGTAAAAAAAAAGACGAAAATGTCCTTTTATACGACAAAAATGCGCTTGGACTGTCTTATTAAAAAGCAGTGATTGGAATTAAAAAATAAAAATATAACATAAAAGAACCATGGCGGGTCGTTTTAAAATGTTTCAGCATGGTTGGGCTATGGTATGTCTAGGTTTCGTTTACCATGGTCTTGGTTTTAAAAAGTGTAAGACGCATCAAAACACGTAGTCTGCGTTAGGTGAACGCGCTTATGCACCAGCCTCATGTACGCAAATTGTTCTATATTTTCAAAATGCTTATGCATTAATGATTTAATGAAATAGTAGGTGGGCGGTTTTGTAACCGCCTTCAGCATAACACTTAAAGCAAAAGGTACAAGTGTAGTCTCGCAATTCTTAACATGTTTTTGGTTGTGAAACGAGCAGGTACCTATAATATATATCTATAACTGATATATCTTCTAGCAATGATACTATAATCACAGCAGCACGCTATACTTTTACTATATATGGGCATATTAGTATGCTTACAAAAGTGTATATTGCAATCTATATATTGATTGAAATTTGAAATATTTACCAGCAAATGGATCATATCTACTCATTTTAAAATCCAAATATGTAACTGGACAAAGACATAAAAGCTATAAAATCTCTATATATCTTTGCTTACAAACGATTTACAAACAAAACAACATAACATGTCAAGAACTCACTACAATGTACATTTTTATTTATATCTTCACCTTTTACTTTCAAAAGGTTAAAAACTAGTATGCACACTAATAAAAACCACACAACTTTAACTTTCTGGCACAGGATTCACCTGTTCTTGAGGACTTGGTAACTGGTCGTTTTCCTCGGTTATTGGGTCATTAGCAACCGTATCGAAAGAGGGGTATATCGGGATCCACAAAGTATTTGCCTTTTTTGAAGATACAGAAGGCAGCGTGCGACACAACCACTAGTCTGATGGTTTTTTCGGCAGTGGCGGTTGAGCAGGGTTCTCAAAAAGCTTAGTATCATATTCATAACCTTTCAGTTTCAGGTTACCTTTAACATCATCGACATCAAACCATTCTGATTCATAATCAAAACCTTTACACTTAGTTGTTTTCATATCATGTTTTGATTCATCAGACTCCAACGGTTCACTGAAGCTGGATTGCGGTTTTGTGTACGATGGCATTGAGTTTTCTTTTGGAGATTCGGCTACATAAACGGTATCAACATAAAGTGTCTTCTCAAATATAGAATCTTGACTGTCTGTTTCTGTGATTTCGCTTATCTTCTTCTTATCAGCTAGTAGTTCTCTAAAGCTTGTACCTTTTTTCTTTGAGCTTGAATCACTTTGTTCAGAGACAGTAGATTGAATCGACCCGCTATGATCAACTGAAATCAACGGTCCTTGCAGAAGGTTGTAGAGCTTTGATCCTTCTAAGTTTGCAGGCTCACTGGATTCTATCTTTAAAACATTACTCCATGATCTATGCTTATATTCACCACTCCTGGCAGGCTAAGATAAAGAGAATAAAAATGTTTCATTAGTAACTATTAGTTAACTTATTAGTTAATTAACCGATTATGTAAGAAAAGATTTTATAATACCTCACTAACAGTTTCTCTGAAAGAACAACTAGAAGAAGAGCTTGCTTGAGTTCTACACGCAGGAGAAATCGGTAATTTGGACTTCATACGCGTTCCATTAGCAGAGCGAAAACGTGGGATTAATCCACAAAACTTAGACGATTTAGGTCCATGTTCATAATATTCATAATCACTGTATAAATCATCTTCTTCGCCATTATGATTATTATCCATATTCACTAACTTCTTCTCTTTAACAGCTATATTCTTGGGAGTAAGTTGAGGTGCATCAGAAGCCATTGCTCTTGCAGCAGGAAGAAACCGACCCAACAATAAATCCATCACTTTTGGGTCGGCACGAATGAGCCCAGGCGGCTTCACATCCGACCCGATTCCACCTATGCCAGTTGAACTACAATTATTAACCGATATTCCGCCTGGTGAAGGTGTATCAAGTGCATCCATAGATGCTTCACCGCTATCATTATTATCTTCTTCAGCATCATTCTGAGAACCAGAACTTAGTAATTTCTTGGTTGATTTTGAGCATTCAGATTTACTTATCTTATTCCTACGTTTAAACAACCTCGCTGCAGGAACCTTCGGGCTTCCAACGATCTGAATCTGCTTACCTTTTTCACTCTTGGGCCTTCCCGGACTGTGTTCCCACCTGAAAGGAACACATCCTGACTTCATCTTAGTCTTTGAGGTTGATCCACTTTTAAAAGAATCTATCGGAGATCTAACCGGAATCTGACTTTCATTCTTTCTGCTTTCAATCTTCCGTGAGGATGAGATCGACGAGAATCGCCTCACCGACAGAAGTGGCCGATTAATATTTAATCCGTTATACTCCATTATACAAACAGTTTGATCAAATTTTCTGCATCAAAAGACAAATTCATTATTATGTTGCCATATCAAAGATACAGTCTAATCTAGAGATGCAAATCTTAACCACTTAACCGAGCCAAAACCGAAACTGGTTATTCAACCGATACACTAGAAACCGGTTAGTAGCCGATTGAAACCAATATTAAGGATCCGGTTTGGACTTTTGAGACAGGAACTGATTTGTAACGGGTTAACCGATTAATAAGTCAATACGGTTAATATTAATAAGGCTAATTTTAATAGGTTAAGGTTAAATTCAATAGCTTATTACTGGTTAACAGGTTAATAACCAAACCGAGCCGGTTGACCGTTTGACCAATAACCGGTTAACCAAACCGAAACCAGAAACCGAACCAAACCCAATATTAACCGGTACAGTAGAAACAGGTTAGTAAGTGATTCAAGCTTATGGTTAGAAACCGATTTGTAACCGGTTAACCGATTTTAAGTCAGTATGGTTAATGTTAATAAGGCTAATTTTAATATGTTAAGGTTAAATTCAATAAGTTAAGGTTAATAACCAAACCGAACCAGTTGACCGTTTGACCAATAACCGGTTAACCAAAAACGAAACCGGAAACCGAACAGAAATCGGTATTTATAACCGGTTAGTAACCGACTGAAACCGAATTTTAGGATCCGGTTTGGACTTTTGAGACAAGAACCGATTAGTAACCGGTTAACCGATCATAAAGTCAGTACGAGTAATGTTAAGAAGGTTCATTTCAAACCGAACCTAACCGAACTGGTTGACCGTTTGACCAATAACCAGTTAATCTCTAATTTATGAGTTGAATCGTTTCTTGTATCAATTCTTTTGCTAAATTATGGTTTAAAACAGTGAAACCCTAATTATCCGTAATCATAAACCCTAATTACATTCAATTTCAAACATTCTAACCACAATTACTCAAAATTAACAAAAACAGGACTTGATAACCGATCAAATAATATAAACTATGACTCACAGATCATAATTAACAACAAAATTAGCGTTTAATTGAAGAATTACCGTAAACTTGTGAAGATCTTGAGTCAAGAACTGGTGTGTGTGTGTGTGGTGGAATGAAGAAAGAATGAATTGAATTGAATTGAATGTATGTGTGTGTGTGTGGGTGTGTTAATATGCAGAATGTGTCAGTGGAATCTGACTGAAAGTATTAGGGTTTCAACAGGTTGAAGAAGATGATGATATTATTATTATTATTATGAGCATGAATATGTTCAGGCTTTATTTAAAACAAGTGAATACAGTTGGAGTTCCCGCCTTTTATATACAAGCTATATAAGTTATAAGTTAACTATAGACATGGACACATGGTGAAACGGGCGGGTCGGGTCGTATAGGTCTCGAATTGTGTTTGATCATGTCGGGCATGTGTTAGTTTGTCTCTGTGGCTCGTATGGCTTTATTATCGATAACTATATCCGATAATAGAAGCTACTTATAAGTTATAGCTGTAGTGAATTATAGACATGGTAAAACTAGCGAGGCGGGTTGGGTCAGGCGGCATGCCGAGTTAAAATGGGTGCAGGTCAATGGTGTCGTACACCATAAGAGCATTTACAATAAGACGTTTTAGAGCTTGTTTTGTTGGAGTTTTTACACGTCATCCATTTTTCTCTATTGTGAGAGTCATTTTTAGAAGACATTTTTCAAAGTAGTTTTTGATAAAAAAAAATTATAAAATTAAGTTGGAGTGAGCTCTTTTATAGATGGTAAGGTCGGGTAGGGTTTGGGTAGTGGATAAACTAATAATAATTTCATTCTTATGTTCAAATTATATTTGTGAAGTAGCCAATGTAATAAAATGTCATTAATGAAATTATGTATAAAATGAACATGTTCATTAGAATGGTGATGATATGATAATTTACAAGTATTTTAATTACCAATTTAAGCTTTTGTAGCTTTTGATTAGATAAGAACATTACAATCATTTTAATCAAGGTCATTCGTAACATCACCATCACCTAACAACAACAGCCACAACCACTACCATAGCCACCACCATCAGCGCTACCACAATCACCGTCGTCTCCACCATTGTCACCGTAACCACCACAACTGTTGGTGCATGTTTTGTAACAGATGATCTTTTGTGTTTGTTAGAATTGAGAGCAACGGTCAAAGGGGAGTCTGTTGGTGCATTTTGTGACCGTCGCTATGCAATTCTGATCAGCGGAAACGAAGTACGAAGTTAGAACAACTTCACCATAGGCGAAGTTAGAACAACTTCGCCATAGACGAAGTTGTAACAACTTCTGCCATAGGCGAAGTTAGAAAAACTTCGCCATAGGCGAAGTTAGAACAACTTCGCCTACTGGCCCAAGCCCAAGCCCGCGAAGTTGTGTATCTATATATAGGTGTGTCTTGTTTAGAGTTGGGAATCCAGAAAAGTTAGAGTGTGTTTTGTGTAGTTCAATTGTCTAGAGAGAAACAGAGAGGGAGAGTCGTGTGGGACGACCCGAGGTAGAGCTCACCTCGGGTCGGCCGTGTCTTTGTTTTCGTGTTTGGTATAAACGAGTTATGATTATTATATGAAAGGATCTGCAGATTCGTTTATCCCGTTCTTGTGTTTGTTCATGTGTTTATGTATGTGTAACTGTGTTCTTCGTCTTCTACACCAATAAACGAGTCTAGGAGGATTCCGCACTCCTAGACATCGTGCGGATCTTGTATCGATCGGCGACGCCCCGGGGGGACTTACAACAACCATTGTCATCGTCGCTGCCTGAGCATCACCGCCACCACCACTGTCGTTGCCTGACCACCACCACCTGACCTCTACCACCGTCGTCGCCACCCTACCATCGCCATCACTACCAATGCTATCATCGCTAGACCACCACCACCACCACAACCACCGCCCTTTCCGCCTAATCACCACTGCCACCACCATCGCCACAACCATTTTCGTCGCCGGAGCTACCACCACAATCGTCTACAGTTTTTTTTTTAAATTTACTTTGAGATAAGTGTGTTTTTATTATTTCTATTTTACTCCTGCAATTTTTTTGAATACCAAGCAACATTAACTAATACGAGTAATTCATTTCATTTCTATAGGTTAACCACACAAGACAAATGAAAAGGAATGATAATGATCCATTTCGTTCTCTTGTTCATTTCAAACCTTCTCCTATTTCATTTCCACTTCATTCCATTACCTCTAATCAAACATAGGCTTCAAGACATTATGTTACTTAACAATAACAACTTTAACCAACATAATCTACCAACAGTTCACCATTACTTTTACATGGTATTTGGTTGTTTAACAAGACACCCCACTTGCTAATGAACAAATATTGTGTAACTTGGTTATTTAAAAGTCTTTTATCAAGGCTTTTAATAATTTTTTTAAAACATATTTTGATTTGTCGTCTCTCTTTAAAACTTTGTATACCCACCTTGTAAATCCGATTCCAACACGACCCAGTTTGGCAAGAACCTGATTTTGACTTTTATTGACCCAACTCGGACCGGTAGGGCCCGAAATTTGCGCACCTCTATAAACACCTCTCCCTTAACCTTTTTAATATTTTTGTTTATTCATTTGTTTATTTATTTATTTATTCATTATAAATGATACTAGCAATATGCGATAATAAACTTGAGGACAATTTGAATTTGAGACATCGGAAACCAAACCAAAACTCGAAATTTTACTTATGTAAGCAGAGTGGTCGGGTTAATTCGGTTTTGGGTTGGGTTTATTTTTCTTGATGTGACATGTGAAACCATTCAATGCATATGACATGTTTATTTTTTCAACATCTCATCCTTAACCACAACGGATGGCCTAATATTTAAATTATTCCTAGCATATGCTACTATCGAGGTATTTTTTATTTATATATTTTAAGACTCAAATAGGAAAATAAGATTTAAATAATTCAAAGTATAATCTAACGCTAATTAATTGGTACACATGAATTGCAACACCGGTCTTCTGTTCGGCTTGGAATTGGTATATAAAAGGGGGAAAAGATTGGTTCGATTTATCCGTTTTCGCTTACTTCTGAAACCAATTACAATTGACCGTTAAGTTCGGTGATAGGCACCTCCCAGGCCAACGGATCCTAGCCATTAATGGTAATCGAAACAAAAGACGGGTCGGTGCTATCGGGAAGCCCCGGAGGATCCGTTTACAAAGACCACATTACAATCACTAATGTCACTGAATCATGTCCTACTCCACACAAGATGTTATTTTTAATTATGTGTTTAAAAATCCAACTCTGGATACATTGTTTTAAGATTAAATACTCTTAAAGTATCAAGTTCTTTAATCTTTGACCGTAAACACATCCAAAGCAGTCGTGAGAGTTTTTGTTACATTTTAATTATGTTATTTTTATGTTTTTTTTGAGTTATTTAATAAATTTAAACATTTATAGTGCTTATGAAAAGATATGAAGGCCTGACGGAAGATATACGAGGGCCCGAAATAACAGATATGAAGGCCCGACAGAATAGATCCGCTGGCGAACCATTTATTAAATAGTGGTCGACCGTTCAAAGGCTGTTAAACTGTCGGGCCCACTGTTTAATAAACAGTCGCCGTCATAGCTAAACGGTCAGTGTTTTAAATAAACTACCTGACCCAACCATTTACATGTATACATTTCTAGATGTGGTCAGTTCAAAAGGTAGAAGGGTGTCAAATAAATTTGTTGAATGTCAGATCTAATACATTAGTTCTGACACTTTAGAAAGTGACTATTTTAAGTATTTTTGGTTTAGAAAGATTGGTCAAGGGATGTAGCTGGTAAAAAAAGGTCATCTTGGTTATTTACCCAAAAGAAATTAACTAGTTCCAAAAAATGTAGTGGATTATTTTACATTTTTATTTTAAAAAAACTTTGTTTAGTGCTTTGGATTATTAATATTTTTGTTTTATTATGGATTAACTTTTTTATTATATATTATTATGAAATCATATACTTATTGGCTATTTTATAAGTTTAAGTTGCATTTATAAAATTATATGGTAAACTTTTCACCCGGTTGAACCTTTCGGTACAACTGGTTGTACCATTTTTTATCCCTTCAATACGAGTAAAATACCGGTTTTGAAAACGTTGCATTGATTAGTGCTCTCCATCAACGGTTAGCAATTAGACCCCATTTCTCCTTATCATCTCCAAGCAACTAGTAGGAGTTGAGGAAAGAAGACGTTTTTGCAAGCCATTCCATTGTAACTAACTTAACGACCATGTAGAATAGAAGCTAGCTACAACCACGAGAATGCATTTGACTTTGAGTTTAAGAACAAACACATTCAATGCGGGTATTGATTTGTTATTAAGTTTTGAGTTGTCGATATAATGTTTATTTCTAAATTAATTCGTCTCTAATTAAAAACATTGAGAAGGATATTTGGGATGGAAATCACCTAATAGAAAATTTATTTAAGTGACAATATTTATTTAACTCATTTTATTTCAACAAATCAATAAACAACACATCTCGTCCACACAAACAAGTTAAATACAAGTAGCATTTATATTGTTCGTTTTACTAATATCCTAATAGTCTTGGTAACGTTTTCGTCGAGTCCTCAAGTCAACAAAAGTCAAACCTGTAACATTTCATAAAATAAAGTTTGTCAACACAAAGGTTGGTGAGCAATTCATAAGTTTAAGCATATAAGTATATAATAATAAAAAAAGCCACAAAACTTTTATACGAAACGATAAATAAAAGCAACAACTTGGATAAAATAGATATCGCTAATAGTTTTACGTTAACGACACCTAGCTATAAGGGGATGCCAAATAGTCTAGGATTTTATTGACCATTGCTAAACACATTAGCACCACCTAGCTACAAGGGGTTGCCAAGTAGTCTAGGATTTAATAGTTATCGTTAATTGCATTACGTTAACAGCACCTTGCCATGAGGGGTTGCCAAATGGTCTAGGATTTATAGTTCCACCATCCAAAAGCGATAAACACATAAGCATGTAAGCATAGAACACCAAATCGAGCAATTATTTAAGTAAGGTATACAATCACGTTTGTAGGTTTAAGATTCAAGTAAATAAAGCATTTAGTTTGATAAGTATGAAATGTCACCCCAAAACGAAAGATGAAAAACGGGGTATGAAAGTACTCACCTCGATTGACGAATTGGGAAACTAATAAGTGATCGACATATAGAAAGCTTGTAAACGAAATGAACGAATCCGACTTGAAAGCTAATTGAAAACGAATAAATAAAATATATTAATGAACTTGAACTTTAGTTGAAATTACATTTGAAACATTGGACAAGAAGGTTCGGTTGTTAATCGGGTTACCGATTAATTTGTTAACGATTAGAGACTTGTACTTAATTGATAATTAATATAAAAATAATATTTTTTTATTCGGGCTTTTAAATCACTAAACCAATATTAAAAGAAACAAGACGGGTTTTAAATCAGGAGTTCGGTTTTATAAAAATGAATAGATAATAAGGTTTATAATAATATAATTAATGATAATGATAGTAATGATAATAATAATTCTAAAAAGATATGTTAGATATATATATATACATATATATATATGTATGTATGTATGTATGTATAAGATAATGATGATAATAATAATAACAATAATTATTATTAATAATACTAATATAGTATAATACTAATAATAATAGTTAAAGAATAAAAATCTAAGTATTTATTAAAGCGTTGTTGATAAAAATAATAATAATAAATAATATTGATAGTAAATAATGATACCATACTCGATGTTGGTTCGATTTCTAAACGAGTTCACAAAATAACTATAATAATATTATTGCTAGTAATTAATGATAAAATATGATTTTAATAGATAATAATAATATAATTTAATAATATTAATAACAACTTTAATATTTATAATAATAATGATAATAATAATAATAATAGTATTAATAATAAATAAATATAATAGTAAGTTATATGTAATAATACTAATAATAATTTTTACGTAGTGATATTAATATTAGTAGTAACAATAAATTTGTTAAGTATAAAAATTATATCAAAACCGGTCTAGGATGAGACGCGAACCCGAGACCTCTAGTTTATTAACTAACGTACAACCCAAAATGAAACCAAGATGACGATTGTTAATTAACCCATAAGAACTTAATATATCTATTACCCGACTGCTCATCTTTTCCCCAAATCAAACCAACTCCATACCCCTTTCGACCCGCTTCAAATAAGATAACCGATAGCATAAAACCGATATTAACAACTTAGATCCGATATTTGATATGCGAAAACCGACAACACTAAAACCCAATATTACTTTACCTTTTAGATGTTTATGAGGTCGTGGCTCTACACCGGAAAGGAACCGAGCCGAACAAGGGTCATCAGAGACCGATTCCGGCGTGCCTCTGGCCGCCGGAAAACGGAACAGAGAGAGAGAAGAGAAAGAGAGAGGGATACGGGGAGAGAGAAGAGAGAGATAGAAAGAGAGATAGAGAGCCGGAGGGAGAGAGTGCAGCGAGAGGGAGAGAGAGTGTGTCGGAGAGTGAGAGAGAGAGTGCAGCGAGAGGAAGAGAGAGATGACGCGAGAGAGAGCTGTGGTGTCGGAGGCTTTGGGTGTGAGGGTAACCGGAGGTGGGTGGTGGTGCGTCGGAGGTTGGCATCGCTGGAGTTGATTCCGGCCGCCGGAAAACGGCTACAAAGGTGGGGTGGCGGCTGGTGGTTTGTTTGTGATGTAAATGTTAGGTTTAGGGTTTTTTTTGTGTTTATATGTATAATATATATTTTCAAAATACCCCCCTCAAGTTTCATCAAAGTTTAAAACGAGTTTAAAGGTTCGTAAAAACTTATAACGACTTCACGAAAAATCGTTTTGAACTCCTTATGTTTTTTCTTAGCGTCACTATAATATGACAAACATCGGTTTATTAATGATCGATGTTTATTATAATATTATACAATAAATAAAGAGTTAAGTGACATTTTCATACCTGTGGTTTGTTTAATTACGCAACTTTAGTACCGTTTTTGAATTTATTGCAAATAGCTACTTCAGCTTTCTAAAACTTGCGATTTTAGTACTTTTTTCTAACCCAGTTTATTTTTACCCGTTAAGTCAAGGATATTTTAGTAATTTTGTTATTTTCTTTATTCTTTTCCTTTTTTAAACCATATCCATAAAACCCTGTCTCTCCTCTTTTCATCATTCCGTGAATCTGATGTATCCTTGATTTCCTTAATTAACTCAATAGCCCAATAATAATTATCTCCAGATACAATAACATTAAACCCTGAGCGGCAATGGTTTCCACTAGAGGTGGCAACCTTGACCCAAACCATTCCAAATGGGTCAATTTGGGTTGTTTTAAAATTCAAATGGGTTGATTTAGGTCATAGGTTTTAATTAAATAGGTCAAAATGGGTCACTTGAAATTCCACATTCTTATTTTTGGGTCAAAATGGGTTGACAAATTTAACTACATGGGTCGATGTGGGTTAGTGTCTTAAGGAAAAGTGACATGTTTGGGTTGAAACGGGTTTTAGATTGAAACGATATCGGTTTAGGTTTCGGCTCGGATCAGCTTTCGTGCCGACACGAGTTTTAGCACTGGACGGGTTGGGTTTCGGTTTCCTTCGAGTTTTCGCATTAGACGGGTCGATTAAGGTTTTTGATTCGTTTTCGTCGACATTTCGGTTTCGGTTAATTTGTCGGTTTTTTTTTTTTGATGAACGAGGTTAACGGCGAAAATATTTTGGTTTTTTTACTTTTTTCGTTATTCGTTTATATTTTGAGTTATGATTTTTTATTTGTTTTTTTTGAATTTTTTTTTAAGGGATTTTGATCTTAATAGAAATCATCAAAAAATATTCAAAACAATTAATAAAAAAATCATAACTCAAAAAATAAAACAAAAACAAAAAATGTAAAAAAACTAAAAAGTTTTCTCCGTTGTCCTCGTTCAAAAAAAAATCGACAAATTAACCGAAACTGAAAAGTCGACAACAACGAAACAAAAACATGCTGAAACAAGCTGTTAAGGGATGAAAGGAACTGAAAAATCGCTAAAGCAAGCTGTTAAGTGCTGAAACGAGCTGAAAAATCGCTTAAACGAGCTGTTAGATGCTGAAACGAACTGAAAAATCGCTTAAACGAGCTGTTACGTGCTGAAACGAACTGAAAAATCGCTTAAACGAGCTGTTACGTGCTGAAACGAACTGAAAAATCGCTTAAACGAGCTGTTACGTGCTGAAACGAACTGAAAAATCGCTTAAACGAGCTGTTACGTGCTGAAATGAACTGAAAAATCGCTTAAACGAGCTGTTACGCGATGAAACGAACTGAAAAATCGCTTAAACGAGCTGTTACGCGCTGAAACGAACTGAAAAATCGCTAAACGAGCTGTTACGCGATGAAACGAACTGAAAAATCGCATTAACGAGCTGTTACGCGCTGAAAAGAACTGAAAAATCGCTTAAACGAGATGTTACGCGATGAAACGAACTGAAAAATCGTTTAAACGAGCTGTTGCGTGCTGAAACGAACTGAAAAATCGCTTAAACGAGCCGTTACGCGCTGAAACGAACTGAAAAATCGCTTAAACGAGCTGTTACGCGCTGAAACGAACTTACAAATCGCTTAAACGAGCTGTTTCGCGCTGAAACGAACTTACAAATCGCTTAAACGAGCTGTTTCGCGCTGAAACGAACTGAAAATCGCTTAAACGAGTTGTTACGCGCTGAAATGAACTTAAAAATCGCTTAAACGAGCTGTTACGCGCTGAAACGAACTGAAAAATCGCTTAAACGAGCTGTTACGCACTGAAACGAACTGAAAAATCGCTTAAACGAGCTGTTACGCGCTGAAACGAACTGAAAAATCGCTTAAACGAGCTGTTACGCGCTGAAAGGAACTGAAAAATCGCTTAAACTAGCTGTTACGCGCTGAAACGAAATGAAAAATCGCTTAAACGAGTTTTGACCCAAACCCGTTTTGACCCGTTCCAACCTTGACCCGTTCTAACCCGAACCTGTTGACCCTAACCCGTTCCGACCCGAACCAAAACAACCCTTTTTAAGTGAGCCGTTTCGACCCTAACCCGTTCCGACCCATGACCCGTTTCGACCCAACCCAACCCAACCCATTTGCCACCTCTAGTAATAATATAATATTCAGTGCCTGATAATAGTATTCACATGCCCTCAAAGTTACAAAAGATCTCAAGTCTCGACCATCTGTTTATAATGTGAAATTATAGGCTATAAAAAGTGAAAGAAAATATATACAGATATACTTACTGATTCAGGCTCACTATCAGAAGACTCATCTTCATTCACACTGTCATCAGAATCATTTCTTTTTGCATCATCGTCCATCTTACTAGAGCAAATATGATGCCAACGTTTACCTATACAAGAACCATGTACAACGTACTGCCTCTGGAAAATTACTGATTTACTGCCAGAAGGACCTAAGCCTGAATCACTCAAGCATGGTAAATTACGATTCTGTCCTCTCAAAACATACTCATGACCTCCAAATGACCATGTACAAGGAAGACTGGCCTGAACCCCTACCATATTCTGCAAACAACATCATGGATTATTCATCATGTTCTGGTGAAATTTGAAGGTGATAAAAGCATTCATATAACTTTAATCTCAATATTAGATAAACATTTAACTTTCATGGTTTATAGACCATATTCCAAAGGTTAATAACTTAATATCATACTGAAGAAACGTGGATCGGCTCACTGGTAGACGATCTACTTTCATCGGGTGTGATTATGCTATTTCACCGATGGTTTTCTTGGATCTGGATTCTTCCACCTACAAAATGAAAAGCACCGTAAACTTACCCCTCAGAAAGGGACAGAGGGGTCCTCTTTGGGGTAACCCTCCGGTGTGAGAATAAGTGTTTGTAGGAGAAGATAATAATATGAGAGTAAGGAAAATGGAGTGTATTGCTTAATAGCTGAATACTCTGTAAGTGGATGTGATTCTGTGTAATTGTGTATCTTTCCTTGTGGAGTTGATGTGATATTTATAGTGCTAGGGTTTCCACTGATTGGGCTCAGACCCAGTTAGGGTTTTGTTGGCCTCCTCCAATTGATTTGCGCCACGTGTCCTTGGGGACACCTGGTGCTTTTTCATTGGTTATAATCACGTGGTAGCACATGAGTTATGCTGAGTTGTCCACCTTTCATTTGGCAGCTGTCAACATCAGGATATTCTTATTCCTTAAAAAGATACCTTCTGGAAGGTTGTCTGACGTGCACAATCAAGGTTGCCCTAATCCTGATTTGGATAAGGACAAGGTTGATTATGTGCATGTGTGATATGCGCCTATCCTGAGGATGCGCGAGGTCTTCTCTTTATTCTCACGCGCAGATGTTTCATGCGCAAATGTGATATGCACAAGCATGTGATATGCGCCACGCGCGGATGCGCCACGCGCAGATGTGATATGCGTGAGCATATGTGATGCGTGAGCATATGTGATGCCTGAGCATGTGATGCATGAGCATATGTGATATGCGTGAGCATATGTGATATGCGCCATGCGCATAGGTTTTGGCTTTGTGCCTTCATAATATCTTGATTTCAAGTCTCTTGTCTGTATCTTGTGGGTTGACCCGCCTCGCTCGGTGTTGAGGCGGGTACATACCTCTTCACATACTAAAACTATGCATAAAAAGCCACAGTCCAGTTTTGGTATATTAAATTCCCTACACTTGTTTAGAATGCAAGTATTTGTGGAATTAATGATAGATGTCGGCTACTAGCACACTCGTTATATATGTGGAGGCTATGTAAATGGTTCTTTTGTTGACGTAGATGTTACGGAAATTCTTTTGGTGACGTGGAACACTTTATATACAAATTTATACCATCTTATATGATCAAAAAAATCATCAACATCAACAATTTTGCACATTGTGAATGCCACTTATTCAAATTTGACATGTTTAAGAGGTAATTAGTCATTACTATTGGTTTGAATTACACAAGAGCTTCTAATTTAGACAATTTTATAGACTTTTATATACCAAAATAAGGTGGACTGCGTTCAACATGATAAAATATGTTGTTTTTTTTATGGTTTTAACAATTTACCAAATCCCAAAATTTACATGATTTTACTGTCATTTGGAAGATGAAAATATGGTATTAACTCTTTACCAAATCCCAAAATTTACATGATTTTACTGTCATTTGGAAGATGAAAATATGGTATTAACTCTTTACCAAATCCCAAAATTTACATGATTTTACTGTCATTTGGAAGATGAAAAAGTTTATTAGCAGTGAATCATTTTAAAGCTCAGCTGCAAAAGACCCAAAAGAGGCCTTTGACTATCTGAGTGAGGGATGATCGTTTACAACTTTACATATATCATAACACAGTGAACTACTTCTGTAAATTTCTATTTTATATCAACTTTGGAACTTTGGAGACTAAATCTGTAACATTCGACCTAAGTCAAAATTGATATCCACATTCCAAGCAGATAACAGTGCCATAATTCATCAAACCATAACTTTTATCCTATTCACATATTCTTCAACATTCTCTTGGGCAAAATTACCTTAGGAAAACCTAGTAATGGATTATCCCTATCATACATCAGATTCAACCTTAAAGTAGTTTTTGAGTTTGTAAATTCCACCTCCAATTCAAAACAATCTCGAATTCTCACACCATGCCTAGCAGTTTTCGGACCCAAAATCTACATGGAATACACTGTGTACTCAACACAAGCATTTGCCTATTGCAATTAAGCAGTCACCATTTTTTCTTAGGTTAACCTAACTCCTAGTTTCTCAATTAAGCACCCCCATTCACTTGCTAACACCTATAAACATTCTACTTCTTCAAAATGAAAAGTAAGAAGTTAGCCTAACTCCTAAATTCCAGATTGCGTGCCTTCATTCACTTGCTAACATAAACTATAAACATTCAATTTCTACCGAATGAAAAGTTATCAGTTAACCTAACTCCTAGTTTCTCGATTAATCACCTTCATTCACTCACTAACATCCATAAACATTCGATTACTTCATAATGAAAAGTAATCAGTTAACCTAACTCCTAATTTCTCGATTAAGCACCCCCATTCACTTGCTAACACCAATAAACATTCAAATGCTTCAGAATGAAAAATAATCAAACCTAACTCTTAATTTATTGATTAAGCACCTTCATTCACTCGTTAACAAACACTATAAACATTCGATTTCTTCATAATGAAGAATAATTCATAATCAGTTCACCTAACTCCTAATTTCTCGATTAAACGCATTCATTCACTTGCTAACATATGAAAAGTAATCAGTTAACCTAACTCCTAATTTCTCGTTTAAGCGCATTCATTCACTTGCTAAGATACACTATAAACATTTGATTTCTTTATAATGAAAAGTAATCAGCTAACCTAACTCCTAATTTATCGATTACGCACCTTCATTCACTTGCTAACATATAAAAAGTAATCAGTTAACCTAACTCCTGATTTCTCGATTATAACATCTGTATACATTCAATTACTTCAGAATGAAATTTAATCAGTTCACCTAACTCCTAATTTCTCGATTAAGCGCATACATTCACTTGCTAACATATGAAAAGTAATCAGTTAACCTAACTCCTAATTCCTCGATTAAACACATTTATTTACTTGCTAGCATACACTATAAACATTCAACTTCTTCAAAATGAAAAGTTATCAGCTAGCCTAACTCCTAATTTATCGATTAAGCGCATTCATTCACTTGCTACCATATGAAAAGTAATCAGTTAACCTAACTCCTAAGTCCTCGAATAAGCACCTTCATTCACTTGCTAGCACCTATAAACAATCAATTCCTTCATAATGAAAAGAAATCAGCTAACCTAACTCCTAATTTCTCGATTAAACTCCTTCATCACTCGCCAACATCTGTAAACATTCAATTTCTTCATGATGAAAAGTAATCGGTTAACCTAACTCCAAAGTCCTCGAAAGCACCTTCATTCACTTGCTAACATACACTATAAACATTTGATTTCTTCATAATAAAAAATAATCAGTTAACCTAACTCCTAATATCTCAATTAAACGTATTCATTCACTTGCTAACATACAGCATAAACATTCAATTCAGAATAAAAATCAGTTAACCTAACTCCTGATTTCTCGAATATAACATCTATAAACATTCATTTTCTTCAAAATGAAAAGTAATCAATTAACCTAACTTCTAATTTCTCAACTAAACACCTTCATACATTTAATCTAACTCCTAATTTCTCAATTAAGCGCATTCATTCACTTGCTACCATACGAAAAGTAAGCAGTTAACCTAACTCCTAGTTTCTCGATTAATCACCTTCATTCACTTGCTAGCATACACTATAAACATTCAACTTCTACCGAACTAAAAGTAATCAGTTAACCTAACTCCTAGATTCTCGATTAATCACCTTCATTCACTTGCTAACATCCATAAACATTCAATTACTTCAAAATGAAAACTAATCAGTTAACCTAACTCCTAGTTTCTCGATTAATCACCTTCATTCACTTGCTAACATCCATAAACATTCAATTACTTCATAATGAAAAGTAATCAGTTAACCTAACTCCTAATTTATCGATTAAGCAAGTAACCGGTTAACCTAACTCCTAGTCTATCGATTAAACGCATTCATCCACACTATAAATGTGACATCTGCCCGATCCGACCCGACCCAGGTACCCGTTTTCTGATCCGATTCTTTTTATGATTTAAAATTTAATTATTTTCTTTTAAAACTTGACATTTAAAATATATATATTACTAATAATATTTTCCTTCCCGCCTCTCCCTCTCTTCTTCTCTCCGCCTTCTTTTCCCTCTTGTTGCCGTCCCGCCTCTTTCTCTCTCTTGTCGTCGTTCCGCCCTTAAGCCTTGAACCTCCCCCCCTTCTCTCTTTGTTTGTCCTTTGGTTCTTCCCGCCTAAGGATGTCTGCGCAGCTCCACGCGCTAGACTCCTTACAAGGAAGCCTGCGTGAAGATTGACTGTTCCTGCGTTACGCGCTAGGGACTGTAGTTCTTCTCGCGGCGCGCTAAGAACTATAGTTCTTCGCGCGGCGCGCTAAGAATTGTAGATCCTCCCGCGACGCGCTGTGAATTTGTAGTTCTTCCCGCGGCGCGCGCTAAGGTTTGTTCTGTCTGCCTTCGCCCTCGCGCGCTCAATCTTCTCGTGTGCGCAGCCTCTCGCGCGCGCAGCTTTCTCGCGCTGTCTTGTGTCCTTTCTTCTGTTTTAACTTGCTTGTTTGCTTTTGATATCTTATCTTTTGTGCTGTTGACCTGACCTATCTTATGTCTGAAAAGCCACTTTTGGCGCAGCATGCGCACCAACCCCATTGGTTGGCAGGAAAAATGACTGACATTATCTTTTGAGATCTGCTTTTCCCATGCTTGACCAGTACCTTTATCTGACCCTCCCATGCCTGTTTACTGTTCCCTGTCAGTCTTCCCTTTTGCTTTTTCTCTTTTCCTGCAGCCGTCATATCTTTTGTTATCTTTTGGTTTGTCTTGTTCAGGTTTGCTGTAGCTACATTTGGAGCTTGTGGACACGTAGGACGTTTTTACTTTTGGACTTAGATTAAAATGTATCAAGACAAGTTATTGTTGTTCGAATATTTTGTCTTATAATATAATGATTTATGTTGATTTATGTTATCTTGCGATTGCGTTGCGCGTGCGCGAATGAATATATTTATTAAATATTGACACCCAATAGTGTCACGAGTAATGAAACAATATGTGGCGCCCCGATGTATAATCCGCCTTTGGTCGGGGTGTTACAGATTGGTATCAGAGCTCGTTGACTTTAGGATAGGTGGTTAGACGTAACGGCCTAGAATACCTAAGAGTCCCTTCTCGCGCATGAGAGAAATCTCATGTTTGCGCGCTTATTGTTAATTACTCGTTATTTATAAATATGCTTGCGCAGACGCAGCGTATGGTTTTATGTTTTATTTCGCGATATTTCGATTTTTGCTGAATTTTGATTTTTATTGATTTTACTTACATATTCGTTTGTTGGGATTGAAAATCCGAAAAGTCATGGTGATACATGAATAGTTGATTTTCAAATTCCATTTACGATTATGTTCTGAGGTTGGAGACTTGAAAAGTCATGGTGATACATGAATTGTCAACCTCCAATACTCATTTTCTTGTATATTTTATATTGAAGATTGAAAAGTCATGGTGATACATGAATCGTCAATCTCCAATACTCGTTTACTAGTCATTTTAAATTGAGAATTCGGAAAGTCATGGTGACACATGAATTGTCGATTCTCGATTCGAATTTGTTATCTGTATTAAGTTTGTATTCAAATTCATGTTTTACTTTAACTGTTGATGGTATCTAACCCCGCGAAACCAAGCTTTATAAGATTATACTTTGCGCTAAGATATTAACAAACTAAAACTTTTATAGAATGCCTCCGCTATCAGCTCGTTATCAGAGGAGAGAAGCCTCGCGCAGGCGTAGACAGCAACGTTCCTAGGAAATGGCTGCCGCGATAGCCCAAGCCTTAAACCAAACTAATACCAACTCCTCCGGATACAATATTAAATCCTTCAATGCGGGTAACCCTCCGAAATTCACAGGGCTTGAAGGAGCCACCGTGATGCTCCAATGGCTCGAGAAGATTGAAAACACTTTCCTCCATACCCAATGCCCTCCAGACCGACGAACCCTATATGCTTCCAGTGTCCTGGAATCTAGAGCGCTTACATGGTGGAATGGAGTAGCTCATGCGCGTGGCGCAGAGGCTGCTTCTAGCATGCCCTGGGAGGAATTCAAAGAAATTCTGACGCGAGAATTCTGCCCTCCCAACGAAGTTAAGCGCCTGGAGGAAGAATTTTGGAACTTGAAACAATACAGTGGCGAAGCGCGCGAGTACGCGACGCGTTTCCATGAACTAAGCCTGCTTGTCCCTCACCTTGTTACCCCTTCCCGCCGAGCCATCGAGAAATTCCTTGGGGGTCTCCCCATGGAAATTCAAGATTCTGTATGGGCCAGAAACCCAGTAACCCTCTCTGACGCCATTGAGTTGGCCGCTGTGCTCAGCGAAAACCATGTCAGAGCAGGAACAGGGTTCCTGCGGGGAACAGAAAGGACCAAACCCACCAAGACTGTCCCAGAACCAACAGAAACCAAACCAGAACCCTCAAACCGTAACAACCTCAAGCGCAGGCGCAAAGCCTATGCGCTTACCAACCCGCCCATTGTCCAACAACCCGCCTACCTACCTCCAGTATACGCCCCTACCCCACTGTCAGCCTACCCAACTCCCCCTATAGTCCACAACTATGCCCTAACCAATCCCGCACTCCCTGCCCCGCCAACTAAGAAACCTTACACAGGAAACCACCCCTTCTGCCCAACCTGTAGACTTCACCACCCACCTCAAGTCCCATGTCGACTTTGTCACCGATGTGGCCGCGCTGGTCACATGGCGGAAAACTGTAGAGTTCTTCCCGCCAACCCAATCGCCCAAACACCACCAGCCTACCTGCAGAACCCGCAACCAGCATACCCAAACCCACGACCCAGGTCGTGCTTTAACTGCGGTGATCCCAGTCATTTCCGGAACGCGTGCCCGAGACTACAAGTTCAGATTACGCAAGCGAACCCAGTTAACCAAATCTCGAACCAAGTGACGCGCGGACGAGCTTTTATCATAACCGCGCACCAAGCGCAAGCGAATAATGACGTAGTTAATGGTACATTTTTGCTTAACGGACATTATGCTTCCGTACTTTTTGATATGCGCCGATAGAAGTTTTATTTCTCGCGCGTTTGAGCAGAAGCTTGCGCGACCGCGCGATAACTTAAAAGAAAATTTTTCAGTTGAATTGGCTAATGGCGAAACTGTTTTAATAAACTCCGTGATCAAAGATTGCACGCTTAACCTTAACGAAAACGATTTTCTAATCGACCTCATCCCCATGCCTCTTGGAAGTTTCGATGTTATCATTGGTATGGACTGGCTCTCGAATAATCGCGCCGAAGTTATTTGCGCCAAGAAGGTGATTCGCATTCCTCGAGAAAACGGTGATCTTCACGTCTACGGCGAGAAACCCTCCAGTGGTCTTAAGCTTATGTCTTGCGCCGAAGCCCAAAGACTCATGCGGAAGAAGTGTATCGCATTCTTAGCCCATGTGGTCAAACCCGATGAAGGAAAGAAGAAACTTCGCGATATCCCCGTTGTGCGTGACTTCCCTGAAGTCTTTCCCAATGATCTTCCTGGTATCCCTCCCGCTCGTGAAGTCGAGTTTCGTATTGATCTTGTCCCTGGTGCTTCCCCCGTAGCCAAATCTCCTTATCGTCTTGCACCCGCTGAGATGCAAGAATTGGCAAGTCAACTTCAAGAGTTGACCGCTAAAGGATTCATTCGCCCTAGCTCTTCGCCCTGGGGTGCTCCGGTGTTGTTCGTTAAAAAGAAAGATGGTTCGTTTCGCATGTGTATTGATTACCGCGAGCTGAACAAGCTCACCATTAAGAACCGGTATCCCTTACCGCGCATTGACGACCTCTTTGATCAACTCCAAGGTGCCTCTTGTTTCTCCAAGATCGATCTCCGCTCTGGCTATCACCAGTTGCGCATCCGCGATGAAGATATTCCCAAGACTGCCTTTCTAACTCGCTATGGCCATTTTGAATTCTTGGTCATGTCCTTCGGTTTAACCAACGCACCCGCCGTTTTCATGGATCTAATGAATCGGGTGTGTAGGCCTTTCTTGGATAAATTCGTGATTGTGTTTATCGATGACGTTCTGATTTATTCCAAAACCAAGGCCGAGCATGAGCAACATCTTCGGTTGGTGTTGCAAAAGCTTCGAACCGAGCAACTCTTTGCCAAACTCTCCAAGTGTGAATTTTGGTCGGATGAAGTACAGTTTCTTGGCCATGTTGTTAACAAGATGGGTATTCATGTCGACCCATCCAAGATCGAAGCAATCAAGAACTGGATTACGCCATCTACTCCTACCGAAATCCGTTCCTTTTTGGGCTTAGCTGGTTACTACTGGCGATTTATTTCGAATTTCTCAAAGATCGCATTGCCTTTAACAGCTCTAACGCACAAAGGTAAACCGTATATTTGGGGCTCGAAGCAAGAAGAAGCCTTTCTGACGCTCAAGCGATTGTTGTGTGAAGCTCCTGTTCTTGCGCTACCTGAGGGTAATGATGATTTTGTCGTGTATTGCGATGCATCCAACCAAGGTCTCGGTTGTGTTCTTATGCAACGAGGCAAGGTTATCGCTTACGCATCAAGGCAACTCAAGGTTCATGAAAAGAATTATACAACTCACGACCTCGAACTAGGCGCAGTGGTATTTGCCTTGAAGATCTGGAGACACTACCTTTATGGTACTAAGTGTATCCTCTACACTGACCATAAAAGCCTTCAGCATATCTTTGATCAAAAGGAACTCAACATGAGGCAACGCCGATGGAACGAACTCATCAGCGATTTCGATTGTGAGATCCGGTATCATCCTGGTAAGGCTAATGTGGTAGCCGATGCGCTCAGCCGAAAACCCGGCCAGCTTAACTGTATCTTGCCGCGCACGCAGCTTCACTTCGCGCCGATCCAAAGCAACCTTGAATCGCGCATTCGTGACGCGCAGCGCGCATTCATCAGTAATGGTAACCTTCGCGCCGAGTTAGCGTGTGGCGCGGAAGCGCATTTTGTCCCTAATCTGAGTGGAATTCTCTGCTATCTAAATCGCATCTGGATTCCCTTTGATGAGAATCTTCGCGCTGATATCCTGAGTGAAGCGCACAAATCTCGGTATTCCATTCATCCTGGCGCTGATAAGATGTACAAGGATTTGCGCATTACTTATTGGTGGCCCGGTATGAAAAAGGATATTGCTGTGTTCGTAGCTAAATGCCTGACTTGTTCTAAGGTAAAAGCTGAACATCAACGCCCATCTGGTTTGCTCGAACAACCAGAAATTCCTACGTGGAAATGGGAAGGTATAGCGATGGACTTTATTACCAAGTTACCTTTGACAGCAAGCAAACATGATAGCATTTGGGTAATAGTGGATCGTTTGACTAAGTCTGCTCACTTTCTGCCCATTCGTGAAAACTACCGTGTTGAGCATCTTGCGCAGCTTTATGTCAAGGAGATTTTCTGCCGTCATGGTACTCCTTTGAGCATCATATCCGATCGCGATGGCCGTTTTATATCCCGCTTTTGGAAATCTCTCCAATCTGCGCTAGGAACTCGCTTGGACATGAGTACTGCATATCATCCTCAGACTGATGGACAGTCTGAGCGAACTATTCATACTCTTTAGGATATGCTCCGATCTTGTGTTCTTGATTTTGGAGGTAATTGGGATTCGCACCTGCCTTTGATCGAGTTCTCTTATAATAACAGCTATCATTCCAGTATCGGATGGCCCCATTTGAAGCACTTTACGGTCGTAAGTGCCGCTCCCCGATTTGTTGGAGCGAAGTGGGTGAAGCTCAAATCATAGGACCCGAACTTGTTCAAGAGACAACCGATAAAATCGCCAAGATCCGTGATCATCTGCTGACTGCCAGAAGCCGACAGAAGAGTTACGCAGATCGTAGGCGGAAGCCTCTCGAATTTCAAGTTGGTGATCTTGTTCTCCTCAAAGTGTCGCCCTGGAAGGGTGTTGTCCGCTTTGGGAAGAAAGGTAAGCTTGCTCCTCGTTATGTTGGTCCATTCAAGATTCTCGCGCGTGTGGGAAAAGTTGCTTACAGACTTGACCTGCCGCCCGCGCTCAGCAATGTGCATCCAACGTTCCATGTATCCAATCTTAAGAAATGTTTAGCTGACGAGAACCTTCACATTCCACTTGATGAAGTTCAAGTTGACGAATCCATGCATTTCGTTGAGAAGCCTGTTGAGATTATGGATCACGAGGTTAAGCAAACCAAGCGCAGTCGCATCCCTATCGTGAAAGTTCGCTGGGAGTCCAAGCGCGGAGCCGAGTTCACATGGGAAAGGGAAGATCAGATGAAGATCAAGTACCCGCACCTGTTCTCTGCGCAACCTACTTCGAGATAAATTTCGGGACGAAATTTCTTAAAGTAGGGGAGACTGTGACATCTGCCCGATCCGACCCGACCCAGGTACCCGTTTTCTGATCCGATTCTTTTTATGATTTAAAATTTAATTATTTTCTTTTAAAACTTGACATTTAAAATATATATATTACTAATAATATTTTCCTTCCCGCCTCTCCCTCTCTTCTTCTCTCCGCCTTCTTTTCCCTCTTGTTGCCGTCCCGCCTCTTTCTCTCTCTTGTCGTCGTTCCGCCCTTAAGCCTTGAACCTCCCCCCCCCCTTCTCTCTTTGTTTGTCCTTTGGTTCTTCCCGCCTAAGGATGTCTGCGCAGCTCCACGCGCTAGACTCCTTACAAGGAAGCCTGCGTGAAGATTGACTGTTCCTGCGTTACGCGCTAGGGACTGTAGTTCTTCCCGCGGCGCGCTAAGAACTATAGTTCTTCGCGCGGCGCGCTAAGAATTGTAGATCCTCCCGCGACGCGCTGTGAATTTGTAGTTCTTCCCGCGGCGCGCGCTAAGGTTTGTTCTGTCTGCCTTCGCCCTCGCGCGCTCAATCTTCTCGTGTGCGTAGCCTCTCGCGCGCGCAGCTTTCTCGCGCTGTCTTGTGTCCTTTCTTCTGTTTTAACTTGCTTGTTTGCTTTTGATATCTTATCTTTTGTGCTGTTGACCTGACCTATCTTATGTCTGAAAAGCCACTTTTAGCGCAGCATGCGCACCAACCCCATTGGTTGGCAGGAAAAGTGACTGACATTATCTTTTGAGATCTGCTTTTCCCATGCTTGACCAGTACCTTTATCTGACCATCCCATGCCTGTTTACTGTTCCCTGTCAGTCTTCCCTTTTGCTTTTTCTCTTTTCCTGCAGCCGTCATATCTTTTGTTATCTTTTGGTTTGTCTTGTTCAGGTTTGCTGTAGCTACATTTGGAGCTTGTGGACACGTAGGACGTTTTTACTTTTGGACTTAGATTAAAATGTATCAAGACAAGTTATTGTTGTTCGAATATTTTGTCTTATAATATAATGATTTATGTTGATTTATGTTATCTTGCGATTGCGTTGCGCGTGCGCGAATGAATATATTTATTAAATATTGACACCCAATAGTGTCACGAGTAATGAAACAATATGTGGCGCCCCGATGTATAATCCGCCTTTGGTCGGGGTGTTACAATAAACATTCGATTAACATATACTAAGGATCAATTTGAACATAATTAAGAGCAGTATGTTGAGAACGAAGCTTACCGGAGGTCAATAAACTGAACGGAAAACGTAATCGAGAGTACGGAGGTGAATGAACGGAAGAAGGATATATATATATGTATATGTGGTGAAGGTGTCAAGTGATCATAACCGTTAATATCACTAACCACTATTTGCGTCTCGCAATCGGTTAATCTGTGGCTTGCACGTTAAAACTGTTAATGGTGCGGTTCGGTTTGGTTCGGTTCAGATCGGTGTGTTGGTTTGGTTTAGGACGGTTTTGAGTTAAACTTGAACCAATAACCGAACTTCCACTTTTTAGTTTTTTAAAATTGTTCGGTTTTGGATGTTTTAGTTTTGAATTTTCTGTTTGAGTTCAGTTTATTTTTTTTGGTTTTGTTATTTAAGTTCGAAATTTTTGACGGGGAAATGAAAATTTGGACCAAAATAATGGATTTGGGAAGAAATTATTCTGTTGGTTAATAACTAATTGAGTGCTATATATGTGTGCTAAATTATTTGAGTTATATATCATTTTTTTTATAATATTTAAATTTGGTTCGATCTAGTTTTTCGATTTTTGTTATATACAAAAGAAACACT
This sequence comes from Bidens hawaiensis, assembly GCF_021521415.1. Lineage (NCBI taxonomy): Eukaryota > Viridiplantae > Streptophyta > Magnoliopsida > Asterales > Asteraceae > Bidens > Bidens hawaiensis. Next base: position 421,331 of record NW_027492864.1, on the reverse strand, counting down.
ACTGTAAGTTTGGTTTTTATAAGAACGAAAAGCAAAACCCTTGGTTTTTGTATCGAATCGTTTTTCGATTTTGAATTTATATTTTATATACTCTTTTTGTTCATACACACCCCTAATAAATACTTTTGTAAAAAATGATAATGTGTATTTAAAATGATTAAAAAACAAAAGGAAACATCAAGGGTCTTTGGCTTAGTGGTATAAGGTAGTGGGTGGTAGTGTTCTTATATAAATGGTGAGAGTTTAAGTTTTGTGGTTGATATAAAAAAACATGACTTAAACTTTTACCACTTGTATGAGAACACCATTATCTATCACGTTATATCATTACCAAAAACCTTTTTTAAAATGAGTTATTTTGATGCTATGAAAGTTGTAGATGCATGTCACAGCCCCCGATCCCTATACCCCGGGATGGGAAGCCGTGAACATTGATTGGTGGTATCGGTATTTATTAAATTATTTTGCAGCGGAATGTTTCATCAGAACCGTAGTTAAGAAAAATGATCAGAGTTATAAAAACAACATGATTATTATTATGATAAACCGGGAAGTAAATCCCTTTTTGATACAAACATAAGTTTTATAGGGTTAAACCCTTATTTACAAAACACGTTTCTTTATTCTGGTGACAAGCCACTTATTTAAGCTAGAAGCCCGCATGCATCATTCCTTTGTCTCTAACAAGTCACCTGAAACATGTTTAAAATATTTGATCAGCAAGAAATACTGGTGAGTACATTCATTTGTAAATGACACATTTTACAGTTACAGCATTAAGATGTTTTTACATCTGCCTGCTTACAAATTACCGAAAGGTACTTGTCACTCGACCGTATCTATGACTGTGGTCATATTACTTATTGGCTAACACTTGTCCAATAAGTAACGTGTAATATCCTAGTAACCAAGCCTTGTATATAAAACCCCACAATACCAGTAGTAACCATCACGTAAGTCTACAGAGACTTAATCACTGTAATGTATTTAAAATACTTTAAAAATATATATGAAAACATTTAGACCATTTGCCATGAGTTTTATAGGTTTTGAAATCATCATGACAATGTCGGAAAAATAGTTGTCTCACGCAAATGTGAGTGATACGAAAACTTAAATGTCTCACCTTGCAAGTTTACAATTAAAGAAAACGCCTCTTGGTATTAAGCACCTAGGATAAACACAATGTAGTATATCTAGGTTAGTATAAAACCAATAATCATAACGATAATCACGAGAGTAGAAACTTTACACGATGACACAATGGCATACCTTAACAGGCAGAGCTTTTGGATACGTGTATATTTCTTTCGATCGGATAGGGTATCGTTACGACACTCGGTATTATACTATACTCTTGTGTGTGTGAGAATTTAGAGAGAGATCAGAAAATTTGGACAAGAAATGAAGTCCCGTTGCTCACCTATTTATAGCTGATTTTGGACCCCGTCGCGGGACGCGATGGCCATGGGCAAAGGTCGTCGCGTATCGTGAAGAATCTTATAGCTATGTCGAGTCAGGCCTAGGCCTGCTACGTGGCACGCCACGTGTCATCTGCGTAACCTCCACGTCGCGGTACGCGATGGAAGGATTTTTATTTTTTTAAAATCTTAATTCCCAACAAAAATACTAAGGCGGCCCTTAATGCGGCTCTGCGAAGAGCATAGTGCGCTATCAAAGCGCCACATTGCGCCCATCGCACGTGCCCGAGCACGTGCGCGTTCGGGTGCTCCGTTAGGACCACTGGGTGTGATATGTTTTATAAGAACATTAATATAGAAATTTCCTTTCTTATAAAGAGCTCACTAGTTTTATAATCTAGCGATGTGGGACAAGATACTTACACTCTTATTTATACTAAGGTGGAAGCCTCTCATTTCCTTTCCTCCAGCAGTATGGGATAGAATTTTCCTTCTTTCATTTCCTTACTTTCATTTCTTTACTTTCATTTTCTGGTTTGTTATAATGCCCCTTGCTACTTGGAAATAAAACAATGCTTTCATTTTATTACTAGTAAGTTCATATTTAGTGTTCTTTGATTGATTAATTATATCAGCATACTGAATGAAAACAACTTGGACATTGTTTATATATGTGATTTATATTAGAAAAATACAACATATATACTACATTTAGTATATAGTTACTGGAATTTATTCTTGTTATTTTATGTCTCAAGCAACCAACTCCTAATTTTAAAATTTTTATAATATGAACTTGTTTAGCATAAAATATCTTAACTTAGCTTGTCAGAGTTAATCCATCAATTAAATAATTATGAGATAAGTCTCATAAAAACAAAAATTCCATTCATATTGACTTGAAGTATCTATGTAATGGTTTGAGGTGTCAATGTAAGTGGGTTGGATAATTGGTCAACATGAGTCTAGATAAAACATGTATTTTTTAATACTTGTTATCTTTTTAATCATTGAAATGAATCTTCACATGTCTTCGGTTTTCTTAAAAGTAATTTTAATGATTAGCAACAGAAAAAACATAGCGAATTATTATAATGAAGTTCAATTGAATAATGAATAAACAATCTGGAGTTCATTTTCCTTTTAAAAACAACGAAATTTTCAATTAATCACTACGATCCACACATAGGGGGGGAGGGGGGTGGATGTGATGCAATTTCTCATCACACACCCCACCCAATCAAATTGTCACATTACCAGCCCCAAATCCATCACATTTTTATGGAATTTGGTAGGTGTGATGGTGTGTGATAGGAATATTTTTGTTTATGTTTTTTTTTTCAACTTAAAAAGTTAAAACAATATTTTACTAGAACTTAAAAAATAAAACAATAGTTTACTAGAACATAAATCAACTTAAAAATTAGAAATAAAAAATAAAAGTTACAATAAACGTCACTCCTCGTCTGAATCTGGAAATTCCAAACCTAAAGAACCTATAAGCTCAACTAGATCCCATCTCAACCGATGATGAATATCTTCGTCCCGCAAGTCTAATTGGACATCTTCGGGAACGGGAACTTGAGTCGGAGGATCGGTACCCAATCTGGAGAAATTGCATTTCCATCTTCTTTTATTAGCATATTGTGTAATATGATGCATGCATACACGTAGCTAGAGATCGTGGGTTTTTTCATTGCACGAACCGGTTGACTAAGTATGCACCATCTACCCTTTAAAACACCGAAAGCTCTCTCGACATCTTTTCTTGCCGATTCTTGCAACTTCTTGAACGCCTTTTCATTGGTCTCGACAGGAAACGAAAAGGCTTTCACAAAAACAGACCATTACGGGTAGATACCATCGACAAGATAGTAGCCACGTATGTAATATCTCCCGTTGAAAAAATACGGACAGAAAGGTGCGGTGCCATCTGTTACGCTCTGAAACAACGGTAATGTGTACTGACACACCCCGTCTTAGGCCTAGGAGCGTGACCCAACAGTTGGTACCGTAATTGTAAATAAATCAGAGTTGCGTTAGTTTGCGGAAGACTTATAAAACTTCAAGGATCAAAACATAACTTTTATATATACATTCAAAGACGAGATTATAAAACACCCGTTTAGAGTTGTTAACAAAAGATTACTTGTTTATGTTTACAAACCACCATTTGGTTTATTAATAGAAGTTGTTGAAAGATTAAATAAATGCAGGTTCTATTAATAAACCAAACCAACTACGTAAGAATCTAATCTTGGCATATTCGAAGCACCCTTACTCACCGATATCAAGTAATATTAAGGTTATTCGCCAATACCAAGTGCTAATTGTACTTGGTCACGTGACCTCATTCTTACTCGCCACTATCAAACGCAGTTTACCTTATTCGCCACTATCAAATGCAATTTACCTTATTCGCCACTACCAAAATGCAAATAAGATTCTCTCACCTGACAACTCTCTTACATTCTCTTACACACCTATGCCAATACTCTTATATTTGCCACTATTAAAAACTAACACCCCATTTGTGATTAAAAAACAAAGCCAACCCCCCCAAGTGATTAGTAATCCCAAATACACACCATTTGTAAAAAAAATTCTTTGTTTTGTAACTTACGTCTCCCAAGTAACCGGCCTTTGCTAATAATCTTCAAAAATTAAGCTCGGCCCACCTCAAGTCCATGTATATATATATATATATATATGTCCTTGCACGCACGCACACACATATTATATTATTATTACCAGACGACTCCTAGGGTTTGGTTTCATCTTATTAATTCTTACGAACGCACGCCTAGGGTTTCATTCATTCATCACCAATTAATCTAATCCATGGGTTTCTTAGTTTCAACGAATAAGAAGAAGAAGAAGAGAATGTACTAATTATTTATATATTGTTATTCATTCAATTCATATACATATACATATACATATACATATACATATACATATACATATACATATACATATACATATACATATACATATACATATACATATACATATACATATGTGTGTTAACTATCCATCGATCTATTATTATTATTATTATTATTATTGTGATAATGAATTCGTGTTATTATTGTTTATCGATCTGCAGTAACAATGAGGCATCCTCATCATCTAAGAAGATGAGGAGATCTAAGAAGATCATATCTCACGATGTAAAGATAATTAATACTACTTTTAATTAAAATTTTTTATACATGGATCGTATGTTAATTTACTTAATAATTATTATTTGCTTGTTTAGCAGCTTGATGAGTTAGAGGACACGACGAGATCATGTAAAGAGTTAAAGGACATGCGGGAGCTTCCTTGTAACGACAAGGCTTTTCATCTTTCATTGGAGGCGACTAGAGATGTTATACTTGTTATTAAATCACTGAGGACGCCTACTCCTACGGAATATAACAAGTGGGATGCGTATGCCATATCATTCTATCTTAAATTGTGTACATGCTTTGGTGTTGATTATCAGCATTTAGAGGCAGCCACTTCTCTCAAATCCACCGCATTGAAAGAACTGCAGGTACTACTACATGCTCTTGTATATATAAACTTATTAGCTGTTGATCCATTTGTATGCTATTATATATTCTAACTTATTTGCTTTGCTTTGATTGTTTAGGAAGAGCGTATGGAGTGCACTCAACCGCCCTTGACAAAGGAGGAAGACGAGGAGGAGCCGTCCAGACTGGTAATGTTATTCTTTAAAGTTTATAAATCGGGCATTGGTCTTTGGTGACCGGCCAAAGCTATGGGACATTATTATTATTATTATTATTATTATTATTATTATTATTATTATTATTATTATTATTATTATTCTAACTTTTTATCTGACTGTATAGTTCCGGCGGCCTGTGAAACTTAATTTTCGCATGCTGATTATTAATGGGCCAATCTGATTCGGTTCCTATTCTACCGGTTCTACACCTGACCGTATTCCTTATCACTTGTATCTCCTGGTGATGGAAGCAGTTGATATCATGAAGCGTTACGAGTATCACAACAACAGTAATGATCTGATAGCTTTGACAACAGTTGAAGAAAAAATCTCGTTTTTTTGTACCTACTTCTCTTCTTATCTAACGTCTGACTGGAATTAGTATGCCTTTTCTTTTTTCTAAACAAAATTTTCCTTTTTTTTTACAAGTTTTCATGCACAATGTCTCATTTTTTATTTTATTATTGTTATTTTTTTGCAGCGACCGGGACAAGGCTAGCCTCTCTTATTGCCGGCTATGACACCACGTGTAAGCCTTGATATTCTATGGCCGGCTACACCCCTTACATATTTCGTGTGACGCATGAGAATGATCAGAGGACCTTTCTAACATGAAGAGCAATGGTTCGTGTTATGGGAATTATGCACTCAAGGAAGATACCTACGTTTTTATTTTACATTTTTATTTTAAAATAACTTTGTTTAGTGCTTTGGATTATCAATATTTTTGTTTTATTATGGATTAACTTTTTTATTATATAATTATGAAATCATATACTTATTGGCTATTTTATAAGTTTAAGTTGTGTTTATGAAATTATATGGTAAACTTCTCACCCAGTTGAACCTTCCGGTACAACCGGTTGTACCATTTTTTTTAATCCCAATTCAATACGAGTAAAATACCGGTTTTGAAAACGTTGCATTGATTAGTGTTCTCCATCAACGGTTAGCAATTAGACCTCCGTTTCTCCTTATCATCTCCAAGCAACTAGTAGGAGTTGAGGAAAGAAGATGTTTTTGCAAACCCTTCCATTGTAACTAACTTGACGACCATGTAAAATAGAAGCTAGCTACAACCACAAGAATGCATTTGACATTGAGTTTAAGAACGAGCACATTCAATGCGGGTATTGATTCGTTATTAAGTTTTGAGTTGTCCATATAATATTTATTTCTAAATTAATCCGTCTCTAACTAAAAACATTGCGAAGGATATTTGGGATGGAAATCACCTAATAAAAAATTTATAATAAAAAGAGTTTTGACTTTTTTCACCGTTAGTAGTGGTCGGGTTGTTAGTGGAGCTATGAAAATTATTGTAAATATGAAATGGAGTTTAATTAAATAGAGGTTTTTAATTAAAACATCATAAACTACATAGTTTTGATCGGTTTTTTCATGTAAGGTTATACGGATGACACTGCTGAACTCACTTTCCTCTAATAATAATAAATCCTAGTTGCTTCTACGCCTTTTGGAAAATTTTTCATAAATAGTATTTTTGCAAAAGTTGTTTCAAAAATGGTATGTTTAGATATATATTACAAAATTGTGTAACCGTGGTCTGAAACCACGGGTTGGGTATTTTTCTATGAATGTGTTAGACATGAATTCCATAAAATAATAATTATGACTAAAATAAGGCAATCCGTGGTTTCAAACCACGGATTGTACAAAAGTGGTAATCTAATACCGCTTTTCGTGTTAGTTTGGTGGTTTTGTAAGTCAAGCTGTGGTTTGAAACCATGGTTTGATCTTTTAAATAATTTTTTTAAATGCCGAGTAATGTAAGCAACATTCAAACTTTTTCTACAGTACGTGGTGCATGACGTTCTCTTATATAGGTTTACGTCTAATGCATTCCGAGAATCTCTGATCGCCACACCGAACTATTAGGGGTTCTTGACTAATTTTGTTATTATGGAACAAATGGTAGGCTTGATAATTTTCACCTAAAAATAAGAAATCAGAATTACCTGACCAGGAAATACTCATGGATTCATTTTACAACACTGCCTAAGAATTACTTTAGCAAATGATAGGATGATAATTTCTACGAAGGGTTTGATGAATATACCAAGCTCAACACACACGCATACACACACACACACACACATATACACACACACATGACTATATTGCATGTATAGTATGCAAAATATGAGTAAATACAAGTGACTGAAGCGGCTTGAAAAAAAATACAAGTGACTAATAGTAATTGCCATCTCAAAGAAGAAAAACAAAATAAGCTTGAATATTCTAAATAAATTGAAGAAGAAAAGAAAACTAAACCTAAGTTGAAATGACGGTCGACTAAAAAAACAAAATTATATATACATATCAGAATTAAAAAAAAAGTAAAAGATCAAACTGTGGTTCAAACCACAGCTTGATAGGAAAACCACCACAAAACGGGAAGTGGTATTAGGCTTTATTTTTTTTATGCAATCCGTGGTTTGAAACCACAACTTGCCTTATCTTAATCAAAATTATCACTTTTTTAAATTTTTATCTGACACATTCATATAAAAATACACAAACCGTGGTTTCAAACCACGGTTACACCATTTTTGTAACTATCTATCAAAGTCATACCATTTTTGAAACAACTATTACAAAAGAAGCCATTTTTGAAAAATAACTTTCATCTCCCAAGTAACTGACCTTTGCTAATAATCTTCGAAATTAAGCCCGGCCCACCTCAAGTCCATGTGTGTATATATATATATATCCTAGCACACACGTATTATATTATTATTACCAGGCGGCTCCTAAGGTTTGGTTTCATCTTATTTAATTCTTACGAACGCACGCCTAGGGTTTCATTCATTCATCACCAATTAATCTAATTCATGTGTTTCTTTGTTTCAATGAATAAGAACAAGAAGAAAAAGAGGAGGGTACTAATTATTTATATACTTTTATTCATTCAATTCATATACATATACATATGTGTGTTAACTGTCCATCGATCTATTAATTATAATTATTATTGTTTATCGATCTACAGTAACAAGGAGGCATCCTCATCATCTAAGAGGATGAGGAGATCTAAGAAGATCATATCTCATGATGTAAGGATAATTAATACTATTTTTAATTAAATTTTTTTATACATGGATCGTATGTTAATTTACTTAATAATTATTATTTGCTTTTTTAGCAGCTTGATGAGTTAGAGAACACGACGAGATCATGTAAAGAGTTAAAGGGCATGCGGGAGCTTCCTTGTAACGATGAGGCTTTTCATCATTCGTTGGAGGCGACTAGGGATGTTATACTTGTTATTAAATCACTGAGGATGCCTACTCCTACGGAATATAACAAGTGGGATGCGTATGCCATATAATTCTATCTTAAATTGTGTACATGCTTTGGCGTTGATTATCAGCATTTAGAGGCAGCCGCTTCTCTCAAATCCACCGCATTGAAAGAACTGCAAGTACTACTACATGCTCTTGTATATATAAACCTATTAGCTGTTGATCCATTTGCATGCTATTATATATTCTAACTTATTTGCTTTGCGTTGATTGTTTATGAAGAGCGTATGAAGTGCACTCAACCGCCCTTGACAAAGGAGGAAGACGAGGAGGAGCCGTCCAAACTGGTAATGTTATTTTTTAAAGTTTGGCAGGTCTTTGGTGACCTGCCAAAGCTATGGAAAACTATTATTACTACTACTACTACTATTATTATTTCTCTGAATGTATAGTTTCGGCGGTCTATGAAACTTGATTTTCGCATGATGATTATTAATGGGCCAACCAGATTCGGTTCCTATTCTACCGGTACTACACCTGACTGTATTCCTTATCACTTATATCTCCTGCTAAAGGAAGCAGTTGATATCATGAAGCGTTACGAGTATCACAACAACAGTAATGATCTGATAGCTTTCACTACGGTTGAGGAAAAAAAACTCGTTTTTTTGTACCTACTTCTCTTCTCATCTACCGTCTGACTGGAATTAGTATGCCTTTTCTTTTTTCTAAACAAAATTTTCCCTTTTTAACAAGTTTTCATGCACAATGTCTCATTTTTTATTTTGTTATTATTATTTGTTTTTTGCAGCGACCGGGACAAGGCTAGCTCTCTTATTGCCGGCTATGACACCACGCGTAAGCCTAGATATTCTATGGCCGGTTACACCCCTTACATATTTCGTGTAAGGCCTGAGAATTATCAGAGGACCTTTCTAACACGAAGAGCAATGGTTCGTGTTATGGGAATTATGCACTCAAGGAAGATGCCTACGTTTTTATTTTTAAAAAACTTTGTTTAGTGCTTTGGATTATTAATATTTTTGTTTTATTATGGATTAACTTTTTTATTATATATTATTATGAAATAATATACTTATTGTCTATTTTATAAGTTTAAGTTGCATTTATGAAATTATATGGTAAACTTCTCACCCTATTGAACCTTACGGCGAAACCGGTTGTACCACTTTTTTATCCCAATTCAATACGAGTAAAATACCGGTTTGGAAAACGTTGCATTGATTAGTTTTCTCCATCAATGGTTAGCAATTAGACCCCATTTCTCCTTATCATCTCCAAGCAACTAGTAGGATTTGAGGAAAGAAGACGTTTTTGCAAACCCTTCTATTGTAACTAACTTAACGACCATGTAGAATAGAAGCTAGCTACAACCACGAGAATGCATTTGACTTTGAGTTTAAGAACGAGCACATTCAATGCGGGCATTGATTCGTTATTAAGTTTTGAGTTGTCGATATAATATTTATGACCATCATTTGAGTCATGCAAAAACCTAAATAACCTAAGTAGATAGGCTAAATAAGGTATCGTATCCACTAGGAGTATGTGGTCAATACAAATCGTGTAAACAATTTTAATATTATGAAGTGACAAATTTTAGTGCTGATCACACAAGCAATAATTTAAGTTTAAAATTAAGCAAACAAACAAGTAAACAAGTTTCAATTAATTAACAAAAGCAAATCACACCCGGGACTTCAAGTAAGTAACTAGCAGTAATCTCATGCAACCTAACAGATTAATCATTAACTGTTAACTATAGATTGCTCAACTAGACAAAATCTTAGGCAACAATAATTGCCTTACACACGACACTGGTTATCAAACAGTACTTGCCAGTATGACTCAGTTAAGGGCAATTATATGCTTTATCATATTCAACCTAATCAAACAACCCTATGATCAATTATTATAGCAACCGGTAACTAATCGTTCTGATCAACTTCAAGTAAGTAACTAACAGTAATCTCATGCAACCTAACAGATTAATCATTAACGGTTAACTATAGATTGCTCAACTAGACAAAATCTTAGGCAATAATAATCGCCTTACACACGGCACCGGTTATCAAACAATCCTTGCCAGTATGACTCAGTTAAGGGCAATTATATGCTTTATCATATTCAACCTAATCAAACAACCCTATGATCAATTATTATAGCAACTGGTAACTAATCGTTCAGATCAACGTACACCTAAACTGATTGAACACACAGAAATACCAAATATCAATAATCATGAGAAAACTGAAAGAATTACAAACTATACATTCCCGGGTGAGATTCTAGGAGATTAGCCACTCATGGTTATCATATGATCTTCAATTCTTGGTTCTGGATAATGAAACATGGATCTTGTAGTGATTGGAGGTGTTATGTAGCTCCCAAAGTGGCCAAAACTCGTCCAAAAAATGGCTGGAATGATATATATCACGATTAAGGGTTTTATCCTTTATATAGCAGCTGGGCCCATGCTTTAAATATGAATTTTTCGTATCAGCGTAAGCTACTCTGACCCCTGGCGTAGCTTACTCTGGGTGGAAATACCTTACTCTGAATCTGATTGCCTTACTCTGAATCTGACTGCCTTACTCTGAGTTAATTTGGCATCCAGAATAGGTTACTCTGATCCCGGAGTAGCTTACTTTGGGAGCTGAATTTCAACCAACTTTTTTCTTTTCATTTCCAACACTTGTGTAGTGGCTCCGATATTCCCGAGACTTCAAATCATGCTCGTAAATGTCTCCAAATAGTATCTTTAACTCTCACAAACCTATAAATCAAAAGCATACTTGAAGTACCATTGTTCTAATGAAAAGCTAACTAAAAACTACAAAATTAAAGAACTATTATACAAGATTTATACCCGACTATCACATCCCCACACTTATCTTTTGCTTGCCCTCAAACAAACTCTAAAGTAAACATTAACCTCCATCATATGTATGTGAATTATCGCCATTAATACTAGTAAGTTTTAATGTCATACCCAGTTTTCCAGACTGACACTTTCTAGATAGACATCCCACAATTAAGGTTAAATGATATAATAAAAACAATAGAGCCGTCTAGACGAGTGTACTTTGTTTCCGGTTAAGGCACACTTGCTCATACCCCTCATAATATAACATCTCTCCTCTTGGTTTAATATCTAGACTAGCAAAAGATGTGCTAGTATCACTCTGCTCTCAGTATCGCTCATAAACAGGTGTCCATTCATAAAACTGCTTTGACACAAATGCAAATCAAGAGGACTTAAAAAAGGGTTGTAACAGGGCTAGGAGTAAGGGTATGGAAGAGAAATTTTTAAGTAGCTCAAACGATCCGACCCGGCTTATTACAAAACATCTAAATAAACAAAACTAATATACATACTCAATTCACACATTTTTTTACACAACTGAATATAAACAAACATCTTTTTTGGCTTTTTGCTTCTTTTTTTTAAAGCATAATAAACGTGATGCTTAATACGGGAATAACTACAAATGCAAAAACAAAACAAATACAAATACAAAGAAACCTATTAAGCCGGATCGTCTCGTAACATTATATCGGGGTTAATCAAATGAAAAATAGGTCCAAGAAATGTTTTAAGGTTCCAGACCAGTGATAGATTCTGCAGATTCTGGTTATTATGCAAACGAAGTTTTAAGATTCGGTTTCTTGGCCCGTTTTGTTTAAAAACAAGGTTTTTGTTTATAAATTTCGAACTTATTCAGAAAGTTAATTTACTAGTGCTCTAAATCAGATTTATTAATATGTTTAGATAAATTTTAAGCAAATTTATTTACTTATTCGTTCACGGTTTAACATGCGGGTTTAACACGGAGCCAAAGATTAGAATCGTATACAAACAAAACGAGTACGGGTTGTGATACCTGGTGCACACCAGGGATTTCACGAGTAGCTCGTTCTCTCCTTTGGGCTGGTTCCACGAGCAGTAACGAGAGACAACAAAGGTTAGGGCTGCAGTATTTGACCAGGGAATTAGAAACAATCAGGTTTCAGAATCATTAGAATAGAATGAGGCATATCAACGAATTACCGGTATTTTATCTCGGGCAGAATTCACGAATACAAAGCTTGGGCTGCAGATTTCTTTGGTGTTTCTTGGCTGTTACAGAGAGAGAACAAGGAGCTATGGGGGTTGCAAGAAGTGAAGTTTGGTATTGATTATAAAGACTAAGATGGAGATTTGGTACAGAGGATTTCTTGGTTTGTGAAGCCGTGTAATGACTCTTATTGGTGCTGCAGAGGAAACGTGAATGGAGGACAAAGAAGAAGGTGTTCAGGGTCTTCATTGGTGCAAAAGATCTGATCAGGATTTTGATGATATATTATATTTTGTTATGTATTATTTTTTTTGTATATAATTAGTTAAAGTAAAAGAGTTTTAATTATTATAACAACATAGGTCATGGTAGTTTATGATGTGTCTCAAATCTCATGTTTCAGTTTTTGCTTGTTTGGTTCGGTGTTCGAGTGCTGATTTGAGAAGTGTTTGTCGGTTGAGTTTTATGTTTTGGATACCCGGTAAGATTAAATAATTGTTGGATTGTTTCTTAAAATTTTCGAGTTATCGGACTCGAGTTCATTTGTGTTAAGAGAATTTCAGTTCGTTACATTTTCTTTTGGGCAAGCCTATCGACATACGGTTCGCTTTGACCAGCACTATGTTCAGTATCTAACGATAAGAAAAAAAAATTAGCCCTATATTTGGGGTTGTCACACATTACCCACGCTCATATGTATAATGTATGAGGCCGGCCAACCCCCAATACCCACACTCTCACTCATCCAGACGAGGCTTACCCTAATTGCCTCTATCACTTTTGCATTTTGCCAACTACGATCCCGTAATCCATGAACATCAGTGAAAGCACTCAAATGACATGTGTGCACTATATATTATATGTGTATTATATTTATGTGGTCAACTCACACACGTACCGGAGGAATAAGATTGCTGATATAAACATGTGTACCTGTCCCCATGAGTCGTTATCCCCACCTAAACAACCCCATTTTCAACTTCTCGTTATGAAAACATTTGTGAGTAAGACTATTGAGAAGCTGAAAAACCAACCATGACCAGAAACCTATAACTTGACATTAATGGCAATAATTAACAGTTAACAACTTTGGTTTCTGAACACTCTTTGAGGTACTATCGGATTAAAATTTCCAAATTTCCCTCATCCCCACACTTGAGGTTTACATTGTCCTCAATGTTAAAATAGTTAAACATTGTTCTCAATGTTAAAATAGATAACAATTAATGAACATTTGAGGGACGGGGTTGAAATTGACTTTTTGACTGTTAAGCACTTTTAAAATTCGGGGCTCAAATGTGACGGATCTACTAGCAATTTTACAATTACACTTTTAACATTTAAACTAATAAAAACAAAATAAATTATAAAACTGAAATCACCTGATATCAACGGGACTGGAAAAGGACCAATCGGCTCACGAACTCTTGTAAACACTCGTATACCCTCGTCTCAACCAATTACCAAACTGACAACCGAACCTGCAAATCTCGAGACGTGTAGAAGCAAGCTTCTCACAAGTGTAAGACATAGGTCTTTTACGAGTTAAGAAAATGATTTTCTGTTATTTATTATTATTTTTTTAAAACAATTATCGAGCCGAATTAAGTCGTTTCATAAAAAAATTTGTTAAATAAGTTAAAAATGTTAAAAGACCTAACTCACTTTCGTAGGAATCACGATTGCATTTATCATATGCAACAAGCCCTTTGAACCTCCCGGTTGCCCGGGAGGACGAGTGGGGTCTCGTGAGGGTTTATAGTGAACTACACCCACAAAGTTTCAAATACAACAAAATATACACGTACCTGGATTAACCACAACAAAATGAACATGAAAGCACTCTGGGTAGTTTAACTGTAACCTCGTTGTCGGAAAAAAACTTTACCGGACACATCAAAATCCCAACTTTTCTCGTGCGGTATGTATACTCACACTTAGCTTTTGCTATGATGGTACGCTTAAAAAACAGTTAGTAATATAAAAACTAAAAAAAAATAGAAACTAAAAATATACAAAATGTACAATTACCATCATTTTGAAATTTGTATGGCATTCAAGGTGGGCGTCTGGCCCGCTCCCGTGCAACCTTCTCATTATAAGAACGCTTTTCTTCAATCATTTGTTGCCAGTCTTTCGATAGGCCAGGATCTGGACCGAACATCCTCAATCTCGACTCTCGATCATTTTGGTTGGGTGGATGTCTCACTTTCTTCTTCCTTGGTCGGCTTCCTTTCTCTTCCACCTTCTCACTATGTTGTTTCTCAAATATCTTCTTATCTATCCTGTCAATCACAAAACATCCCTCTTTTGTGTGATCCTTGTCCAAGGATACACACTTGTCAACAAGAGGGTTAATAGCATTTTCAAACAATAATAACCGTTTATCACGGTCTCCACACTTGATTCCCAAAACCCCCTTAGCACAATCAATTACCGCATGTGCTATGGCAAGGAATGGCCTACCCAATATGACTTGTGGTTGTGTATTATTCACTCGTTTAGCATAGTCAAGTACAAGAAAGTCAACTAGGTAGAAAAATTCCTCCACCTGAACCATTACATTAGTCACCATGCCCCGAGGAAGTGTATGAGTTTGGTCCTCCAACACCACAGTGGTGTTTACCCTTTCTAACGGGCCAAGTTCATACTGATCATATAAACTATCGGGCATGATACTAACACATGCTCCAAGATCTAGAAGTGTCCGATCACTTTTAAATTTCCCAATTTGAATTGATAAAAGCGGCACTCCCGGGTCTTGAAGTTTACTTGAGGTGGTATTATTATCCACCTCCTCATCTCTCATGTTGGTCAATTTACAATTTAAACATTTTTCACATGTGCAATTTTCACAAAAAGACATTTCATATGTTTTTGGTTCTGATTCATTTTGGAAAATGATTCATTTTGAAAGACACAATCACTCTCATCACTAACATCTTCCACCACCCCCTCAACAAACTGTGGTGGTGAATCAACCTCAACACAAGAAATTTCAAAATGAGGCAAAAGACTTACAGCATTGATGTGCACATTGTTTCCCTTCTTGGAGCTTGAGCATTAATGGTTCGGGTTGACTGTAGTATTACTCGGGAGTTGACCTGCACTCTTTTGCAACTTTGCCATATCTGCTGCAAGCTGACCAATCTTCTTTGACATTTCCTCTGCTGACTTATCATGTAACTCAAACTGTTTCTTCGTTTCAGCCTTATGATCTGCCATAATCTTCATCAATGCATCCAACTTTGAGTGCACCAATTCATTCGCATTTCCCAATGACCCCCTCTGTTGATCCTGATTACCCGATGTATTTCCACCCCGGCTACCGTCTCTGTTATACCCCCGATTTTGATCATACGAACCCTGCTGACCACCTTGGCGGTTATTTCCCTGCAATCTGTTCTTGCTCGATCCCTGAAAGTTCGGGTTCAACTGTGTAGACACGTTCCTGTAACGAAAATTCGGGAGATTCCTCAAGCCCGGGTGATAGGTGTTTGAATTCAACCCTTGACCCTTGGAATCCTCGTAAGCATAATAAACTTCCTCGGGCTTATCCTCCTCGTCATCATCAAACTCGGGGCAATTTTCCGCCTTGTGCCCGAGTTCACCACAATCCTCACAAACCGGGAATTTCACTCCAACTTTCCCGACTTCCTTCTTCTTACCCTTTCTTAACCCAGCCAATTCACGTTCTAACTCAACAATTCTTTCAGACTCACTCGTGACTGATTTAACTGACCTGGAGGAAGTACCACGTCTTCGTCTCTCAACTGCTGCTTCTGCCTTGGAATCTTCACACATAAACTCTAAGAAATCCCAATCATCTTCCTCAGGCTGATTCAGGAACTGACCGTTACACGAGGCTTTCAAATGCTTTCGGTCCTCGAATGTTAACCCGTCAACAAAGCATTTCACCAGTTCCCACAATTCGTGTGGGCTTTTTCTGATCATATCCTTAAATCTGGTGAATGCTTCATGGAATAATTCGCCCAATAATTATGAAAAATTTGAATTTCCATGCTGGCCTTGCCGTTTTCGACTGCGAATAATACTCGTTCAGAAACACTTGCTGCATCTCGGCCCAATTTCTGATACTGTTTGTCTGTAGCGAGTTAAACCAGAGTTTTGCTTTGTCTTTTAATGAAAACTGGAATAACCGCAATTGAAACTCGTCTTGGTCAAAAGTACCATCACCAATAGACCCGCAAATAGCCGAAAAATCGGTCAAGTGAGAATACAGGTCCTCCGAAGCCATCCCGTGAAAATGAGGAACAATATTATTGTATGATGGACGGGACTTAAAAGTTTGATGTCCCGGCACTCGTTCCTGTGGGACTAACGGTGATGTTCCGTCTGAGATAGCCGGTCTGAACCGACTGTTAACGCCCTGAACCGGGGCTACATAATTCCTTCTTAACCCCCGGGGTTCACCAAACCGTCCCGATTAACCTGAATATTCCGAACTCTTTCGGGCCTTTCCACCCGGTTCACTCTGTTTCAACCCAACCCATTTATGTTAACCGCCTCAGCCCGTCTTCGATTCACTGGCTCTTCCACCTCTTCGTCCCAATTATTATCCCCCTCATTTTCCGGCTCAAGAACCTCGTTTTCGGGCTCAACTGCCCGATTTCTTCAAACCCACCGGTCTACCTCGTTCTCAACCTCAAAACCCTCGTTCCCATTATTTTCTTCCCCATCTTCTTCATCTTCTGTCGAAATACTATGTTGAACATCATCGAGATTTATCCGAACTCTGCGATTAGGGTTATTATTTGGAACTGATAGCCCGGCTTGGTCAAGGTCTAAGTTTAGGTTTCAGTTTCGGGTTCGGGTTCTAGAAGATTGAGCTGAGTTATTTTGGTTGTTTTGGTTATTGAAGGTCGGTGGTGGAGGTATGTTATTTGGGTGAAACTCGTTATTTTGTGGGAGTAGGTCTTGGTTTTGGTTCTGGTCTTGATCTGCCATTTCTGAATTTCGGTTCCGAACTCGGTTCTGCCAAGCTACTCTCTCAATTTCAGGCTCGAAAATTAACGGTGACTGTCTGCCCGAGTGGCGGGTGTGCATAAACGTGTTAACTGCACAAACAACACACCCCGCGTAAAATAGAAAAAATAAAATTTAAACTAAAAACTGAAAAAATTAAAACTAAAATAAACACAAAAATCAAATAACACGAAAAACACTAAGCACACTAACTCCCCGGCAACAGCGCCATTTTGATGACCGTCGTTTGAGTCATGAAAAAACCTAAATAACCTAAGTAGATAGGGTAAATAAGGTATCGTATCCACCTGGAGTATGTGGCCAATACAAATCGTGTAAACAATTTTAATATTATGAAGTGACAGACTTTAGTGCTGATCACACAAGCAATAGTTTAAGTTTAAAATTAAGCAAACAAACGAGTAAACAAGTTTCAATCAATTAACAAAAGCAAATCACACCCGGGACTTCAAGTAAGTAACTAACAGTAATCTCATGCAACCTAACAGATTAATCATTAACGGTTAACTACAGATTGCTCAACTAGACAAAACCTTAGGCAACAATAATCGCTTTACACATGGCACTGGTTATCAAACAGTCCCTGCTAGTGTGACTCAGTTAAGGGTAATTATATACTTTATCGTATTCAACCTAATCAAACAACCCTATGATCAATTATTATAGCAAGTGGTAACTAATCTTTCGGATCAACGTAAACCTAAGCCGATTGAACACACAGAAATACCAAACATCAATAATCATAGATTAACCATAAACAATTATACATAAACGTTCCTAGTCATATGAGAAAACTGAAAGAATTACAAACTATACATTCCCGGGTGAGATTCTAGGAGATTAACCACTCATGGTCATCATATGATCTTCAATTCTTGGTTCTGGATGATGAAACATGGATCTTGTAATGATTGGAGGTGTTATGTAGCTTCCAAAGTGGCCAAAACTCGTCCCAAAAATGGCTGGAATGATATATATCACGATTTAGGGTTTTATCCTTTATACAGCAGCTGGGCCCATACTTTAAATCTGAATTTCGCGTATCAGCATAAGCTACTCTGACCCCTAGCGTAGCTTACTCTGAATTTGATTGCCTTACTCTGAATCTGACTGCCTTACTCTGAGTTAATTTGGCATCCAGAGTAGGTTACTCTGATCCCGGATAAGCTTACTCTCGGAGCTGAATTTCAACCAACTTGTTACTTTTCATTTCCAACACGTGTGTAGTGGCTCCGATCTTCCCGAGACTTCAAATCATGCTCGTAAATATCTCCAAATAGTATCTTTAACTCTCACAAACCTATAAATCAAAAGCATACTTGAAGTACCATTGTTCTAATGAAAAACTAATTAAAAACTACAAAATTAAAGAACTATTATACAAGATTTATACCCGACCATCAAATATTTATTTCTAAATTAATTCGTCTCAAACTAAAAACATTGAGAAGGATATTTGGGATGGAAATCACCTAATAGAAAATTTATAATAAAAAGAGTTTGACCTTTTCATCTTCTAAAGTTAGTACGTGGTCGGGTTGTTAGTGGAGCTATGAAAATTATTGTAAATATGAAATGGAGTTTAATTAAATAGAGGTTTTTAATCAAAACTACATAAACTACATAGTTTTGATCGGTTTTTTCATGTAAGGTTATACGGATGACACCGCTGAACTCACTTTCCTCTAATAATAATAAATCCAATGGTTGCTTCTACGCCTTTTGGAAAATTTAACCTAAATAGTGTTTTTTGCTAAAGTTGTTTCAAAAATGGTATGTTTTAGATATATATTACCAAATTGTGTAACCGTTGTTTGAAACCACGGGTTGGGTATTTTTCTATGAACGTGTCAGACATGAATTCCATAAAATAATAATTTTAACTAAAATATACCAAGCTCAACATTCTTTCTCTCTCACACACACACATGACTATGTTGCATGTATAGTATGCAAAATATGTGTATGTAATACAAGTGACTGAAGCGGTTTGAAAAAAAATACAAGTTACTAATAATAATTGCCATCTCAAAAAGAAAAACAAAATAAGCTTGAACATTCTAAATAAATTGAAGAAGAAAAGAAAACCAAACCAAAACTAGGTTGAAATAACTGGTTGACAAAAAAAACAAAATTATATATACATATCATAATTAAAAAAAAAGTAAAAGATCAAACCGTGGATTCAAACCACATCTTGATAGCAATACCACCACAAAACTGGAAGTGGTATTAGGATTTATTTTTTTTATGCAATCCGTGGTGTGAAACCACAACTTGCCTTATCTTAATCAAAATTATCACTTTTTTAAATTCTCATATGACACATTCATATAAAAATACACAAACCGTGGTTTCAAACCACGGTTACACCATTTTTAAACTATCTATCAAAGTCATATCATTTTTGAAACAACTATTACAAAAGAAGCCATTTTTGAAAAATAACTTACATCTCTCAAGTAACCGACCTTTGCTAATAATCTTCGAAAATTAAGCCCGGCCCACCTCAAGTCCATGTGTAATATGTATATCCTAGCACGCACGCACGTATGATATTATTATTACCAGACGGCTCCTAGGGTTTGGTTTCATCTTATTAATTCTTACGAACGCACGCCTAGGGTTTCATTCATTCATCACCAATTAATCTAATCCATGGGTTTCTTAGTTTCAATGAATAAGAACAAGAAGAAGATGAGGAGGTACTAATTATTTAAATATTGTTATTCATTCAATTCATATACATACACATATAAATATGTGTGTTAACTGTCCATCCATCTATTAATTATTATTGTGATAATTAATTCGTGTTATTATTGTTTATCGATCTGTAGTAACAAAGAGGCATCCTCATCATCTAAGAGGATGAGGAGATCTAAGAAGATCATATCTCACGATGTAAAGATAGGTAATACTATTTTTAACTAAATATTTTTATACATGGATCGTATGTTAATTTACTTACTTAATAATTATTATTTGCTTGTGTAGCAGCTTGATGAGTTAGAGGACACGACGAGATCATGTAAACAGTTAAAGTACATGCGGGAGCTTCCTTGTAACGACAAGGCTTTTCATCTTTCATTGGAGGCGACTAGGGATGTTATACTTGTTATTAAATCACTGAGGACGCCTACTCCTACGGAATATAACAAGTGGGATGCGTATGCCATATCATTCTATCTTAAATTGTGTGCATGCTTTGGCGTTGATTATCAGCATTTAGAGGCAGCCGCTTCTGTCAAATCCACCGCATTGAAAGAAGTGTAGATACTACTACATGCTCTTGTATATATAAACCTATTAGCTGTTGATCCATTTGCATGCTATTATATATTCTAACTTATTTGCTTTGCTTTGATTGTTTAGGAAGAGCGTATGGAGTGCACTCAACCGCCCTTGACAAAGGAGGAAGACGAGGAGGAGCCGTCCAGACATGTAATGTTATTTTTTAAACCGGTAATGTTATTTTTTAAAGTTTATAAATCCAATGGTTGCTTCTACGCCTTTTGGAAAATTTTCATAAACAGTGTTTTTGCAAAAGTTGTTTCAAAAATCGTATGTTTTAGATATATATTACAAAAATGGTGTAACCTCTGTTTGAAACCACAGTTTGGGTATTTTTCTATGAATGTGTTAGTCATGAATTCCATAAAATAATAATTTTGACTAAAATAAGGCAATCCGTGGTTTCAAACCACAGATTGTACAAAAGTGGTAATCTAATACCGCTTTTCGTGTTAGTGTAGTGGTTTTGTAAGTCAAGCCGTGGTTTGAAACCACTGTTTGATCTTTTAAATTATTTTTTTAAATGCCGAGTAACGTAAGCAGTATTCAAACTTTTTTACAGTATGTGGTGCATGACGTTCTCTTATATAGGTTTACGTCTAATGCATTACGAGAATCTCTGATCGCTACACCGAACTATTGGGGGTTCTTCACTAATTTTGTTATTATGGAACAAATGGTAGGCTCGATAATTTTCACCTAAAAATAACAAATCAGAATTACTTGACGAGGAAATACTCATGGATTCATTTTACAACACTGCCTAAGAATTACTTTGGCAAATGATAGGATG
Organism: Bidens hawaiensis; assembly: GCF_021521415.1. Taxonomy (NCBI): domain Eukaryota; kingdom Viridiplantae; phylum Streptophyta; class Magnoliopsida; order Asterales; family Asteraceae; genus Bidens; species Bidens hawaiensis. The sequence goes on along the minus strand of NW_027492864.1, from coordinate 399,732 downwards.
GCAATTTCTATGAAGGGTTTGATGAATATACCAAGCTCAACATTCTTTCACTCACACACACACATGACTATATTGTATGTATAGTATGCAAAATATGTGTATGTAATACAAGTGACTGAAGCGGTTTGAAAAAAAATACAAGTGACTAATAGTAATTGCCATCTCAAAAAGAAAAACAAAATAAGCTTGAACATTCTAAATAAATTGAAGAAGAAAAGTAAACCAAACCTAGGTTGAAATAAATGGTTGACAAAAAAAACAAAATTATATAAAATATCATAATTAAAAAAAAAGTTAAAGATCAAACCGTGGATTCAAACCACAGCTTGATAGCATAACCACCACAAAACTAGAAGTGGTATTAGTATTTTTTTTTTATGCAATCCGTGGTGTGAAACCACAACTTGCCTTATCTTAATCAAAATTATCACTTTTTTAAATTCTCATATGACACATTCATATAAAAATACACAAACCGTGGTTTCAAACCACGGTTACACCATTTTTGTAACTATCTATCAAAGTCATACCATTTTTGAAACAACTTTTACAAAAGAAGCCATTTTTGAAAAATAACTTACATCTTTCAAGTAACCGACCTTTGCTAATAATCTTTGAAAATTAAGCCCGGCCCACCTCAAGTCCATGTGTATACATGTATATCCTAGCACGCACGCACGTATTATATTATTATTACCAGACGGCTCCTAGGGTTTGGTTTCATCTTATTAATTCTTACGAACGCACGCCTAGGGTTTCATTCATTCATCACCAATTAATCTAATCCATGGGTTTCTTAGTTTCAATGAATAAGAACAAGAAGAAGATGAGGAGGTACTAATTATTTAAATATTGTTATTCATTCAATTCATATACATACACATATAAATATGTGTGTTAACTGTCCATCCATCTATTAATTATTATTGTGATAATTAATTCGTGTTATTATTGTTTATCGATCTGTAGTAACAAAGAGGCATCCTCATCATCTAAGAGGATGAGGAGATCTAAGAAGATCATATCTCACGATGTAAAGATAGTTAATACTATTTTTAATTAAATTTTTTTTATACATGGAACGTATGTTAATTTACTTACTTAATAATTATTATTTGCTTGTGTAGCAGCTTGATGAGTTAGAGGACACGACGAGATCATGTAAAGAGTTAAAGTACATGTGGGAGCTTCCTTGTAACGACAAGGCTTTTCATCTTTCGTTGGAGGCGACTAGGGATGTTATACTTGGTATTAAATCACTGAGGACGCCTACTCCTACGGAATATAACAAGTGGGATGCGTATGCCATATCATTCTATCATAAATTGTGTACATGCTTTGGCATTGATTATCAGCATTTAGAGGCAACCGCTTCTCTCAAATCCACCGCATTGAAAGAAGTGCAGATACTACTACATGCTCTTGTATATATAAACCTATTAGTTGTTGATCCATTTGCATGCTATTATATATTCTAACTTATTTGCTTTGCTTTGATTGTTTAGGAAGAGCGTATGGAGTGCACTCAACCGCCCTTGACAAAGGAGGAAGACGAGGAGGAGCCGTCCAGTCATGTAATGTTATTTTTTAAACCGGTAATGTTATTTTTTAAAGTTTATAAATCCAATGGTTGCTTCTACGCCTTTTGGAAAATTTTTCATAAATAGTGTTTTTGCAAAAGTTGTTTCAAAAATGGTATGTTTTATATATATATTACAAAAATGGTGTAACCTCTGTTTGAAACCACAGTTTGGGTATTTTTCTATGAATGTGTTAGTCATGAATTCCATAAAATAATAATTTTGACTAAAATAAGGCAATACGTGGTTTCAAACCACAGATTGTACAAAAGTGGTAATCTAATACCGCTTTTCGTGTTAGTGTAGTGGTTTTGTAAGTCAAGCCGTGGTTTGAAACCACTGTTTGATCTTTTAAATTATTTTTTTAAATGCCGAGTAACGTAAGCAGTATTCAAACTTTTTTACAGTATGTGGTGCATGACGTTCTCTTATATAGGTTTACGTCTAATGCATTACGAGAATCTCTGATCGCTACACCGAACTATTGGGGTTCTTCACTAATTTTGTTATTATGGAACAAATGGTAGGCTCGATAATTTTCACCAAAAAATAACAAATCAGAATTACTTGACCAGGAAATACTCATGGATTCATTTTACAACACTGCCTAAGAATTACTTTGGCAAATGATAGGTTGGTAATTTCTATTAAGGGTTTGATGAATATACCAAGCTTAATATTCTCACACACACACACACACACACACACACACACATATATATATATACACACACACATGACTATATTGCATGTATAGTATGCATAATATGTGTATGTAATACAAGTGACTGAAGCGGTTTGAAAAAAAAATACAAGTGACTAATAGTAAATGCCATCTCAAAAAGAAAAACAAAATAAGCTTGAACATTCTAAATAAATTGAAGAAGAAAAGAAAACCAAACCTAGGTTGAAATGACTAGTTGACAAAAAAAACAAAATTATATATACATAACATAATTAAACAAAAAAGTAAAAGATCAAACCGTGGTTTCAAACCACAGCTTGATAGCAAAACCACCACAAAACTGAAAGTGGTATTAGGCTTTATTTTTTTATGCAATCCGTGGTTTGAAACCACAACTTGCCTTATCTTAATCAAAATTATCACTTTTTTAAATTCTCATATGACACATTCATATAAAAATACACAAACCGTGGTTTCAAACCACGATTACACCATTTTTAAACTATCTATCAAAGTCATACCATTTTTGAAACAACTATTACAAAAGAAGCCATTTTTGAAAAATAACTTACATCTCCCAAGTAACCGACCTTTGCTAATAATCTTCGAAAATTAAGCCCGGCCCACCTCAAGTCCATGTGTAATATGTATATCCTAGCACGCACGCACGTATGATATTATTATTACCAGACGGCTCCTAGGGTTTGGTTTCATCTTATTAATTCTTATGAATGCACGCCTAGGGTTTCATTCATTCATCACCAATTAATTTAATCCATGGGTTTCTTAGTTTCAATGAATAAGAACAAGAAGAAGAAGATGTACTAATTATTTATATATTGTTATTCATTCAATTCATATACATATACATATACGTATGTGTGTTAACAGTCCATCGATCTATTATTATTGTTGTTGTTGTTGTTGTTGTTGTTATTATTATTATTATTATGATAATGAATTTGTGTTATTATTGTTAATTGATCTGCGGTAACAAGGAGGCATCCTCATCATCTAAGAGGATGAGGAGATCTAAGATGATCATATCTCACGATGTAAGGATAATTAATACTATTTTTAGTTAAATTTTTTTATACATGGATCGTATGTTAATTTACTTACTTAATAATTTTTATTTGCTTGTTTAGCAGCTTGATGAGTTAGAGGACACGACGAGATCATGTAAAGAGTTAAAGGACATGTGGGAGCTTTCTTGTAACGACGAGGCTTTTCATCATTCGTTGGAGAAGACTAGGGATGTTATACTTTTTATAAAATCACTGAGGACGCCTACTCCTACGAAATATAACAAGTGGGATGCGTATGCCATATCATTCTATCTTAAATTGTGTATATGCTTTGGCGTTGATTATCAGCATTTAGAGGCAGCCACTTCTCTCAAATCCACCTCATTGAAAGAACTGCAGGTACTACTACATGCTCTTGTATATATATATAAACCTATTAACTGTTGATCTATTTGCATGCTATTATATATTCTAACTTATTTGCTTTGCTTTGATTGTTTAGGAAGAGCGTATGGAGTGCACTCAACCGCCCTTGACAAAGGAGGAAGACGAGTGGGAGCCGTCAAGACTAGACTGGTAATGTTATTTTTTAAAGTTTATAAATCGGGCATTGGTCTTTGGTGACCGGCTAAAGCTATAGGACATTATTATTATTATTATTATTATTATTATTATTATTATTCTAATTTTTTCTCTGACTGTATAGTTCCTGCGGCCTGTGAAACTTGATTTTCGCATGCTTATTATTAATGCGCCAATTAGATTTTGTTCCTATTCTACCAGTACTACACCTGACCATATTCCTTATCACTTGTATCTCCTGATGAAGGAATGTAACATCATGAAAATTTCGGGCTAAAAATGTCAACTTTCCAGAGTCAAGGGACTAAAAATGCCAAATTCCAAACTTTAGGGTTTAAAGTGAAAATTATAATTTATTGTCCAATCGCGATACGCGACGGGATAAAAGACAAGCCCATCGCGCACCGCGATGGGGCTTATGACACGTTGTGACACGTGTGCCACGTGGCACACGGTGGCATCAATTGCCGCCACGTGGACACTGCCACCACGTGTCGCCACGTGGCGCAATATCTGCCACGTGTTGCCATGTGGCAAACCTACTTGGTGACGCAGATAAGTTACGTCGCGATACGCGATGAGCTGGCCTAAGGACCCATTGCGTACCGCGATGGGATCCAAAATTTTGTCGATAAATAGTAGGTCCGGGATCTCATTCCATGCACACCAAAACCTGCTCTTTCACTTCTCTCTAACATCTCTCTACAATACCATAATCACATACTCGATCCACCTCGATAAACGTGTCATAAATCTTCGATAAACGTGTCCCGATCCTTGATTTCCACATCGACATTTCCTTGAAGCGTGTGCCACCCTCCACCCACATTCAACCAAGAAAGCGTTTGTTATCATGGCGATGAGTCTCGAGAAGCGTGCCAACAAGTGTTAAAGATTGGTGTTTGACGACAAGGAGGAACGTTGATCAAGTGGCGTTGGGGTGCTGCTCAAGTTCCTAGGGTTTCTAAAAACGCCAACAAGGTTAGGTGTAACGGCAAATATAATATAATATTATATTAAAGGCTTAAGCCTTAAGACGAGGTTATACTCGACACCTCGATAAAAGAGAAATAAGCATAACAAAGAAAAGAATAAAAGATTAGATTGTAAATATGTATATATGTGTGTAAGTATATATGTATATTCTTTGTTATAAAAATATTATTTAAGTAATATTCTTAAATAATAAAAGAAAAGAATATGTTTCTTGGAGAAGAAGAAACGTCGAGTTTTATAAATAAACTAAAGGTTTTCAAGTAAAAGAGATTTATGAACTAAAGGTTCATCGAGGTAAAGTTTATAAAATAAGACTAAAGGTCTTAAGCCGGATTGTATATCCGACTAACAAATGGTTATACTCGTACTATAGGTGCGAGATAGCAAGGGAAATACCCTCGGACGGTGTTTGAAGCCGATCCCAAAGCGATAAGCTGAATACCCCCAAACTTTTATAAACTTGTTTTCAAATGAGTCAAACATGTTATATGAAAATTATTTACAAGGAACTATGTGTTCCTAAAACCGTTATAAATAAGGGTATAAGCTTAGCCCTCAGGCTGTAGTATATGTGTGCCTGGATCCTTACATATGTGGTAGTACGCGGTGGGCACATCGCACCACGCTTGGTCGTAGGACGCTTTCCTATAGGAAGCACGACCATGTGTATACTTACGGGTACTTAACTAAGTCGAACGCTGCGGTGTTTGCTGAGGTGACCTAGTGTAGAGGCTCGAGTTTATAATTGTGTTATTTAGCTTTGTTATTCCTAACCCACGATGGGCCGAGGCAGGCGTAGTCTCGAGGGGAAATAAAGTAAAAGAAAATATTTTAGCGTCAGCGTGTTCACCAGCATTCGTTGCTGACGTATTTTATTTACATTTTGCAGGTGAAAAATGATAGCGCTTGGAGTGACGAAGTGCTACTAATATCCGATGGCTCGGATTTATTTTGTATAAACTTAACATACTAAAATGGTGGTTTGTAATTATAAACAAGTAATGTTTTGTTAAACAACTTAAACGGGTATTTTATAATCCCGTCTTTGAATATATATATATATATATATATATATATATATATATGTGTGTGTGTGTGTGTGTGTGTGTGTGTGTTACATTTTGATCCTTAAAGTTTTATAAAGTCTTCCGCTTACAACGTAACTCTGATTTATTTACAAGTGTGGTACCAACTGCTGGTCGCACTCATAGTCCTAAGTTGGGGGTATGTCAGGTTGGTATAAGAGCCATCGATCTTAGCGAATTGGGTATCATAAAACAATACCCAAGATTCGATCCAAGTATAGGAATTAACTATTTATATGTTTTAGGGATAAGATAGGCTGGTAACCTTTCTTTTCCTTTCCACATTCTAAACCACCCACAATGTTAGATGTCATTCAAAGCTCATATGGAGAATTATGTACGCAAGGCAAAAGAGGCTGGAATCGCCGAACCTTACCCCGAGGATAACATGAGTGAAGGATACTATGAATCATACTTTGACCAGGATGTAGAACATGATTTAACCAAACCTGTGTACTACCCCGGAAGTAAACACTATCCAATAAACATTCCCAATAGTCCGCCAAAACAAAGAATCGAGCTGCCAAGACACTCAAGCTACCATTCACCAACCATACCAATGTATCATCCCTCAGAAGTACCGTCGTACCATCCTGAGATCCCTATATACCAACCCTCGGAGATACCGCAGTACTACCCAACTGGATACCTACCACCTAATCCTCATCCATCCTATGCATTCCTTTCCAATTTACCCATCAAAGAAGAACCAAGATCCCCATCCTCCGATTGGATGAAATGCCACTCCGATCAACGACGATGGCATACCGGAAGCTCCATTTTCAATGAAGTCAACTCCCAACCAAACAATGGCGAAGGACCGTCCCGCAAACCTATAATAAGGGTGATGATACCCTGTGAAAGTTTCCAGATGCCCCAGATAAACAATGAGACCACTCTGCAAATGGAAGAGGAGGAACCCGAAGAAGAGGAAGAACCCGAAGAAGAAGAGGAGGACCATGAAGAAGAGGAGGATCCTGAGGAGCAGTCTGAACCGGAAGAAGAGCATCCCAATAATCCCAATGAGATATCAACATCAATGGATGGATCACTCACTTCCCAAAAACCAAGCTACGGTTCTGTGGATCCATATGTCCAATATCTCGAGAAACTCAAGAACCAAGCTTCATCAAGTTTTCCACCGTTCCAAGGCGTAATTCCATCAATTGAAGAGCAGGCTAATGAGATCCGAGAACAAAACATAGCTGCTAAAATATACCTCTACCCGTCATAACGACATGACTTACGTTATGTATCCAGAACCAAGGAATCACTATGAGATGGTGACATTGGGTTACCACGACCCACCTCCACGATATGGATACCCCCAACGAAGTCCCACAGTTGTATGAAGAACACTTGGACCGCGCTTTGCACGAAATAGATGATTGGAGAAAGAAGATGGCCATTGAAGGAGAAAAGAAGAAGAAAACAGGGAAGACACTTCTTCATAAGTGCAACAAGTTAACGAAAGTGGTGAAGAGGTTTTTGAAAGATTGAAGATGGTGAGAAGGATGAAGTTGTTTGTATAATGTAATAGTATGTGTTATGTGTTGAATAAAGAACGGTTGAAACGTTCTTATGTAATGAAAGGCTTAACAATATATATATATATATATATATATCAGTCAAATGATATATATATATATATATGTGTGTGTGTGTGTGTGTGAAATAAGAAATATGTTAAATACAAGAAATTTGTTAAATTTCAGTTAAAGACATAAATAAATGAAAAATGCCTGAACAAAGTAATAACAACGAGAATGCTCGAAAAGAAAAAGAAATAAAAGAAAAGGGGAAAGGTCCCGAAAAAGAACAAGAAGAACCTATTCCCGATAAGTATATGAGCCAAATTCAAAAAATGATTAAGAAAGCGGTTAGGGAAGAATCTGAAGCTAGATCTCAATCTAGACAAACCAAACGTTCTCGATCCGTTAACCCCTCTCAAAAATACCGTCCGAACCCATCTCGTGTCGAGGAAAGCGTCCATGAATCAAATGTTGATGGGAGTGTTGGACAAAAGTTTAAGAAACTCAAGATCGGTGGGTGTTCATTCAAAGACTTCAAATACTATGGACCGAAAGAGTTTCATGGTGATAAAGGAGCCATCACAACCGTGAGGTGGCTTGAGGAAATGGAAACAATCATGATAACAAGCAAGTGCTCCGATGAGGAGAAGATTCAATATTCTGCCCTTATGTTCAAGGGAGAAGCACTTTAGTGGTGGAATACGATGATGATAAGCAAGGGTAGAGAGGTGATGTATAGTTTGACCAAGGAAGAATCCAAGGCGATATTAATAGGAAAGTTTTGTCCCATGCATGAGACGACCAAATCCAAACAAAATTTCTCAATCTTAAGGTCGTGGGGACGAAACCTCGTGAATATAAAACCAAGTTTCACGAATATTGTCGCCTGGTTCCCAGCTGGTGAATCCTGAATCCAGCAAAGTTACCTGATACATTTGGGACTGCCGCGGGAAATCAGCGACATGGTAAGGTCACACTTACCACAAATCGCCGACTCCGCAATGGAGTTAGCCGGTTATCTGATGGGCGGTATGATCCGCAACAAGGAAGAGGACAAGAAAGTTTCAACAACAACAACTCAAGGGAGAACAAGTGGAGGTGCCAACTTCAAAGGCAAAGGCGTTAACCAAAATCGATTCAATTCAAGTGCTACGCCATGCAAAACATGTAGGAGGTACCACAAGGGTCGATGCAACTTCGCCCCGCCTCCTAAAGTTTGTGAGTCATGCAACCGTACGGGTCATGCGGCTGCTGATTGCTGGAAGAAAAAGATGACGTGCTACAACTGTAAAGAAATGGGGCACTTGAGCTTTGAATGCCCAAAGAACAAACCCGCGACAGGTGGTGCGGGTGGAAGTGGCCAGAACAAAAAGGGAAATGCTCGAGTCTTTGTACTCGACACAAAGAAAGCCGCTGACATGCCGGAAACCATTACCGGTACGTTTCTAGTCAACGACACCTATGCTAGAGTTTTATTCGATTCGGGTGCCAATTTAAGTTTTATAGATTAGAGTTTTTGTAGTCTATTAAACGAACCCTTAATAAAGTTAAATAAAACTCTAAGCGTCGAGACTGCTAGTGGCGAAATCGTTAAGATCTCCAAAGCCCTAGAAAACGGAAAAGTTCATTTAGCTGGTTATATTCTGCCTATCTGTCTGTTGCCCATGAGTCTGGCCGGTTTTGATATTGTACTTGGTATGGATTGGTTATCCGATAACCATGCCCGTATCATCTGCAATAGCAAAACCGTTGAACTTCAAGCCCCCGATAAACTAACGATTCGAATTGAAGGGGACAAAAACGCTGGCCAAGTTAGCATAATTTCCATGATTAGGGCTAACAAATGTTTAAATCAAGGATGCTTAGCATTCATGGCCTACGTCACTGAAGAATCAAAGCCAAAGGAGATAAAGGACGTACCTATAGTCTCCGACTTTTCCGATGTCTTTCCCGACGAACTTCCCGGAATTCCTCCCGATCGCGAAGTAGAATTTAGGATTGATCTTATTCCCGGTACTGCTCCGATCGCCAAAGCTCCGTATCGCTTAGCGCCAACCGAGATGAAGGAGTTAAGAAACAACTCGATGAGCTTCTGGAGAAAGCATTCATTCGACCGAGTTCGTCACCTTGGGGAGCACCAATTCTATTCGTCAAGAAGAAGGATGGATCTATGCGTATGTGTATCGATTATCGTGCGTTAAACAAAGTCACAATCAAAAATCGTTATCTACTCCTTCGAATCGATGATCTTTTTGACCAACTTCAAGGTGCTAGCTTCTTTTCTAAAATCGATCTTCGTTTCGGCTATCACCAACTCAAAGTTCAATCCGAAGATATTCCGAAGACTGCTTTTCGAACAAGGTATGGGCATTATGAGTACACGGTCATGCCGTTTGGACTTACTACTGCCCCAGCTGCATTCATGGACATGATGAATCGTATTTGTAAGCCTTACTTGGATAAATTTGTTATCGTATTCATCGACGACATACTTATTTATTCTAAGTCAAAGGCTGATCATGAAGTCCATCTTCGAACTTTGCTTGAAATTCTTAGAACCGAGAAATTGTACGCCAAGTTCTCGAAATGCAAGTTCTGGTTGCACGAGGTGCAATTTCTTGATCACATCATCAACGCCAACGGTATTCAAGTGGACCCCGCTAAGATTGAAGCTATATCTAAGTGGGAGGTCCCAAAGTCGCCAACCGAGATTCGAAGTTTCTTAGGTTTGGCCGGCTACTACCGTAGAGTCATTGAAAACTTTTCCCGAATCGTTGTTCCCCTAACTTCCTTAACCCGCAAGAACATCAAATACGAATGGGGAACAAAGTAACAAGAGGCGTTTGATATACTCAAACAAAAGCTTACCCAAGCACCTATATTGGCCTTGCCAGAAGGTATTGAGGACTTTGTGGTATTTAGTGACGCATCTCACTCCGGCTTGGGGTGCGTACTAATGCAACGTAAGAAAGTAATCGCTTACACCTCTCGTCAACTCAAAGTCACGAAAAGAACTATACGACTCACGATTTAGAGTTAGGCGCCATAATCTTTGCACTTAAGATATGGAGGCACTATCTCTATGGAGTAAGATTTACCGTGTACACTGATCATAAAAACTTGAAACACATTTTCGATCAAAAAGAGCTTAATATGCGTCAACGTCGATGGATGGAAACTATCAATGATTACGACTGCGAGATTGTTTACCATGAATGCAAAGCCAACATTGTGGCTGATGCCTTAAGTCGCAAGGAACACGAGAAACCAAAAAGAGTCCTAGCGTTAAGGCTAGAACTTCAAATCGATCTCTTCGAACAAATCAAATCTGCTCAAACTCAAGCGATCAATGAAAACCAAATCTCCGATGAAAAACGTAACGGCACCATTGACTTGCTAGTCAAAGGTGACGATGGTATCCTTAGACTCGGTAATAGGATTTGGGTACCAATCGTTGGAGACTTGCGTGAGAAAATTTTGAACGAAGCCCATAAGTCCAAATATATTGTAACATCCTAAAAATTTTAATGATGAATAAAGGAAGTTATGTTTAGTGATTTCGCGTAATTAATTAGTATCGGGTAGGGAGCGGGTCTTGGACGTGGATTAATTGAGATGGGTTAAATAAGAATGGGATTTCAGGGATATAAATACCCCCAAAATCCCAAAAATATCTTCATTTACATCTATTTCTTCACACACTCAAAACACACACATTCTAACCGATCAAGATTCGAAGCCGAGACCCGAGATTTTGTTGATAGATCTGAGTTGGTAAGGTAAGAACAAATCCAACAAAGCTAATATTACTGAAAATGGTTAGGATTGGATGGGTTAACCGGACCCGAAACCCAAACTGCCCAAATCGGACCCCTAAAACGTCGATTTTAGGCCGATTTGATGGTTGGGATTTGTAGGCGCCGATCATACGATTCCGTGGGTACCAAAATCGAGTTATTTGGCTAAGAAACGAAGGATTTATGGGCAAACAGATCTGCAGCGCGATAACTTCGCCTGCAAGATTAAGTTCGCCTGATGAACTTCGCCTTCAAGCGTAACTTCGCCTTCAAGCGTAACTTCGCCTAAGGATAACTTCGCCTACGGCCAAGTTCGCCTAAGGATAACTTCGCTTGAAGCCAAGTTCGCCTAAGGTTTAACTTCGCCTGAAGCCAAGTTCGCCTAAGGTTTAACTTCGCCTGAAGCCAAGTTCGCCTAAGGTTTAACTTCGCCTGAAGCCAAGTTCGCCCGAGGTTTAACTTCGCCTAAAGTGAAGTTCGTTTAGAAAATAAATTAAAAAAAAACCTAATGGAAAATGTGTTAAGACAGTTAATGGAAATAAAATTTTTCCAAGCTGACCTGGCAGCTCGACCCCAGCCAGGGGGCTCCGCCCCTTGGACCCCGCTAGGGGCTGCCGCCCCTAGACCCCGCTGCCAGGGGCGCTGCCCCCGGACCCCCGTTCGTTGTGGGTAGTAATTAAGACTAGAAAGATGTTATAAGTAGTGATAGTTAAATTGATATGTATACTTGTTATACAGTCAGCCGTGCACAACTGAAGAAAGGGATTACGATCAACGGAGAACGTAACCGTGTTCAGGTGAGTTTCTAGCCCCATTTATGTGTTATGTTTTCGGGGCTGTGTGCATACTCGATATGTTTGTTAATACGCTTATCCTAAGAGATAAGTGTATGCCTTGTGTGAATAATATGAAAGCATGAATGATTGCTTGATGGAACGTGAACGATCTTCGGTTATTGCACGTACTGTCAGGTTGTAACGCTATGTATAAGGTAAGTATGTTATGTATGTTTATGTGTATGAACGTGATAAAGATAATAAAAGAAAGAAATGATAATGTATGGTTGTATGGTTACGGAAAGGGTACCGAGCCCTAATAATACTCGAGGTATGATGTATGGTTGTATGGTAACGAAGAGGGAATCGAACCCTACTAATATTCGAGAACTAGGGAACCGAACCCTACTAATATTCGAGGAAAGAGGGTACCGAGCCCTAATAATACTCGAGGAAGGAGGGTAACGAGCCCTAATAATACTCGAGGAAAGAGGGTACCGAACCCTAATAATACTCGAGGAAAGAGGGTACCGAGCCCTAATAATACTCGAGGAAAGAGGGTACCGAGCCCTAATAATACTCGAGGAAAGAGGGTACCGAGCCCTAATAATACTCGAGGAAAGAGGGTACCGAGCCCTAATAATACTCGAGGAATGTAGGGCGTAATGCTCTTTATAACGTAAGATATGAAGGTAAGTTAATACAAAAGAAAGTAAGAAAGTATGAAAGTAAGAAAGTAAGAAAGTATGAAAGTAAGAAAGTAAGAAAGTATGAAAGTATGAAAGTATGAATGAAAGAATATAATGTTATGTGAATGGTATGATTATGTGATTATCTAGAACTCACTCAGCGTAGCTGACTTTTAGTATGCACGCAGGTGAGTAGGATGAGGCAGCTTGCTTGAGGAGACACATGGCACTGAACAAGAGTAGGGCATCTGAAGACTTATGATGTTTTAACTTTAATGCTTTAATGGGAAAGACAATGAATGTTTTGAGACAAATTATGAATTATGTAATGTTTTATGAAAGTTTTACATTCCGCGTAAATGTTTTAATTAACTCTGATATTTAGAGCTGTGTTTATGAGTAAATCCAACACCAAAGTAGGGTTACCGGTAACGGGGCCTTACAAGTTGGTATCAGAGCAAAGTTCGAGAGATTTAAGCATCCTACATGCTTAGACTCGAACAGAGAATGGGATTTAAGTAAGAAAGGAAAGAAGATGCCAGTCCAAGAATGCCATGTGTCGCTCAAGCAAGATCAGTAAAGGTAAATTGTATGATTAGATGATATATGTTAATGAGAAAGAAAAGATATGTGAACGACAGGGATAGGAATAATTGATTGTTTGATTTGACTAACTGCTTAAGTAGAACCAGCACAAATAGACTCATAAAGGGAAGTGTATAGGACACGGAAAGCAACGTGATCAGCTAGTCACAGCTGGCCACTGTTATTACCTGTTAGCCTTGCTATCCTTGTACTAAATAGTTCCTTGAGTGATGATGTTTGTGTTTTCCCCTTAGAATACAATGGCTGGAGCTGGAGACATTGTTGGAGCTGGAGGTCGCACTGGACGACGCGGCAGGCCTCGTCGTGTCCAGCAACCTTCGGTTGAGACAGCTTCCAACACCGAAGCTGAAGGAAGCGCAGCTGGAAGAAACCCGGAAAACAATGAAGGAGTTCAACTGGATCCCGCCATTCAAGCAGCTATTGTTCAAGCTGTGGCCACTGCTGTGAAGAATATTACCCCGGGAAGGTCTGCTGGAAGCCGTGAAAGAACTGTTGAAGGGGCCGGTGGTAATGGTAGAAAGGATGACGAGAGGGAAAGGGGTGACTCAAGTGAGGTAAGGTCTGTGAAAGATGATGATAGGAAGAGGGGCCGAGGCGGTTGCAACTATAAGTCCTTCAAAGGTTGTGACCCGCCTAAGCTGACTGGTTTAGGAGACGCAATCGCTACTCTTCAGTGGATAACCGCCATGGATAAGGTTATCCGCATTAGCGAGTGCTGTCCCGATCAAGCGGTAGGTTATGCTACTCAATCATTCGAGGATGAGGCTATGTTTTGGTGGGAGAGTGTGGAGCAGAGGAAGACCCGTGAAGAGATTAAGGAGATGAAATGGGACGATCTGAAGGAGTTAGTGATAATGAAGTTCTGTGCTGACGCCGAGGTTGAAAGGGCGGAGATGAAGTTCCTAAACTTGAAAGCTGGGACAATGACACATCGTGAGTACACCACCGAGTTCAATCGAATGTCTAGGTTGGTGCCCGATATGGTCAACACTGAGGCTAAAAGGATCAAGTGTTACGTGAAGGGATTACCACAGAGAGTCCGCATGTTAGTCAGGACAAGTAAACCTGCTACTTTCGATTCTGCTGTAGAACTCGCAGAAATGGTCTATGCAGACTTGACTGTGGATGATGTGGTGGTGGGAGACGAGAAGAAAGAAAAGAAATGGGTCGCTCCTGCTAAACGACCCGGTACCCAGATGTGGAACCCTAAGAACAAGCAGCCGAGAGTTTGGGAGAACAGGTCGTGCAAGACCTGTGGCAAGGCACACAGTGGTGAGTGTAGGTGGGGAAAGGGTTCAGATACATGTCATAAGTGTGGAAAGATTCATGCCGGAGAATGTAGATTTGGGTCGAATGTTTGCTACAAGTGTGGGAAGGCAGGTCATTATGCTCATGAGTGCAGTTCTAAGCCTGCATGTTACAAGTGTGGTAAGACAGGTCACTTTGCTAGGGAGTGTACCGAGAGTGAAGCTGGAGGTAGTGGAAGGAAAAATGCCGATCAAGCTAGGCCAAGAACTAGAGCCTACATGCTGACCCAAGAACAAGCCAAGCAGATTCCGGATGTTGTCACAGGTACGTTTCTAGTAAACGGTATTTCTGCTTCAGTATTATTTGATTCTGGTGCGAATAGAAGTTTTGTAGCTACGACATTTAGTAAACTCGCTAAAATGAAAGGCTGCCGAGTGTCTGAAACTTTTGTAGTAGAAACCTCCAGTGACACTTCGGTTAAAATAACAAAGATGGTTAAGAACTGTAAGATAGAATTGGAAGGACATGAGTTCCCGGTTACCTTGTACGTTATGACCTTGGGAGGGTTCGATGTGGTTTTGGGAATGGATTGGTTGTCTGAGTTTGAGGCTCAGATAGTATGTAAGAGTAGGATTATAAGGTTAAAGTCATTGGATGGTAGCGCGGTAACTGTCTATGGTGATAAGGAAAGTTCTGGGCTTAATGTCATTTCGATGATGAAAGCCGAGGGTTTGCTAAGGCGAGGGTGTTGTGCCTACCTGGCGTATGTCGTCAACGCTACGGCCTAGACGAAAGAAATGAAAGATGTTCCTATTGTGCGCGACTACCCAGAAGTATTCCCTGAGGATCTTCCGGGGTTGCCACCGGAGCGAGAAATAGAATTTCAGATAGATTTAATACCAGGAGCCCAACCTGTCGCGAAAGCGCCATACCGTCTAGCACCGTCTGAGATGAGAGAATTGATGTCCCAACTGCAAGAACTCCTAGACAAGGGTTTTATCAGACCGAGTGTTTCTCCGTGGGGCGCACCGGTTTTGTTTGTGAAAAAGAAGGATGGAAGTATGAGAATGTGCATAGACTATCGTGAGTTGAATAGGCTTACGGTAAAGAATAGATATCCTTTGCCAAGGATTGATGATCTGTTTGACCAACTGCAAGGTTCAAGTTGGTTCTCACGAATAGATCTCAGATCAGGCTACCATCAGCTAAAGGTGAAGGAGGCAGACATCCCTAAGACAGCGTTTCGAACGCGGTATGGACACTACGAGTTCCTCGTAATGTCATTCGGTCTGACAAATGCTCCTGCAGCATTTATGGACATGATGAATAGGGTGTGTCGGCCGATGTTGGATAAGTCGGTTATCGTCTTCATTGACGATATATTGATTTATTCAAATAGTGAGTCTGACCATGCTGAGCATCTGAGAGAGGTATTGGAGACTCTGAAGAAAGAGAAGCTGTATGCCAAGTTTTCGAAGTGCGCGTTCTGGTTAAGGGAAGTGCAATTTTTAGGTCACGTGATTAATCCGGAGGGGATAACCGTGGACCCGGCTAAAATTGAAGCAATAACGAATTGGAAGACTCCGCAGAATCCGACTGATATACGAAGCTTCCTAGGGTTAGCTGGCTACAATAGGAGATTCATCGAAGGTTTCTCCAAGATAGCCGCACCGCTGACCGGTATGACCCGAAAGTCGATAGTATTCAGTTGGGGGAAGTTTCAGGAGGAAGCCTTTGAAGAATTGAAGAAGAGACTCATGCAAGCTCCAATCCTTACTTTACCCGATGGCGACGAGGATTTCGTTGTTTGTGCTGATGCCTCGCATCAAGGGTTAGGTTGCGTGTTGATGCAACGAGGGAAGGTGATAGCCTACGCGTCTAGACAGTTGAAGGTCCATGAGAGTACTTATCCGACGCATGATTTGGAGTTAGCAGCTGTAGTGCATGCTCTTAAGATATGGAGGCATTATCTGTACGGCACTAAGTGTACTATCTATACTGATCATAAGAGTTTAAAATACTTCTTCGAGCAGAAAGAACTGAACATGAGGCAGAGAAGATGGTTAGAATTGATAAAGGATTACGACTGTGAGATTAAGTATTACCCCGATAAAGCTAACGTGGTCGCTGATGCGTTAAGTCGTAAGAATGAGGAAGTCCTTGCAACAGTGAAGTCATACAAGTTGATCATGAACCCGAGTCTTTTTGAAGAAATCATCAAGGTGCAGTCAGAAGTGTTAGTAGATGAAGGGTTAGTAAAGAAAGAAAGGATTTATGGCCAGCAAGATGAGTTGATGGAAAACACTCATGGAGTTAAGACTAGGTTCGACCGTATGTGGATCCCACGCCATGGTGATCTTAGAAGTCGAATCTTAGATGAAGCTCATAAGTCAAGGTACTCAATCCATCCAGGAGCTACAAAGATGTACCAAGACTTGAAAAGAGATTACTGGTGGCCAGGAATGAAGAACGATGTAGTGGATTATGTTAGTAAGTGCTTAACTTGCTTACAAGTCAAAGCCGAGCACCAAAAGCCTTATGGGAAGATGCAACCGCTAGAGATACCTGAGTGGAAATGGGAACACATCACCATGGATTTCATAACTAAGCTACCTCGTACAGCTAAGCAACATGATACCATCTGGGTGATTGTGGACCGTTTGACCAAGAGTGCTCACTTTCTGCTCATACGAGAGGCCATCTCGTCAGAAATGTTAGCAAGCTTGTTCATCAAGGAAGTGGTAACCAAGCATGGAGTACCGTTATCGATCGTGTCTGATAGGGATACACGGTTTACTTCGAGGTTCTGGAAGAAATTTCATGAAGCTATGGGGACGAGGTTGAACATCGGTACGGCGTATCATCCTCAAACCGATGGACAGTCCGAACGGACGATCCAAACCCTTGAGGATATGCTACGTGCTTGTGTTTTAGATTTTGGTGGAAGTTGGGATGATCATCTGCACCTGGCAGAGTTCTCCTATAACAACAGTTACCATTCAAGTATTGGTATGCCACCGTTTGAGATGCTTTACGGTAGACGATGTAGAACCCCGGTGTGTTGGGGTGAGATTGGTCAGAAAGAAATGGGAAGCCTAGAAGTGGTTCAAGAAACGTCTTCAAAGTTCGATCAGATCAAAGCAAGAATGAAAGCCGCTCAAGACAGACAAAAGTCTTATGCAGATAAGCGGCGACGACCAATTGAGTTTAACGTTGGTGACAATGTGATGCTTAAGGTCTCGCCTTGGAAGGGGATTATCCGTTTTAGGAAAAGAGGAAAGTTGAGTCCGAGGTACATTGGACCGTTCAAGATTGTAAAACGTGTGGGTGAAGTAGCTTATAAACTGGATTTACCCGATGAGTTAGAAGGAATTCATTCAACCTTCCATGTTTCTCATCTGAGGAAGTGTCTAGCTGATGACACGTCTCACGTGCCATTAATGGACATTGAGGTTGATGAACAATTGAACTACATCGAGCAACCGATAGAGATCGTTGATCGCAAGGAGAAGCAGCTTCGTCACAAGATTATACCCTTGGTAAAAGTGATATGGAAACACCGCAAGGGATCAGATGCTACTTGGGAAGCCGAGGATGAGATGCGCAAGTTTTACCCTAGTTTGTTTATGTAATAGTTAGGTTTCGGGGACGAAACCTTTTTAAGGGGGGAAGACTTGTAACATCCTAAAAATTTTAATGATGAATAAAGGAAGTTATGTTTAGTGATTTCGCGTAATTAATTAGTATCGGGTAGGGAGCGGGTCTTGGACGTGGATTAATTGAGATGGGTTAAATAAGAATGGGATTTCAGGGATATAAATACCCCCAAAATCCCAAAAATATCTTCATTTACATCTATTTCTTCACACACTCAAAACACACACATTCTAACCGATCAAGATTCGAAGCCGAGACCCGAGATTTTGTTGATAGATCTGAGTTGGTAAGGTAAGAACAAATCCAACAAAGCTAATATTACTGAAAATGGTTAGGATTGGATGGGTTAACCGGACCCGAAACCCAAACTGCCCAAATCGGACCCCTAAAACGTCGATTTTAGGCCGATTTGATGGTTGGGATTTGTAGGCGCCGATCATACGATTCCGTGGGTACCAAAATCGAGTTATTTGGCTAAGAAACGAAGGATTTATGGGCAAACAGATCTGCAGCGCGATAACTTCGCCTGCAAGATTAAGTTCGCCTGATGAACTTCGCCTTCAAGCGTAACTTCGCCTTCAAGCGTAACTTCGCCTAAGGATAACTTCGCCTACGGCCAAGTTCGCCTAAGGATAACTTCGCCTGAAGCCAAGTTCGCCTAAGGTTTAACTTCGCCTGAAGCCAAGTTCGCCTAAGGTTTAACTTCGCCTGAAGCCAAGTTCGCCTAAGGTTTAACTTCGCCTGAAGCCAAGTTCGCCCGAGGTTTAACTTCGCCTAAAGTGAAGTTCGTTTAGAAAATAAATTAAAAAAAAAACCTAATGGAAAATGTGTTAAGACAGTTAATGGAAATAAAATTTTTCCAAGCTGACCTGGCAGCTCGACCCCAGCCAGGGGGCTCCGCCCCTTGGACCCCGCTAGGGGCTGCCGCCCCTAGACCCCGCTGCCAGGGGCGCTGCCCCCGGACCCCCGTTCGTTGTGGGTAGTAATTAAGACTAGAAAGATGTTATAAGTAGTGATAGTTAAATTGATATGTATACTTGTTATACAGTCAGCCGTGCACAACTGAAGAAAGGGATTACGATCAACGGAGAACGTAACCGTGTTCAGGTGAGTTTCTAGCCCCATTTATGTGTTATGTTTTCGGGGCTGTGTGCATACTCGATATGTTTGTTAATACGCTTATCCTAAGAGATAAGTGTATGCCTTGTGTGAATAATATGAAAGCATGAATGATTGCTTGATGGAACGTGAACGATCTTCGGATATTGCACGTACTGTCAGGTTGTAACGCTATGTATAAGGTAAGTATGTTATGTATGTTTATGTGTATGAACGTGATAAAGATAATAAAAGAAAGAAATGATAATGTATGGTTGTATGGTTACGGAAAGGGTACCGAGCCCTAATAATACTCGAGGTATGATGTATGGTTGTATGGTAACGAAGAGGGGATCGAACCCTACTAATATTCGAGAACTAGGGAACCGAACCCTACTAATATTCGAGGAAAGAGGGTACCGAGCCCTAATAATACTCGAGGAAGGAGGGTACCGAGCCCTAATAATACTCGAGGAAAGAGGGTACCGAACCCTAATAATACTCGAGGAAAGAGGGTACCGAGCCCTAATAATACTCGAGGAATGTAGGGCGTAATGCTCTTTATAACGTAAGATATGAAGGTAAGTTAATACAAAAGAAAGTAAGAAAGTATGAAAGTAAGAAAGTAAGAAAGTATGAAAGTAAGAAAGTAAGAAAGTATGAAAGTATGAAAGTATGAATGAAAGAATATAATGTTATGTGAATGGTATGATTATGTGATTATCTAGAACTCACTCAGCGTAGCTGACTTTTAGTATGCACGCAGGTGAGTAGGATGAGGCAGCTTGCTTGAGGAGACACATGGCACTGAACAAGAGTAGGGCATCTGAAGACTTATGATGTTTTAACTTTAATGCTTTAATGGGAAAGACAATGAATGTTTTGAGACAAATTATGAATTATGTAATGTTTTATGAAAGTTTTACATTCCGCGTAAATGTTTTAATTAACTCTGATATTTAGAGCTGTGTTTATGAGTAAATCCAACACCAAAGTAGGGTTACCGGTAACGGGGCCTTACATATATGATGCACCCCGGTAGTGACAAAATGTATCATAATCTCAAATCAAACTACTGGTGGAATGGGATGAAAAGAGATGTCGCTTCGCATGTTGCGAAATGTTTGACATGTTTGAAAGTCAAGGCTGAACACCAAAAGCCTTCGGGATTGCTTCAGCAACCCGAACTTCCCGTATGGAAGTGAGAGTTAATCACTATGGATTTCATTACCAAACTCCCGAAGACGACTCGACAACATAATGCTATATGGGTGATTGTGGACCGTTTAACAAAGTCTGCACATTTCATACCTATCAATGAGTCGTATTCAATGGACAGACTAGCACGTATCTATGTGAACAACATCGTTGCTTTGCATGGAGTACCGCTATCTATAATTTCTGGTCGAGACAGTCGTTTTACGTCTCACTTTTGAAAAAGCTT
The DNA here is from genome assembly GCF_021521415.1 of Bidens hawaiensis. Lineage (NCBI taxonomy): Eukaryota > Viridiplantae > Streptophyta > Magnoliopsida > Asterales > Asteraceae > Bidens > Bidens hawaiensis. Next base: position 378,929 of record NW_027492864.1, on the reverse strand, counting down.
CCAACAAGCACTCGGTACAAAGCTAAACCTTAGCACCGCCTATCATCCACAAACTGATGGGCAAAGCGAAAGGACGATTCAAACGTTGTAAGACATGCTCCGAGCTTGTGTGATCGATTTAGGTGGTAGTTGGGATGACCACTTGCCCCTAATGGAATTCTCGTACAATAATAGCTATCACACAAGTATTCAAACCGCACCATTCGAGGCGCTATATGGTCGAAAGTGTAAAACGCCTGTGTGTTGGTCTGAAACTAGAGACAATCAATTATCTGGACCTGAGATAGTACAAGAAATCACCGACAAAATTCTTCAAATCCGAGAACGACTTAAGACGGCACGTGATCGCCAAAAGAGTTATGCTGATATCCGTCGTAAGCCGTTAGAATTTAAGGTCGGGGACAAAGTGTTATTAAAGGTCTCGCCTTGGAAAGGCGTTGTTCGCTTCGGTAAGAAAGGAAAATTGAGTCCTCGATTCGTTGGACCCTTCGAGGTACTTGAACGAATCGGCACTGTTGCATACCGTTTGCGACTGCCCGAGGAAATGCAAGGGATACACGACGTATTCCATATTTCAAATATGCGAAAATGCATGATCAACGAATCTCTTTCGATGCCGTTAAAAGATGTTGAAATAAATGAAAATTTAAAATTTGTTGAAAAACCGATTCAAATTGAAGATTCGAAAACAAAGAAATTAAAAAGAAGAACATTGAAAATTGTGAAAGTAAAATGGGACTCGCGTAGAGGGCCCGAATATAATTGTGATAGAAAATATTTTAGCGTCAGCGTGTTCACCAGCATTCGTTGCTGACGTATTTTATTTACATTTTGCAGGTGAACAATGATAGCGCTTGGAGTGACGAAGTGCTACTAATATCTGATGGCTCGGATTTATTTTGTATAAACTTAACATATTAAAATGGTGGTTTGTAATTATAAACAAGTAATGTTTTGTTAAACAACTTAAACGTGTATTTTATAATCCCGTCTTTGAATATATATATATATATATATATATATATATATATATATATATATATATATATATATATGTTACATTTTGATCCTTAAAGTTTTATAAAGTCTTCCGCTTACAACGTAACTCTGATTTATTTACAAATGTGGTACCAACCGCTGGTCGCACTCCTAGTCCTAAGATGGGGGTGTGCCAAGGAAGCAGTTGATATCATGAAGCGTTACGAGTATCACAACAACGGTAATGATCTGATAGCTTTGACAACGGTTAAGGAAAAAATCTTGTTTTTTTGTACCTACTTCTCCTCTCATCTACCATCTAACTGGAATTAGTATGCCTTTTCTTTTTTCTAAACAAAATTTTCCTTTTTTTAACAAGTGTTCATGCACAATGTCTCATTTTTTATTTTATTATTATTATTATTATTATTTTTGCAGCGACCGGGACAAGGCTAGCTCTCTTATTGCCGGCTATGACACCACGCGTAAGCCTAGATATTCTATGGCCGGTTACACCCTTTACATATTTCGTGTGAGGCCTGAGAATGATCAGGGGACCTTTCTAACACGAAGAGCAATGGTTCGTGTTATGGGAATTATGCACTCAAGGAAGATGCCTACGTTTTGATAAATGAGCTTGAATCAGATATCATTCTATTGTAAACTATGTTCTTGCTTTGGTATTGATTACTGTCGTTTAGAGGCTGATACAGAGGATGATGTGTGTTTGATGAAAGTGTGAAGAAACGACTAGCTTCTAAGTGTTTCACCATGGTACTAATAATATTTCCGGGTCAACGCCATTGTCCATTGATGGTACTAATGAAAAACTAGATCTTTTAATGGTACATTTTCTTTTTGACTCATTAATGGTTTTTTTATTATTGTTATAGTGTTCTTTTCTTTTCTTTTTTTTTGGGGGGAAGGGGGGGGGGGGGGTTAATAATAGAGATAAAACAATTCGGGTTTGGGTTATCAAGAACTAATTAACATAAACATAATTGCAAAACAATAAGCGTCCATGTTATCGATCATATTATTACAAATGGATCAATTCGGGTTTAAATTTTTTTTTGCACCTCTACCTCATAAGTGCTGCTCTCTTTAGAGAATGTCGCCGGTTTAAACCTTGTTGCTAACAAAATGTTGTGCATGACCAAGTGTTAGAATCGATTCTAATTTAAAACAACACATATTTTATATATAGGTGGAACATATTTTAGTTTTCATCTATTTCAAACAAACACAATACAATCATGTCACGTGCAAAATAATAACATATTAATTTCCAACCTTGTCGGTATATTTAAAATGAATGACAAGAAATATGTTTTTGGAAAGAACGAGGAAAAACAAACATGTTGTTTCAAATAGAATTGGTCCATCGTGGACAATAATTATGGTTTCAAACTTTTCTTGACAGTTTTAAGAGAGAAATGCACTTTCCGTCCTTGTGTTTCGACTAAATTCGCGGTTTTAGTCCAACTAGTTTTAAATTTGCGGTTTTCATTCATAGTTTTGTTTTCACTTGCAATTAAACCCGATCCAACTAACCCCGTTAACTCTTTTCTTTTTAACTCATCAGTGTGCTCCTCACATAAGGGGCAATTTTGTCCTTAATTGGTTGTATAATCGTTTGGCCCTTTATCTACCGAATGTGTCATGATCGAAGCCACTAGAGATGAATCGTAATCCTCATTTGTTCGTGTAGGGTTTGTGAAAGGCAAAGGAAAGAACGACAAAGATGAAAATGGGATTTGGGAATTAGGGCTAGTGTTTATTTGAGGAGAAAAAAGACAAAATTGCCCCTAACAGCGATGGGTTTAACGACCAGAATTAACGAGGTTAGTTGAGTTGGGTTTAATTGCAAGTGAAAACAAAACTATTGGACGAAAATCGCAAATTTAAAACTATTGGACTAAAACTGCAGATTTGGTCAAAAATAAGAACGAAAACCGCAATTCTCACTAGTTTAATGAAAATAATTAAATCTACATCTACATATTTTAATAAAGTAAAATAACTGTAAACACGTGTCAGTTTTTGGTTAATCCTCACAACTTTTTCCCACCAAAACTATATGTCATATATAAATAATTATTCACTTTCCTTTTACACTTCATTTATATTATATCTATAAAATGATTAATTATTCATTTTTTTAAACTATATTTACGTTATATCTATACACTTTTATAAAAATAAATATTCACATATTATGCTGCTACACATTGTTAGAATATATTTCACAACATACTTGGTGAAATCCAAAAATCAACAAAAAACCGTGTTTGTTAAATATTGAAAAGACTTGTTAGAATATATTTCACAACATACTTGGTGAAATCCAAAAATCAACAAAAAACCGTGTTTGTTAAATATTCAAAAGAATATAATTTTAAATGTTATTATTAACATATTATATTGTTGAAGATTGTAAATAAAAAAACAAAAAAAAGAACTCTAATATGCTTTCAATTTACGAAGTTATTTATTTAATCATTAAGTTATAAATATATGCTTAAAAGTTGATCCATTTTTTAAAAATGAATCCATTTATCTATTGGTTTTTTTTACATTGTCATATAAATTATAAATTTATGATTTAAATCTATTTATTTATTTTTTTGGTTAATTTAGTAAACTATACATATATGTGTTAAATTGTAAGGATAGTAATCACTTTCAAATATAATATAGTTTATCATAATTAGTTTCTTGGGTTTTTTATCAATGACTAGGTTAGGAACCCGTGTATTACACGAGTTGAACAATGAAAACGGTATAATTGATAACTCTTTAAATACATTATATGATTAAAACTATGTATTATATATAATATTGAAAAATGAAAAGCTCATAAATCTCTAAATTACAAATAAGTTGCAAGTTTTATATACACAAATAAATTGCTACAGTTTTACCGAAACATTAACAAACCATACGTTATATAGCAACAAAGCATATACAAATCATATACAGTTTATTTTTTATATTGCTAGTTTCTCTAACCATTGATGAGGCCATCTGATGTCCAATTATTGCTTCTACTATTACATGTAATTCACAACAAAAAATAACCAAACTAACCATGATTTAATACCCAACACTTGTCTCATTCATTTAGTTCGATTTGTACATTCATAATCAGTCAATAGATCGAAAGAGATAGAAAAAAAAAGGAAAGAAAGATTGGCTAAATTCATTTCAGCTCGCTTTTAAAATAATAAGGCTTTTGTATTCATATGCGACACCCATATTGCCAATCAAAATACTGGACAAAGAGTGTTTCGATTCGAGCCGGTCCATACGAAATTAGTCAATTTGACCTTCTACCCAACCCGCTTATGTTTTTGATCTTGTAAATAAGGTTTTTTGGTCAAAATAACCTAGAATAATCTAATCAATTGGTTTCTACCCAACTCGCTAATGTTTCTGATTATGTTTTTATCATGATAACATCCAAATTTGTCATTGACAAAGGGGATCTATTGCACACAACTTGAAACAAAATATAAACCAAGAGTCAATATACTACAGGTTTGTGAGAAGAGTAATAAGTCATTTGGACAATCATAATCAATAAAAGGGGTGGTGCAATGAACATGACTTTATAATATGAATCAAACTCCCTTAGTTGTAATCCACAATAAGGCTAGGTAAGGAATGGATGGGATAATGATAAGGCTAAATAAGGAATGTTTTAAATCTTAATTAAATTTTAGCTTTAAATTAATAAATATAATTAGAAACTATAGGTTAATACATGAGAGTGTCACTTGACGTTTCTATTAGGCCAACTAAGGGGTTTATGGTCCAACCAACATTTTTGTTTATTATAATAGTAGATTACTTCGGATTTTTTGTGGAACATAAATTTGATTGTCACGGGTTAAAAGTTGGTAAATATATCGTTTGGTACAAGTTAACTACATTTTGCTCAAATTTGTTACGTGTAAGAAATGGGTAATCTGGATATTTTTAAAAAAATTGAGAATGCAAATTGATTTATCGTTACGGGTTAAAAGTTTTGACTTGAAAATGTAACATAAATGAAAGTTAAAATTTTAAATATGATTGGTTTTCGAATTTATTTTTAAGCACATTTTTGGAAATAGTGAAAAGATTCGAGATTTTGCACATTGAGTATTTTTCCCATGACTATTAAAATTTAAGAAAAAAATGACACACTTCCGGCATGACACCTCAGGCCTAACAATGCTTCTAACGTGTATCAAATTAGAAATATTTGTGTCAGCATTAACTTTTCCTTGAATAATGATCAGAATGTTGTATGTGAAGCATGCCGTACAAAATAATGCTCAAATGAAGCAAAACATTCACAAAATTGAACGGGTTAACATGTAATTTTTATTTTTTGTCAATTGGCAAAGTCGAGAAGCCTATCAAACTTATCAAAAACAAAATTTATAGTGTAGCTCAAAACTATTATTATATGAGAAGTATTATCCGAAATTGATTCGTAACTAAATTTCTTTCAATTATACATATATGATACTGAGAATAAATTTTCAATAGATGGGGTGTTCGTGGGTATGTTTTTGCACGTGCGTTATTTTTTATTAAGTTCCCATTATTTGTTTTAGAAAAATCCATTTTGTGTTATAAATAAAATCAATTTGTGTATAATGATACAAGCATAGATGTAATACATTTTTCTATATGCCGTTCGAAAAAAAAATACATTTTTCTATATACATTATTTATCACTTAATTTTAACTTAATTATTTAAAACATTTCGTGTGTTACACGTGCTCTAAAGCTAGTAAGATAACAATTGAAAACCTTCTATCCCAAATGCAAAAAAATCAATCTCTCAAGTAATAAGTCAAAAAGAAAGAGCATCACACAAGCCTATAGAGACATAACTTAAAACATCAAATGAGTATAATCAAAGATAAATAATCTAGACACTATATCATCATCATGTTGTATATGCATGCAAAGTCTGCATAACAAATAGAATTACATTATTATTACCATTCAGCATCTTTATAAACAATGCTAACTTCCACCTCAGATGCTGACAATTCGAATAACACATTTCACGTCTTAATAGCGCGACCTTTGTAATGACCTCTTCGAATCACGAAATCATCCGGAGGTTGAAATTCTTCCAACCATGCAACTTCTGACTCGTCTACTTCAATTGTACCTTCAAAAAGAAATATATGTTGACTTTGACTTTTGAAGTCAAACATACCACTTTGACTTGTGTATGGAACCATGAAACTGAATTTACCTGGTAGAGTATTTACTACTTCGGTTGACCGGCGGAAATAGGTGCAGTGCCGCCCGTCCTCCGATGAGTAAGGCGGTGACAAGATGTCAAAGATGGCACACGGAGTTAGGGCGTGAAAACAATGGATGTTACCGCCACTAGTGGGGTACAGGATTGTGGTCCCGCATGGGCCCATCATCACACCATCTTTAACAAGTTTTGCAGGTCTCGCTGATAAAAAAACAGTCACCGTGTCACAAAAAGACCGACTTTGACACGTGTTTGGCCCGTTAAGGATAAAAACATAACCAGAACCAATCCATTACACTATTTTTTTAATGCATTAGTGATTCGCCAACAAAATACTTGCGTAATCATGCCAGTTAATATCACTTTTGTACAGATTTAGTCAAAATTGCTTGAGAACAAGGAGAATAACGGTTTAACAAAAATACATTAATCACCTCAACCACTATGAATAATAATAATAATAATAATAATAATAATAATAAAATAAAATTCACTGGTTTTGACAAGCGAAATCGTTATTCATACCCCACATCGTCAAATTTGGATCTTTGGTCATATTTCTTGACAAATTTCACGTTTCTAATCATATTTAAAACACTTTTTAAGTATTTATAAATTTTGAAAAACTGGAAAAAGAAAGTATTTGCGGGCCGAGCCACCATATTTAAATTATATTTATAACCTATAGTCAAGAAAGATAATACCTTGTGACATATCCGATGATGCAGGTTCATCAAGCCAATCATAAGCTTTTACATGCATTGATCCATAAAGAAGCTTGCTAAAAACCGTCATTCCAGGATGATTATGAAGCGGGATGATGGATGAAGATGGCATGCAAAATATCCCCATCTATAAATATTGAAAATTCAAAATTCAGTCTTTTATAAGAAAAGGTTGGAAATTTTTATAATTTTTTAACTTACGGTGAAGCTGTCGGACTCGTGAATATGGATATATTTGATTGGTGGCAAAGATCGATTGGGACCGTTAAGTTCGGTTACGGGACCTGTCCAGCTGCGTACTAATTGTGCTTCCTGATCCAGCCCTACATCTGAAGCCTTGATCTTGTCTGATCCAATTTCAAAATAAAAAATTAAAAACTTTCGAGGTTAATATATATTTAAAACTTATAAACATCCAATAAGTGTATACGGAAGCGCTAATAGCCTAATACAACTAACTTTGTATTTTAACGATTAATTTGATTTCCATATCACTAAAAGAACACTAATATCTCAGAAGTCGGAACCATTCTAAAATAGACTAAAATGAGAAACTTTTGAGCGTTTTACCCATTTCCTCAAATTGATCCATTTTCACAAATCACAACTAATGCATGTGATTCATTGGCAACAAATCCAAAATGACTTGTAAAAGTTAACAAGATTTCATGGACAAGACAAATCATTTCATGTGTTTATTTAGGGGTATGCGTGGTGCGGTTCGGTGCGGTTTTGGACTAAAACCGAACCAAAAACCAAACTTTCAGTTTTATGATTTTTTAAAACCGTTCGATTTCGGTTTTTGGTTTTTGGGTTCGGTTTTGGATGAGGTTTTTTCGGTTTTGCTAATCGAGCCAAAATATTTTTGGCTAAAGAACCTAAGATATTGAAACTGGGCATGATATTTTTTTCTTCTTTAAACTAATGATTAATATAATATTGAATATTTGGGCTTCAAATGTTAAAAGCTAATAAAAGATACATTTAAAATCAAAAAATCAAAATCAAAACTAAAAGTACTAGTATTATTAGTTATTAACCATATGTAGCAACCAAATATATTTGTTATTAACAATGTGTTAAAACTAAACAAATGGTCATCGGTACATTTAATGGCTACGGATAAAATATTATGAATATTTCAATTTTTTTGGTTATTTCGGTTCGGTTCGGTTTTTTTCGGTTCTTAACAAAATACAAAACCAAACCAAACCAAACCAAAACCAATATTTAGGTTTTTGCTAAAGTTCAAAACCGAACCGTTGGTTTCTAATTCGGTTTGGTTTTATCGGTTTTGGTTCGGTGTTTTCGATTTTGTGCACACCCCTATGTTAATTTAGGATAATAAAAATGTAACAGCATATAATTAGCTAACAGATAACAGGCAAAACAAGAAACGAATAAACAACCTTAAAACCTTACCTAAGAGAGAACAGACTTTTTCAAGCGCGTCTTCCGACACCGGTCCGGTTGGAGATAAAGATGCTTTGCAGGCATTATAAAGCTTTTGTATTTGAGGCATGATTTAACACGACAAGAACCCAAAAGCCGAAATAATATATAATAATAATAATAATAGTAGTAATCCCCCTTCTGCAGAGATATTGTTTCTTGCAAAACGCTGAAAACGGTGTCGAATATGTAAATAACTTTCAATACACAAAAGCCCCTTTGGAAATGATATTTTGGAGTGAATCAGGATCACAATTGGTTAATTGACTATTACAATGTTTTCCAACTTCACCACAATATATCCACATCTCCATCAATTCGTAACGCACTCCATGTTCTCACCTCTGCATATACAAATCAAATTCATAAATTTGCAGCTTTAAAATCAAACCTTTATCAACTTAAGTAATTTTACAGAAAGATAAGCTAACATTATTCACATTCATTTATATCATTTCCATTGTTATGCGTTATATAACCTCACATCAAGTAATAATATAAACGACCCACAAAAGAAAAATGTCCAAAAACAGTGTTGTAAAAATCGCGTTTAGGCGACAATTAATCGGTAATCGGAGGATTACCGATTCGATTTCACCTAATCGACCCCTAAATTGGTACTGGTCAAAATTGTAAAAAAACGGTAAAAATCTTTTAAGTAATTAAAAAAATATAATTATTTTTGAAAAAATTATATATAAAATTTTGTGTGTGTGTTCATAATTTTGAAAAATAACATATAAACTTTCAATCCGATTAATCCCTATCAATCACCAGTCGGTACTCGGTACCCCAACGCCCGACTAGAACTTATTGAGTTCTGCAACACTGAAAAAACCTACACGAACAGGACCGGCATTCATCAAAGAACTATTATGTGAAAACAATGGCATCTTGAAAACTTATGCAAAACATTTAACATATAAAGTTCAGTGCTTGCATAATAGTGCAGGAAGCCAATTAATGCACATACTGATATAGTCAAACAATTTAGTAAATTACCAACAAATCTTATTTAAATAAAACTAATTCCAAATTTATGCATTACCAGCAATATAATCACTTTCGCGCCGTAAAAACCACAACCAACAAATTAAAACAAAAAAAGAACACCAATCATAAACCCTTAATACAACCAATTCAAAATCAACACAGTTAAACTACACGAACAGGACTGGCGTTCATCGAAGAACGATTATGTGAAATCTTACATATAAAGTTCAGTGCTTGATTATAGTAATTGAAGCCCATTAATGCACATAATGATATAATCAAACAATTTAGTAAATTACTAACAAAACTTATTAAAAAAAAAAACTAAATCAAAAATTTATGCATTACTAGCAATATTATCACTTTTGCACTGTGAACACAACAATCAACAAATTAAAACAAAAAATAACTCCAATCACAAACCCTAAATACAGCCAATTCAAAATCAACACAGTTAAACACTTAAACTACACGAACAGGACTGGCGTTTATGCAAAATCTTGAACACTTATGCAAAAAATTTAACGTATAAAGTTCAGTGCTTGATTATAGTAAAAGAAGCCCATTAATGTACATATACTGATATAATCAAACAATTTAGTAAATTACCAGCAAAACTTATTAAGAAAAAAACTAATTCCAAATTTATGCATTACTAGCAATATTATCACTTTTGCACTGTGAAAACCACAATCAACAAATTCAGTACACGAACAGGACTGGCGTTCATCGAAGAACGAGATTATATGAAATCTTACATATAAAGTTCACTGCTTGATTATAGTAAAAGAAGCCCATTAATGCACATACTGATATAATCAAACAATTTAGTAAATTACCAACAAAACTTATTAAAAAAAAAAACTAATTCCAAATTTATGCATTACTAGCAATATTATCACTTTAGCACTGCTTGTGCAAAACATTTAACATATAAAGTTCAGTGCTTGATTATAGTAAAAGAAGCCTATTAATGTGCATATACTGATATGCACAAACAATTTAGCAAATTACCAGCAAAACTTATTAAAACCATTTATAAAAAAAATCCAAATTTATGCATTACTATCAAGATGATCACTTTTGCACTGTGAAACCAATAATCAACATATTAAAACCCAATCAAAAACCCTGAATAAAATCAATTCATAATCTACAGTAAAGATAGCTTTAAGCAAAACCCTATTAGCATTTACGCACAATAACCAAAACCCACCAAATCAAACACGATAAAAGTGCAATTGAATCAACCCAAAGATCAAACCCAATCAGGAATCGAAAACCCAGAAAGCGTGAAGCAAACGCACCATTAATTCGATGAAATTGGGATTGAAATCAAGAAAATTGGAGGTTGAAAATGGGTCGGATTGGAATAGAATTTGATGGGTTAAATTAAAGAGATCAAAGAGGTCCGTGACGATTGATTGATTGATTTACCTGACAATGGTGTCCTTGATTTGCAGTTGAATTCACGAGAATGCCACGTTCCGTCACACAGAACCAACAAGTGGCACTACTATATGTATATTATATCTATATATAAATACACAATGGTATTTTTGGTATTTAGTTTTAATTGAAAAGAAAAGCCCCAATTGTTTTATACCAGGTTTGGTTTTGAATAGGTTGTGTCCTTTTTAAGGTATGAACTTAAAATATAGGTGAACCACGGTAAACGTATATGTCGTATCATACGGGTCGTATAAGCGAAACTATCGTATTATACGAGTTGTGTAAGTTCTGACACGACATATCAATGAGTTTCGTAAAGTTATCAGGGGCGGCTCAGAGGTAGGTTGGGTCTCAGCCGTTGCTGACGACCCACTATCGAGGGAGCCAAAAATTTTAATGAATAAAAAACAGTTTTTTTAATTATTTTAAAACGAAAATTAGTTCAATTACTTAAGTTTATGATCAATTTTGTTGACCATGTGTAGTGAGAGAGTTGTGTGTGACGTTTTGGCCCAAAACTTTCCCTTACGCTACTCCCTCGTAGGTATTCGTAATGTTATGTACATAACATGGTGCAAATGTGTTTTAGGTTGTTTGTGAGAGAGAGAAGAAGAAGAAGATAGAAAGGGGGGGTGGATAATAATGGTTGTGTGAGAGTTGTGAGTCATTTACCACTACACCACTTTACAAAACTCCTCAATGCTGATTGGACCGTTATGTGTCGCAAATGCGTAAGTGTGAAAAGTTTGACTATGCGTGGTCTTAGGGTTTGAAAATAGAAGTTACTAAATTAGCCAACAACCCGGTTAATTAATTAATAATTAGCTTAGTAACTTGGTTTTTGTTTACTGCTATACTATAATTGTTGCCAGTTTTTGAATAAAAACTATATATACAGGTCATTTTTAATACTCGGGAGGCATCTGAAATTTAGAATATGACTTGAAAGTTAAGCTGGCCTTTATAAAAGGTTTTTACATGTTGTATATAGTATGTTGAAAATGTTGCATGACTCTATAACCTATCTTTTGTGTGTGAATAGTACGTGAGTGGTGTGTGTATGCCCTAGCTACATAAAATATCTCTCGAATTTATTCTTTGAATTATTAAAATACTAATAATTAGTGTTCAAGTGTTAAATGTGTCGTGTTCAACTTGCCATGATTTGAAAATCATGTTAGACACTTGAACATGAACACAACAATTCAAGTCATACTATATCTTTATATTTACATGTTAACATTTTAATAATAAAAATAAATGTAACCGAATATGCAAGCATATGATGATATGAAACAAATACATTAAAACTATAAAAATCTTATCGATTTCTCTTTTTATTGTTAAATCATGACATAAAATATCTAATCAGTTTAATGCATGGAATAAAATTGTCATGTTGGTTAACCCAAGAAACACGCTATGTTGACCTATACGCTTTTTAATTTTTGTGGGTTCAACACAAAATTGACCAAACCCCGTTTATAATAAACCCAAGCCCATGAATTCGTGTTTACATGTAAGGTATCTGTCCTGACTCGTATGTTTGTACCAAGTCGTCAATACACGCGCCCATGTTTAAGGTTCGATTTATAACTATTAACCGATCCCCGGTTTGGTTTTACATTCACTTTTTTGTAATTCATAAAATTGCCTTTGGTTGACCGGTCGGTTTGGTTTTGGAAAAGTATAAAACATACCAACCATACCAGTAATATTTATGAAAAGTTTTACATAATTTATTATTAAGTAATTGTTTTTAGTAGTTGTTTATTCATTGGTAGTTTGGTACATTTGTTCAAATAATTTAGGTGGGCCGTATATATTTGTTTGATGAAGTCTGCTTTTTGTACCTTTGATCCATTGAATTTGTTCACGTGAGCTGGCTTGCATCAACCAATTATAAAATGCCAAAAATATTATGCAGGTTTTTTTTGTTTTTACAACTGACTTCTTGGAGGTAATTAACTTTCTTTATTTTATGTATTTATATTTATTTATTACAACAATAAAACGTACCCATTATCAGAAAATTCATAGAACCAAGCCAATGTTCTCTAACTAATATATTCAGATAGATCATTAGATGTAGATCATTTGTAGTTCATTTGTTAATAAAAATTGAAAGGTTAAGACCGGTTAGGTCGAGTGGCTTAAAAACCCACTCTTCGTTGTGTAACTATTGTTTTATTTTTATTGTCTTTGTTCTTATGGACCGATGGTGTTAGTTTGATATTATTTTCCATGATTTTAAAAAATTAATAAGTTATTCGTGTGTATTGACAATTAAAAGTGTGTAATCGAAGTAATAGATAAAGACAAAAAGAAATATTATTGAAAAAATAAGAGAATTTCTTGTAAGGTACTCATAGGGTGAAGATCAACTAAACATAAATTCTATCTTTTTACATCAAATATTTTTTAAAAGTATTTTTTTCGCCCATGTGGTAACCATACGGAGACAAGTTATAATCCCATCTTAAAAAATAGCATGCCCGAACCCTTAACATATGCAAAACACTCCACTTTGTGTTTACATGTGTGTGTGTGGGTTTGGGTGGTGGGGAGGGGGTGCATAAAAGTCAAATTTGAGGGATTGATTTATTTTCCATGGAAATACGAAGGATAGGATGGGAATGGGATGTAGAGGTGCTTTATTTGTTTTTGTTTTTGTTTTTTTAATCATTTACCTCAAATTTAAGAATAATGTTATTAATGGGGGATGAGATATGAATAAGGAGAAACTAGGGATGGTACCGACACCGATTTCAAAAATCATGATTCTGAAAATGTGAACTATTTGATACCGGTACCGAATTGTTTAGTTCGGTACTAATACGGTACCGTTAAAATTCAATCTTGGTACCGAATTTGGTACTGATACCTAAAACGCTCATCCCTAGATGTGAATGCTCTAACTAGACAAATTATACACCGATGATTTTACTAACCATAAGTCGTAAACCCCACAAATAAGAAAAGTTATCAGCAGGGTCCAGGCTGAAGAGGCTGAGATGTAAACATACCTTTCACAATTTCAAACACATTGACCAAATTCGAAACAAGTTTCTAAAAACACCCGATTTACCCACCTATAAACCCAAAACTAGAGGTGCACAAAAAACTCGAATTCGGAACCGGACCCGAAAAAAATACATGGAACGGTTTTTTTAATACCCAGTGTTTAATACCCCAACCCGATTTATACCCGGTAATACCCAAAAACCAAAACCGGTTCCATACTCGGAACCGGGTTTCTCCAATACCCGAAAAATACCTAAAAAATACCCGAAAATCCCCCAAAAAAGTTCTACCCCGTAAGAAATCCTATCTATACCCGAAAATACCTGGAAAAACTCCCGAAAATAAGGTTTTTTAATACTCAGAAATAGAGTATTCAAATACTTGGTTTTAGAATACTCGGTTATATATCCGACCCGAACCCCATGCATATGGTATGGTTTTTAGAGACAATACATGGACCTGAACTCGACCCGGATATTGTCAATACCCGTACATACGCGAACATGGTTCCATACCCGAAACCGGGTATTTGGAAAACCCGATTTATGTACCTCTACCAAAAACTCTTTATTTTCCTTGGGCTCACTATGGGCTAACGAATCACTAATCACCTAACAAAGCCCAATAACCAACCCAACTATTCTCACGACACACACATCCACCGTCCAGTTACAGTTTCAGATCCAACTGAATTCTAGAGAGAGAAACACAAGTTCTAGAGAGAGAAAGCAAAAATGGTGGAAGAAGCAACAAAACCAGAGGATCTGACGGTCAACGACACCACCGCCGTTGTTCGATCGGACGGCGAAGAACAATCCGACGGCGAACAGCCGGAAGACGGAGAGATCGTCGGCGGTGGTGATGCTCCGGCGTCGGATTCCGGTACGGACGTAGTGAAGCAGCATATGTTGGAGCATTCGTGGACGTTTTGGTTTGATAACCCTAGCGCTAAGGGTAAACAAGCGGTTTGGGGTAGTTCTATGCGGCCTGTTTACACTTTTGCCACTGTCGAAGAGTTTTGGAGGTAGTTAATGATTATAATTTGTTTAATTAGTGTTTAATTGCATGATGTTAATGATTTGAAGTTGAATTTGGAGTTAGTTTGATTAGTTTATGAGTTAGGGTTTTGATTATGTTATTTGATTATTTTATGTTTATTTTACGTAATTTGATGTGTTTCTTCCGATTATAATATGAATATATGTCATATTTAATCTGTTGTCTACATTAGGGCGGTAAATGATTACGAACCGAATGAAAACGGATAAGGCATTGTTCATGTTCGTTTGTTAAGGAAATAATGTGTTCACGAATGGTTCAGGAATAGTTATCGAACGAGATTATATGTTCGTGTTCGTTCATTAAGGAAAGAATGTGTTCACGAACACAAACGAACGCAAATAAAATTGGCAGAGTCTAGAGATTGAGACCGATGTATTCATCAATGTGAATAATGAAAGCATGTAAACGAATTGAATGAACACGAACAAGGGCATGTTCGTGTTTGTTTATTTAACTTTAAACGAACACGAACACTTAATTGAACAAATATTTATGTTTATGTTCGTTGATTTAAAAAAAGAACATTTGTGTTTGTTTATGTTTGTTTGTTTAAAATCTAAACGGACATAATTTGAACAAAGATAAACAAACATAAATCAACATATATGAACAAATGTAAATGAACACCAACAAACATAAACGGATGTAAATGAAAACACTTTAATGAACACAAAGTAACAAATATAATATTTTTAAGTAGATGACTCATCCAAATAATATTTAATCATTTTCTATTAATATATAAACGGGCATAAATAAACAGACATAACAAACGTTTATGAACATAAATGAACGAACGGAACATGTGTTCTTGTTCGCTTGTTTAATTAACGAACACTAAATTTTCGTTCGTTTAATAAATGAATTTCCCGCCGAACAGTTCACCGAACGTTCGGTTCCTTTACTGGCCTAGTCTACATCAAGACTTAGTTATTGACTTAAGGTTTTATGAATTTATTTTTTGTTGGCTTGGTTTTCTGAATGATATTTGTATGTTTTATATGGATACAACTATACAAGTGTATGAATGATCATTTACAGACATCTATATAAGTTTGAACGTCGTGTACAAGTGTATTGTTTATGTGGTTGAGACTACCGTCTAACATCTTGCCATTTGTATGTTGATGCAATCCCTCATAAAAAAGTAGCAAGGTGATTTTATGGTTGCTATAATGTTATGTATGTGTGTGTAGTACTGTAGTCTATTCTCTGTGAATGTTGGTTAAGTTGTACAAGTTCTATGAATGTGAAGATTTGTGTTATATTTTTTTATTCTAGTGGGCCAATGGATAAAATTAAAAGTTTATATGACAAGAAACATGTTGGGCTTATCACTGTGTTAATAATTTAATATAGCCTGTACTTTCTAATCATATTTAAAACACTAGGTTTTTATTAACGTGATTGAAATGAATATAATGCCATTTCTGATCTGCTGTATACATGCAGAAAGTTTGAAATGAATAGTGATTTATATAGCAAGACTTAATTGTTGACTTAGGGTTTTTTTAATGATATCTGCATGTATTATCATTTACAGGCATCTAGATAAGTCTGAATGTTTCATCTTCCCAATTGTATAATGATGTAATTTCTCATCAAATAAGTAAAATAGTGTGATATTGTGATTGTTTTGTATGTTTGTATTGTTCTTTCTCTGTGAATGTTGGTTAGTTTGTACAATTTCGATGAATGTGATGATTTGTGTAAATAGTTTTTTTTTGTTCTAATGGGTCAGTGGATAAAGAAAAGTTAACAAGACAAGAAACGGGTCAGGTTTATCATTGTGTTAATAATTTGATATAGTTTGTTTTTTCTAATCATATTTAAAACACTGGGATTTTATTAACGTGATTACATCCCGGCAGACACACACTTAGTTACATGTTTTGAGTTTTTTTGACTCGTATAACAAGATTTAAGAATATGTGCTATTTAGTTTGATTAGATAACAGACGCATGACTAAGTAAAAGATCAAGTTGTTGTCAAAATAGAGTTATACAAAGCCCATACTAGACTCTTTTTTTTAGGTAACTAGTTTCATATTGCAAAAGGTCCAAAATTCCCTTGACATTAAAGTTATATCTATTTTCCTATTATTTAATTGAACTGTGCATCTTAATATCATATTACATGCGAATCTAGAATATGTATTTTCATTAAGATTTGTCATGATCAGTTCCTTATGTTAAATTTTACGTGGGATGAAAAAGCTGCTGCGTACTTGAAGTTTGATAGCTTTAGGACGTTCTCTTATAATTTTATTTGTTCAACCGTGAAATTTGGTATAATGCTTTAATAATTGATCATACATTATATGCAGCCTTTACAACAATATACATCGACCAAGCAAGCTGGCTAATGGTGCTGACTTTTATTGCTTCAAAGATAAAATTGAGCCTAAGTGGGAGGATCCCGTGTGTGCTAACGGTGGAAAGTGGACTATGACTTTTCCCAAGTCAAAGTCTGATAATAGCTGGCTGTATACGGTACTCTCCTAAATCTCTACTTTATCATTGTTCTTTTTTTATTTCAAGGAGTCTTGTGTTTATACTCTTACTAACCTTCATTATCTACACACTAGTTGCTAGCAATGATTGGTGAACAGTTTGATCACGGTGATGATATATGTGGAGCAGTTGTAAATGTCAGACCGAGGCAGGAAAAAATATCTTTGTGGACCAAGAATGCTGCCAATGAAAGTGCTCAGGTACTATATTTACTAAAGTCAACCGATGTTTTGAGATGGCTATCTCTAAGCGTATATTATACATGTTTGCAGATAAGCATTGGGAAACAGTGGAAAGAGTTTCTCGATTACAGTGACACAATAGGCTTCATATTTCATGTAACTTCTTCACTCATTTTTCTATTAAAATATTTTTGATTTTGATGATTGTTTTTTTACTTACATTCTGCATTTTGTTGCGCAGGAAGATGCACAGAAGCTTGACAGAAATGCGAAAAACAAGTACACAGTGTGAGATGTGCATATGTTTTTGTAGTGCTTAAGATTGCAACTTTAGGTGGACTTGAAAGTTTAAACATGTTCTTTTCTTTTTAATATTGATGGATTTAATTGACTATCTTTCTTTACAGTCCATGTTACATTTTCCGACAGTTGCGTATTCTAGTGTTAGATTTCTGTTTTCCTATTATTATAGCACTTTAATTCTTTACTAGTGAATTCTCTTGAAAGAAACATAGGTAACAACTTATTAATTGAAAGTTCATGTTAACTTTTGAGACGCTTAATATGAACATGACGGAGTTGCACTTAGTTAAAGCGACTTGTTACGTATAACTTATGAACGTTAAAAAAAACTTTACCCATTTTCATGTTCTATTTTTTGGGGGGTACAGATTGAAAGCAGATTGCGTGTGGGGTTCTCGCGAAAATGAAATGGCGAAAGTTTTTGGATTTCATAGGTGTCCTACACATGTAAGAACCATTGTTAGTACGATGTAACCTATTGCCACTTGAATTGGCGAGGAGTGTCAATGCCCAGTCGCCATGCCACATTAAACATCTGGTCACCCTCATATAGACATGCACAAAAAAAACCGGTTCCGGAACCGAACCGGTGGAACCGACCCGGAACCGGTTCCAGTTCCTACCCGATTGGCCTTATACCCGGTCTGGGTATTTTTAAACCCAAAATCCATACTCGGTTCCACTAATTATATTTCCAAACGGTTCCTACCCGGTTCGGTTCCTACCCGAAGAAGTTGGTTCTGGCGGTTTTTTTTTTATAAAAATCAGATGGTCAAAGTAGCCGTTGGAACCGGTTCCAATGGTAATATAGCCGTTGGAACCGGTTTTTGAGAGAAATATAGCCGTTGTAACCGGTTCCAACGATAATATAGCCGTTGGAACCGGTTTTTACGAATTTACTAGCCGTTGTAACGGGTTCCAACGGTAATATAGCCGTTGGAACCGGTTTTGATGCCCGAAACCTATATATAACTTGTTTTCCACCACCTGTTTCACCACCAAACTCAAAAACAAACTAAAATACTTCTCGTTTAGCAAACCCGACCATCCGACTCAATAATATTATGGCACCCACCAAAAAAAACTAACCACAAGGCTAAGAAGAATGTTTTTGTTGAACCCGTTCGTGCTATAGATGACCCACAAGTTCTTGCGGTAGTCACCCATAACCGCAACCAAGACATATGGAAGAACTGGGATTTGGTTGTCAATGTCGATGGTGATCAAAAGACTCGTTGCAAACTATGTGGAACACAATTAAAGCACGATTCCAACTCGACTTTGAGAAAGCACATCGAGAAGCCATATTGCAAGGCCTTGAAAGGCATTGGCGCAACCGATCAAGTTGACTTGGGTAAAGATGGTACACTATTTCGTTACAACACGAATCAAGTTCAAGATAGAATGGCAAAGTTCGTTATTCAACGAGGTTTGCCGTTTAACCACTTCGATGACCCGGATTTGACGTCGTTGATTAAACTCTACAACCGCGATACTCACATGTAAGTCGTACTACCTTAAGACGTCGTTGTATCAAGTTGTGGGAGTATGCTTAAAAAGAGTTAATCGAGTTTTTTCATTCTTTACAAGCGATGGTTAGTTTAACTGTAAGGCCCCGTTACCGGTAGCCCTACTTTGGTGTTGGATTTACTCATAAACGCAGTTTTAAATATCAGAGTTAATTAAAACTTTCGCGGAATAATATAAACTGTCAACCATCCATTACAAACATCCATAACTTGTCTTTTAAAAACATAGCATAAAACATAGTATCAAAACATCATGACAAATCTTCAGATGCCAGCCTCTTCAGTCCTGCCATGTGTCCATCTCAACCAGCTGTCTCAATCGATTAACCTGCGTGCATACTAAAAGTCAGCTACGCTGAGTGAGTTCTAGTTAATCACGTAACTTACTTTACATACACATATACGTGCCCAAATGTACGCTTTTCATACATAACCTGTTCATCATTCATCCATACATATTCATAGCTAACCTTACATTATAAAGAGCATTTCGCCCTACATACCTCGGATATTATTAGGGTCCGGCACCCTCCATCATCGGATATTATCGGTCTCCCTTCATCCTCGGATATTATTAGAGTCCGGTACCCTCCATCCTCGGATATTATTAGGGTCCGGTACCCTCCATCCTCGGATATTATTAGGGTCCGGTCACCCTTCATCCTCGGATATTATTAGGGTCCGGTACCCTTTCTTCCATACCTCCCTAACATACTTTCTATATACATAATCGTAAGTTTCGCACATACACACATCATTCATTCGTCATCTTACAACATACATATAACCGGTTTGTAACGGCTAGTTTATTTGAGTTTAAAAAAAAAACCAGCGGAACCGGTTTTTACGTAATAACCGGTCCCGGGTCCTACCCTACCCGGTTCCTAAAAGTTGGCATTTCGGGGCATCGGTTCGGGTCTGGTTCCAGACCCGGTTCCTGACTGAAACTGGTCCTATTTTCTACCCAGTGTGAAAAAAAACGGTTCCGAACCAGTTCGGGTTTTTACCAGTACCTGATTATGTGCACCTCTACCCTCATGCTTAGTCGAGGCTCTCGCGAGTTGATTTGGCAAGAGGTTTGGTGCTATGAACAAGAGCGTAACGTTGGGAATCTTGCAAACCAAAAGCTAACACCATTTGAACTGTCTATGGACGGTCGCAGACTCACTGAGTGCATAGCCACACACAAGACTAATAAAAGAGGCTGTGTCATTTGGATTACTATTCATGGGCGATTCGGATGTTTATTTAGGTTTGGAACCCTATATTTCTTTTTTCCCCTTTCAAATAAAACGAAATGCCTTAAGGTTTTCTTTTTGGAATCGTGTTAGGTCTAATTCCTATTGCTTGGCCTTAGTGGTTCAGGTAATGTCAGATTATTCATAGAAACATCCAAACAATTTATAATGAAGCGGCAGGTAAGCGGACAACAAGTTGTGCCGCAACCCCCTTTTGGATAGCAAACTCATTCCTATTAAAAACAAAGTTTCGGTTCTTATGGGCCGATACGTTACTATGCCGACTAATAAAATAACGTTTAAAATGCCCCGGTTTTCACTGGTTTCAATAAAAAAATAATTTTAAATACACGCAGACTCACAGAGTGCATAGCCACACACAAGACTAATAAAATAACACATGTAACGGAATGCGTAGGAGCATACATAACCGCAATAATCAAACCCATTTTGGGTTATTTACATACACAAAACTTTTTTAGAGTGAACTGCGGTTTTCATCCACGTGATTTGTCATTTTGGTCCGGTAGTTTTAAATTTGCGTCTTTCGTCCTTATGGTTTCATTTCACTTGCAATTAAGTCTGACTCCACTAACCCCTGTTAAGTCTGGCTGCTAAACCCATCAGTGTGCCTCTCACATGAAGGGCCGTTTTGTCCTTTTTATTCCCCCCAGATACACTCAGCCCCTCACGTGAGGGGGCTTGCGAATTAGCGCTGAGTTTATTTGAGGAGAAAAAGAAAAAAATGTTACTCATGTGAAAGGCACGCTGATGGGTTTAACGACTATACTTAACGGGTTTAATGGAGTCAGACTTAATTGCAAGTGAAATAAAACCTCAAGTATAAAAATCATAAATTTGAAATTATTGAACCAAAACCGCAGATTTAAACAAACAATAATGAGACGAAAACCGCAGTTTATTATTATTATTTTTTTTAATATACTTATGGTTACAACAAAGATTATACGAAACTTGGCATTGAGAGAAAACGAAGGTGATCCAAGCAAAAACCGACGTCGGAAAATGGATTCAATGTGACTCCGTATCAGAATTGCAATCATCCACCACCATGTCATCAGGTCTACAGAGGCGAAAACCTAACAACAAGAAGAAAAAAAACAAGGCTAAACCCGATAGAAAGCCTCACTCTCGTCTTGGTATTTTCACAATTTTCTTTCATTTTCTGTATGCATGTTTTAAATTTGCTTCATGCACAAATTCAACACACAACTGTTTGTATTCAATTAGTGGTTTGTGTGATTTGCTACGTGGGTATGTGCTTATTTCTCTAAAAATTTCATCTTTTTTTTCAAAAAAAGTGATGTAACTTTGACGCCCGGTAGGTGTTCGATGAAATGCCTGAAAGAGTTTTGAGTTTTATTTATTTATATATTTATTTTAGAAATGTTGCTTTTAAAACTATGCCAAATTGTTATGGGGTTTTAAATAGGTTGAGACGGGTTCACAAAAAAAGCTAGAATCGAGCTGAGCTTAAATGGGCTTGAGCCTAAAATAAGTTTGTTTAATATACGAGCTCGAGCTTCACTTATCGAGAGAGCTTGTTAATTGTGTAATTTATATTTCATATATATTTGCTTAATCGGTTTTGCCATTCAAAAGGGGGTGGCAGCGCATGCGCAACTTGTTGTCTGCTTACCCACCTCTCTATTGTAATTGGATCTTTTTATTCGGTATATGAATATTAATGATTTATTATTAAAATAAAATACATAAAATTGTGATAACAATAATTAAATAGTTATATTATGTTATACTAAAAAGGTGCCCGAGCGATACGGCGGGAAAAATAGACAGTGGTAACTACGTAAAATGTTAATTATTTTGAATTGATAAAAATATATCATACTCAAATTAAAGAGAATAAAATGCCCGTTTTTATGGTGTATTTTTTTCAAAAAAAACATTAATGTATGAAAAGTTTATATACTCGTTTAAAATTGTGGGGGAAAGTTGGTTTAAAGGTCAACGATATGTTTAAAATGATTGTACCATATGTTTTTAACGTTGTAATTACTTAAACTATTAAAATTTTGTAAAATTTTCTTTTCATCCTCCCCATGTGGCATATGTATTATAATATCGTACAGATATATAATATATACAAATATAATTACAAATGTATAAAAAATAATTAATAAATAACAAACTAGCCGAGCCTGAGGTTGACAAATTATTCACGAGCCGAGATCGAGCTTTAGAAACATAGCTCGAAACGAGCTAAGCTCAAGCTCGAACTCTCTATAAGTTAAACCAGACGAGCTTGAGTACGGGCTCGGCTCGCTTACATGACTAGTTTTAGATTTGAATTTGTAAGTTCAACTTATTGTTTATCTTGTTTCAATATATGTGAGATCAGTTAATCATTTGTTGTTTTGGATGAATCAAAATATAACAGGAGAGAGTGATGGTGACCAACATAGCTTTCCTCATCCAGAGGTCAGCGCGGACAATTCAGAAGGCAGTTCATCTGGATATGAATCTTTAACACCAGTCACAACTCAAAAGTCTGCCAAAGACAGACTTTCCAAACTTGAGATCGATAAACCGTGGAACTCACCAAGACAAGTTAAACTCAAGATGGATTTCTCAAAAGCAGCAATGATGGAAGTGGAAACTCCTACTGTTGCTGAGTACTTATCTCAACCATTTGAGTTTTCACCTGAGAATGAGACTCGAAAAGCCAACGACATGGCTTTCAAGACTCCCAAGTCTGTTGATCAAACTTTGGCTGAAGTCGTGTCTAAATTACCATTTGAGTTTCCATATGAGAATGAGACTCAAAAAGCCAACGACTTGGGTTTCAAGACTCCCACTTTTGTTGATCTGGTTAAGTCTGTTGATCAAACTTTGGCTGAAGTCGCGTCTAAATTACCATTTGAGTTTCCATCTGAGAATGAGACTCAAAAAGCCAACGACTTGGGTTTCAAGACACCCACTTTGGTTGATCCGGTTAAGTCTGTTGATCAAACTTTGGCTGAAGTCGCGTCTAAATTACCATTTGAGTTTTCATCTGAGATGGAGACTCAAAAAGGCAACAACTTGGGTTTCAAGACTCCCACTTTTGTTGATCCGGTTAAGTCTGCTGATCAAACTTTGGCTGAAGTCGCGTCTAAATTACCATTTGAGTTTTCACCTGAGACGGAGACTCAAAAATCCAACGACTTGGGTTTCAAGACTCCCACTTTTGTTGATCCGGTTAACTCTGTTGATCAAACTTTGGTTGAAGTCGCATCTAAATTACCATTTGAGTTTCCATCTGAGAACGAGACTCAAAAAGTCAAAGACTCGGGTTTCAAGACTCCCACTTTGGTTGATCCGGTTAAGTCTGTTGAGCAAACTTTGGCTGAAGTCGCGTCTAAATTACCATTTGAGTTTTCATCTGAGATGGAGTCTCAAAAAGTCAACGACATGGGTTACAAGACTCCCACTTTGGTTGATCCGGTTGAGTCTGTTGATCAATCGTTGGTTGAAGCCGCATCTAAATTACCATTTGAGTTTTCATCTGAGAAGGAGACTCAAAAAGCCAACGACTTGGGCTTCAAGACTCCCACTTTGGTTGATCCGGTTGCGTCTATTGATCAAACCTTGGTTGAAGTCGTGTCTAAATTAAATAAAGATACAAAGACTCAAGAAAAAGATGATTTCACAGTGGCTGAAACACACGTGGAACATACAGTTATCAATGAGATTGATAAACCGCTAAATTCAACAGAACAGGCTAATATCAAGATAGATAAAGCAGCAATGATGGAATTGGAACCTCCTTCTGTTGCTGACTACTTATCTCAACCATTCGAGTCTTCACCCGAAAAGGGGACTCATAAAGTCGAAGACTTGGGTTTCAAGACTCCCACTTTTGTTGATGCGGTTGTGTCTGTTGATCAAACGTTGGTTGAAGTCGCTTCTCAATTAGATAATAATATAAGAGTTGAAGAAAAAGATGATTTAGCGGCGGCTGAAACGCTATTAGAAGAGCGTACAGTTATCAATGAGACTGAATATCGGTCAAAAGAAAATGAAGTTCAAATGTTGGATTCTCCAAAACCGAAGAAAAAGTTATTACAAGATTCTACAAATGGTAAATGCCCGTATTGTGGAAGGGGTGGTGACGATGAGAGACAGGTATGCTAAATATCTCATTTCTGTTCAATATTCGGTTAAATTTTTTACATTAAAAAACTGTTGGTGATGGGTATTCTGTAATCAGTGTTGCAACTATCCCGACTAGGCGTCGGTTAATCCCCGATTAATCGCTAGTAAATCCCGACTAGGCGCCGATTAATCCCCGATTGATCGCTAGTCCCCACTTCACTAATTAATTTTGGGCTAATCGGTCAATGGTCAAACCCGGCCAAAATCGACGGTTTTCAACGAGATTCCGACCAAAACCAGCGGTTCTCGGCGAGATTGTGATCAAAATTAACGGTTTCTGGCGAGACTCCATTAAAAACAGCGGTTCCGGCGAGATTCAAGCCAATTTTCGGCCAAAATGTGTTTATGTATGTATAAAACTGAAAAATTACATATAAAAATGTGTGCGTGTATATATAAAATTGAAAATTATACATTAAAGTCCGATCCGATTAATCCCGATTAGTCGCTAGTCCCCACCCTACCGCCCGACTAGCAACTAGCGATTTTTACAACACTTTAAAATCATATGCAGCCTCTGCTAGCTTCGGCTCCTCAACCGCCTGAAAAAGCTTCATGGAAGAATTGTTGTGGATTATTTGAGTTGTTTTCAGGATCAACTAGGTATAATTACTAAATGACTTTATTAACTCATGATTCGTTACATATATTTTCCCTGATTATAGCTATATTTACTTGAATGCAGAAATTGATCATATCTTTAAGCCAAGGCCTAAAAGGTTCATTTTTTTTTCACTTTGTTTTTTTTAACTTCTTTTATTATTGTGTAGTAAATAGTGTTGTGATATTTAACTTTATATTACCTGTACATTATGTCTTACATTTTGATGAGAAATATAACATTACATTTTAGTATTGTACAACAAAATTCACCTTCCCACGAAGGCGCTTTTAGAACAACACACGAATTAACCCTTAAATTGTGATGCTTTATATAACTCACCACAAGTTAAACAATGATTAACGGTACCCTAATCACTCAATGTGCTCGTTTTCTGGTTGTGGGTTTCTTGAGTTCAAAGAACGACACAACAGAATATCACTAGGATGTTGAGCCGCCACATCATCTGTCAAAACGTAATTATCACATGTTTGAAGTCATATTATCACACATTAAGTGTTGAATAATGGTTACAAGTTAATAAATAAATTCAGAATATTTAATAATTAATAAATAAATTTATTAAAAGCGAGTGAAGTGAGGGCTAAAACCTCTGAAAGCGCACACATAAATACAACTCTCTCCTTCACTTTTGGTTACAAAAAAAAATCATATCTGTCATTTTTGTACCGAAAAACTTTGCAGACATAGAAGCAAAGAAAGTCTTACAACATTCACTAGTTGTTTTGTGTTGTCACCTTTGCATGCATTGTTGTTTAATAATCTTCTACATGTTTCTTCGATTCGTATATCACATATCATCCAAAGCACACAAGTGAGGACATACACTACAAATAAAGCAGTGTCACCAATGGCCCAATCTGTCAATGAAGGGGTTACAGATGAAAATTGACGAATATCACCTACAACTTTACTTGTGTCATCCTCATCCACAGGCGTCTTTTCCAGCAGATTACAACTCTACTTGTGTCATTTGGCAACGCTCATATGATTGATATGTTTTGGGTCAAAATCTTGTATCGGTGCAGTTAGTGCTCAAGATTTGAGTCCACCAACAATGGAGTGCATGGACATCTTATATATTATCAGTAAGTATGACATCCATTTGTTTGATCAGAATAAAAGAAAACGATAAAAGAAAGCGATGCTAAGTTTACTCTCGCAAAAACTATTTTTCCTTCTCAAATTTTCAATTTTGAAATTACAGAAGATTAATTTGTTGATAACTAATTAATAAAACCCGAATTTTATTTCAGAATCCACTGAAAAGTGTGTCTGCAGAAGCCATTCCGATCACACCAGGTACGTTCTCAACTTTTGATCAACAATTTGGATGAGCTTTTATGTACATTTGATCCAGTGTACAATCTAAATAAACGATTTTATACTAACAAGTATCTTTATAAACTAAAAAAGTTAACATTTGGTGAAACAACAGACTGAAGAAAACATAAAGATAACATTTTTCTTTTAAATTGGTTATTTTCTATTCTAATGTGATCCGATATATATGATGAACAGGAACCCCAAAAGGTGTCGGCCCAGTCAAAGTTGGTCCAAAGATTGAAGCAGGCATAAAATGCCTCTTGGATGTGCACTTTGATGTTGGAAGACATCCGGGTCGTTATAGAAGCTCACAGTTGAAAGTTGAAACACATTTGGTACTATTCTTATGAACTACTAATTAACATGTTAATATCTTTCAAATATAATCATTAAAATTGATAAGACCGATTTACGTTGATCATCCCATTTCACTTTAGTCTGATTTTAGCTAATTTTTTTTATTTGGCCCGTTTGAAATACAACACAACTCAAATCGACTCTCTAAATAAACGATGGAAATTGCAATCTTTAAAGAATATACTGTTGTGTGTTATTTTATAAGTAAAAAATATGTTTAGAGTTATTGTTTATTTTTGGGTTTTAATTGGCAAAAGAGGGTCCCAGACTCCCAGGTCATCATAATCCACTTAACCACCAACAAGCTCTATTGTAAAAGTTTTGGAAAAAAATTAAAAAAAACCATATGTTTTTCCCGTGAGGTTATTAACGATTCATAACAGCGGTCCTTCACAAAATATCTATGATGGTAATGTCATTCCAGTCATTTTCTTCCAATCACTTTCAAGCTATTGCATTACTAAATAAAGAAGCCGTTGCAGTTAAGTCAATTCGGGTAAAAATCTACCACCAAATACGACAATGGAATAATTACTAGAGGTAGAGGTGATGAAGCAACTTGGAGCGGTTAAACTGAGATGCATTTTCAAATTCAACAAAGTTGTTTCTTGGTTTGCCCGGTCCAAATTGTTTCATCACCTCTAGTACTGAATCCTGTTGTCATATTCGGTGGTAGATTTTATTACCCGAATTGACTTAACTATAACGCTTTGTTTACCGAGTAATGCAACAACTTGATAGTGGCTGAAAACAAGTGATTGAAATGACCTTACTGTCATAGATATTTTCTAAAGGACCGCTATTAGGAATCATTAATGACATTAGAGAAAAAAAACACATATGGGTTTTCTGTTTTTTTCCAAAACTTTTACATCAGAGTTTGTTATTAGTGGTTAACTGGATGAGATGATGACTCGGGACCCTCTTTTGCTAACTGCAGCCTCAAAAAAATGTAATAACTTGGTACACGTTTATATTTTGAAATTAACACTCCAATATAATCTTTAAAGATGCAGTTTTCATTGTATATATGAAAGGGTCGATTTGGGTTGTGGTATATCTCAAACAGGCCACATAAAGAATCTAGCTTAACGGGTTGAAACTTGAAACTTGAAAGTCACTCGATGTCTATTAAAACGCATACACGCATTTGAAATCGTGATATTCAAGGATTAGGTTATTATCGGTTTTGTAATCGTGATTAGTGCATTTAAGTGCATCTATATAACTCTTTTTAGTATTTGCATTACACATATTTTTGTGTTGATATAATAATTATGCATTCTCATATGATAAACACAACTATTATTGTACTCTACTCATTTGCAAGACACAATAGCAGTTGGTTAGTCTAGGTGTTTCATACGCTTATTGTAGAAAGATCAACAAATTTATAATGCTTCTCTCAAAGTTTCTTATTTACGCAACAAGGTAAGACTTTCAAGTACAAATGACTTCCTTAGGTTCGTCGTTTTGGGCTTTCTAAATATCCCAACGACACTCGGGATTGGGCTATTTAGATACATCGTATCTACGAACAAAAGGAAGCAGTTTTGCTCATTAAA
Organism: Bidens hawaiensis; assembly: GCF_021521415.1. NCBI lineage: Eukaryota > Viridiplantae > Streptophyta > Magnoliopsida > Asterales > Asteraceae > Bidens > Bidens hawaiensis. Next base: position 350,158 of record NW_027492864.1, on the reverse strand, counting down.
GCACATATTCAAGGTGTAAACAAAAGATCTTTGAGAGAAACATTAAAAACTGATATCATTCCTTAAAAAGCCTATTAACACTATTTTGCTATTATGTTTTGAGGATGAGAAAAGTAAAATAATGCCATGCTAATCATATAGTGTATATATATATGATAAGATTAGGATCATGCGAGAACCATTTGTGAAATTTTTTTCGTTAACTTCTTTCCTTTTGTTTTTTTTTCCTTTTTTTTTGTATTTGTACATATATGTACTTGAAGAAATTTATAAGTCTGAACATGTTTTTGTTAATGCACATATATGTACAAACATCTTTAAAATTGAAAAATAAATATTATACATATATATATATACATATTAACAAAATTAACGAGTGATGTGGTTGCATAGGAAAATGATATTGTATACAGATGTACAAATTAACAAATTATGTAATTGGAGAGAAAAATGATAATGTAAATATATATACAATTAAGAGAATGATAATGTATATATATATACCAATTGTAAAGAATAAAAAGTTAAGAGGTCGTTTCTTAAATAAAAAGAAAGAAAGAATTGGTTCACATGATTCTTAATTTTCAGTTAATTTTCTTAGTATTCTTACCTTATATATATTGCATAAGTATATTTTAGTTAATAGTAATACTTTTGCTGTAATAATGTATGAATTTGCATTACACATATTTTTGTGTTTAGGTAATTGATCAAAAAAATCATGTATTCTCCTTGCATTTCTTAAGAAACATTTGTATTTGGTTAATATAGGTGGTTCATAGGCTTATTGTAGAAGATAACATCTGAAAATGTTTCTTTCAAACTTTCTTATTGTCACCACTAGACACAACATTAAAGTTCAAAATGACTTCCTTAGGTTCATAGTTATGGGCTTTCTAAATACCCCAAAGTCCCAAACGCACTCATATACATATATAGGATTTTGATCAAATACAAATGAAATTAATGTGTTAAACGTGAAAATCAAGTTTACATAATTACTTTACTTGTATCTATAAATACTCTATTTGATTTTCACGTTTAACTCATTAATATCATTTGTACATTAACCTTCACCCACATATATAATATATAGTTGGGATTATTTAGATATGCCATATCTACAAACGAAAGCATGTGCCAATGGTAAAGATAAGAAAGTGTGAAAAGAATTCAAAAGTGTTAATATTCTTAAAAAAAAAAAGCCTATAAGTTATCTTTTATTTGAATTTAAATTTATAATATATTTTACTATTTGCTTAAGATTCAAGTTTCTTAATTTTTATCTTTCTTTGTTTAGTAAGATATTGGTTTAGTATAAGTTAGGGTAAAATTTGTTTAGTTTTGATATTATAAGAATAGAGTTTTTGGAACCTATGGTTCAATTTATCACATTTGATTAATCAAAAAGTGTCTCGAGCTATTGATCGTTCTGATACCGACTGATGCAGTTTTGGAAGCGGTCAATGGCCCGAGACACTTTATGATTAATCAAAGGAGATAAATTAAACCTTAGGTTACAAGAACTGTGCTCTTATTATATCAAAACTTCATCAAAAACTGAAAAACTAAACAATATTTAACCCTAACTTATACTAAACCAATATCTTACTAAAAATTAGGAAAACGTGAATTTAAACAAATAATAAAAGATAAAATAAATATAAATTCAAATAAGACTGCATCAGTAAATAGTTGAAATAATAAACTAAAATTAAATAATCTAAATGACAAGCAAAATAAAAAACTATGTATAAAAAATTAAATAACCTAAATAATAATATATTAGTAAAAACAATAAAAACTAAAAAATATTAAACTACTTACCTCATTCCTCGTGGTATGGTGTCGAAAAATTCCTTAATCCCCTCTATTAGAACACTCGGTCACAAGTATTCTTGATGAGCTGTTACTTGCATTAAAATCTATCGACTTAGGCAAGTGCATCACTCATGGGTTGTGTGGAAATCTTGGTCCCCGATGGCCTCGTTTTATAGGCTCGGTTCATACGAAACTAGCATTTTCCGCCCGATGTGGGATAAACGTCAAAATAAAATTTATGATCTCCTATGGCGAATGGTTGTCCGTATGAGCACAAGATAACCTTTGTCTATTAAATGAAACTAATGACCCAATCTCCACACTTATGAAGGATTAAAAATTTCATCTTGTATGAGATCTCATTCTATATGTAGTCAAGAAGATCACAGTACTTATGTTATGTATAATGGGTATATAAATCTAAACTACAAAACAAGAGAAAGAGGTGTAACCTCATAGATACAACTGTCAAAAAGGTTATTTTTTACACAAAAATATGTAAAACGATCGTAATTTATGTTGAGACTTGAGAATATGGATGATATAAAATCTTTTTTTTGTTTTGAATAAATAAGAAAAAGAAAAGCACAAATATATATTGGTGGATATGATCATTGAGCAGGAACTCTAAAATGCAAATTAACTTGAAGTTAATGAATCTTGAAGTTGATATTAATTTTAGTTCCTTTTGAAGTTATGAAACCAAACATATGCAGATGGAAAATTACTCTATGGATTTGGATTTAGAGGCCCCAATGGAGCTCGAGATGATATGATAGCTTAGGCAAATCACACATTATTTTTTACTGTATATAAGAGATACCAATTCATTATAAATAGAATGACTTAAATGTTATTAACGTGTTTTGGACATAATGGTTGTAGATGAGTGGAGAACTCCAAGTTAAGTCTGCTTTGATGTGTAATCTTTGGGTTAGAAGTATGATTCTTGCAATACAAAACACATACGTGAGCTACTTGTGGGGCAAAACAATATTAGTTGGTATGAGATGCAAATTAGGCCAAGAACATAGCAAAATGAACAGAGCACAATGGTATTAAATGCGTATGTGGTGGTCAGTGACTATAACAAAACTTATCCTTTAAAGGGCATGTAGACTAACGTTTATGATCTCCTATGTTGAAATAATCGCCTTTATAAGCATGGAATTACTTTTGTCTGTTAAAAATGATCTAATGATTCAATTCATACACTCATCAAGGTTTAATAGATAGATGAACTTACAATACTTATGCTATATTTAATAATAATATATGCAATGAAAACTATAAATTAAGAGAAAGATGGACTTTCTTGTAAGAAACACACACATAGTCATAGACCCCCAAATACAACTACCAAAAAGTTGGATTCTTTCACACAAATGTTAAAAGAATCATAATTTATGTTTGAATATGAATATATAAACTCTTGTTTGGATAAATAAAGAAAAAAACAATAACATATATGTTGCCTAAAACCGAGTTCTATTTCCTTATTCGTGATTGTAGAAACCATGTTATATTTTTTTAAAGCACTTCGGTCTAATATTCAACATCACTCTTTCTTTTTAAAACTTCTTTAGCTTTTAAAAAACTTAAGATATGTTGTTCTCACTATTGTTGTTAGAGACAAAGCCTTGACCACTTAAATCCTTTATTTCTATTTTTTTTTTTTTGGATTTTACATCATTTCTTCATAAATCTTTATACACATTTAATAAATCTTCATACACTTTTTACTTTTGGCATGTGATTATTCTTCATCTCTATTTTTATAATTTAACTAAATGTTGCATTTCTCTAAATTTATCTTTAAATTTTATTTAGCGTGTCACATCATGTTTTTTAACTCTATTTTTTTTTATCTCACTCACAAACATTTATTTTATTATATCTTTTCTTTCTTATACACTCATAAAATATTTATAGAGACGATGAATAGTACATATCTACATTTTGAGTATTAATATTTATTAAACTCTAAATTATATAGATAGAGACGGAGATAAAGAACCTCATGAAGATGCAAAATATCGACAAATTATAAATTTTAGAGATAAAGATGAATATGGAAAAGCTGATGTGAACGCTCTAATACCCTAATAATAATGTGACTAACAACACTCCTAGTGTTTAATTCGACTATCCATGATAATCTCTCTCTAATAAAAACGTTACTTTATACGCATCTAACTTTCATTTTTTTCTCATTTCAAAACAATTTATAACATTCCAATTAGGGTAAAAACCAAACAGACGTTTGTTAGAGGCAACAATTCAAGTTCTCTTTTAGATTGAAATTGCTTTAAAAATTAAAGTAAAAGCTAGAACTATCATTAGTCACATCGTCAATGCGATACGTATTAAAATGTTTCGTAGGTGATAGTTTAAATTATTAAAATTCACCTAAAAATAAAGAGGCAACTCTATATAATAGTAATCAAGTTTTGAAATTATTCCAATTAAGTCATTTATAAAATCTTTTGTTCCAATCAGGTCACTAAAATTTTCTTTTTGTTTTTACCTTAGATATTTTATCTGAATAGCAGGTCAAGTAGTTTTTATTTTTATTTTTAAATAGTTTGAAATTGTATAATATTTTTTAAAAACTGAGAAAAATTGCAAAATAATAATAATAATCTGGAAAATTGCAAAGAAAAATCTTAATTTTTTTTTTTGCAATTTTTAAGTTTTTTTTGCGATAAATTGCAAAAAATAATAATCTGGAAAATTGCAAAAAAAAAAAAAACTTAAGTTTTTCTTTTGCAATTTTTAAAATTTTTAGTTTATTTTATTTTGCAGCTTTTCACAATTAATTTTTTTTTCTCATTTTTTTACTAGTTTCATCAATTTTAAAAAACTATTTTGCAATGTCAAATTATTTAAAAATAAAAAAAACCTACAAAACCTGCTATCCAGGTAAAATATATAGGATTAAAATAAAAATAAAACTTTAGTGACCAAATTGAAACAAAAGATTTTATAAGTGATATGATTAGAATAATTTTAAAACTTGATTACTTTATATAAAGTATTTTTTAAAAAAATTTACATAATTTTCACAAGGGCGGAGGTGGTATTTCACATCCACTATGAGGGCAAAAGAGTAATTACAAGTGGAATATATTATATTTATGGACTTATGGTGACGGACATGAAAGTACATTTAAATGGTGTTCAAGACTCCACTGTCTTAAAATTAAAACCAAAACCAAAACCTTTTCACTTCAGTTTAGTTCTCTTCTGTCCTGTTCTCCAAACTCAACTTTCTCTCTCTACAACATAGATACGGATACATACATACACACGTGTAAGTATCTTGTGTGTGTGTTTTTTTACACTTTTTTCAAGTGAAATTTACACACACATAAACACACGTACACTCATCCGATCAAGTACACATTTTTCAGTTAAATCTTTCATAGATTTAAAGTGGGTGTTTGATTATTATTATTATTATTATTATTATAAAAAACCCAACTCCTGGTATCAATTTTTTCTTGCTTTCTTGTGTGTAAAGTTTCAAACTTTTTTATTTTATTTTATTATTTTTTTAACAAAAATGATTTTTGTGTGTTTGAATATTGCTTTGATTATGTTGCATGTTGTGATCGGTGATCAGCTTCTTGATTTATTTTTTTATTTTTATTTTTATATATTTGAGATTTTGTTGGATTAAAAAAATTAAGTATTGATTATTGTTATTATTATAAAAAATATTGCAATGATTTTAGGGGGTATTTGGATGTTGCATTTTGAAAGAAGTTATTGGGGTTTGAATGTTCATATGATTTTACATTTTTGTGAATAAGTAATAATTAACTGCTATTGTGTTTGTGCAAGTTATATTATTTTTTACATTAAATAATCTAAAAATATAAAGCAGTTTGTGCTAAATATTTTAAAACATCTAATTATGAGTTTAAATGCACATCCAACCCCCCCCCCCCTAGAGGGTAATTTTGTACTTTTGGTTGTTGATATGCACTACCTATCTTTATGTGTGTGGGTGTGGGGGGGGGGGGGTTCAAATAATATAAGTTGATTCTATATGTAGGTGTTTGTTTGTAACTTATAGGTAAATCAGTGCATATAATCATTTTGAAAAAAGTTGTAAATTACTAGTTTTTATGTAGACAAATGTAAGAACCACGGATTATGCAGTTCGCACAGTTCTCTGCTTAAAACTGGTTATGTACTTAACATGTTCATATTTATGTGTCACATTTATATATGTCATGGGCTCATGGCCTTTTCTTTTCTATGTATTTTCACTGATTCACATGACAAATTTTGATTATGGCAATTAAATTCTTGTATTTCTAATTCAAATGTACTTTATAATAAATTATTTGACCACAAGATTTTATTAATTTCTTCATTTTTTGCAATTTGACTTACTTTGACTCGTAGGTCGTTTGTAATGAAAATGAATTATTCAAAGGCGGTGAGAGGGATGTTGGCCGGACCCGATGATGCCACTCTTTTCTCAAGCTCGTTACCGGTTTTGCCTCATGAAAAGTGTATGTGTTATCTTGTCTAATAGACTAATACTCTAACAGCTAGCGGTGTGCATGGAGCGGTTCGGTGCGGTTTTTAGCTAAAACCAAATTGAAACCAAAACTTCAGTTTTTAGAGTTTTTGAAACCTTTCGGTTTCGGTTTTTGCCATTTGAGCTTGAAATTTTTAGGCCGAAAAAAAAGTTGACAAAAAATAATGAATTTAGGTATAAATAATTTTGCTAATTGTAAAATAATAGACTATTATATATCTGACCAAAAATATTTGAGTTGCATATTTGTTAAATTCTTATAAATTATTTAATATAAAATATAAAAAAACAAAAAATTAGGAATTCGGTTCGGTTTTTTCGGTTTTTATTATATGCAAAACCAAAACCAAAACCGAGCCGTTCGGTTTTTACAAAAACATAAAACCAAACCATCGGTTTTTGTTTCAGTTCGGTTTTTCGGTTTCTTGCACACCCCCTACTAATAGCTACATTGACTTGTGGTCAAAGGGTATAACTTTGACTTTTTCTTGTTCAACATGTAGTGATTAACAATGCCGAAAACGAGCATCATATAGAAACCAATGGTTTGCTTGAAGATATTGAAAATCATGCAATTGGAAGCTTGTTACCTAACGAAGATGATCTTTTAGCCGATGTGATGGACGTGTTTGACCCGAGTTTGACTCCTAGCCGTGTTGACGAGTTAGACGATTTTGATCTTTTTGGAAGTGGTGGAGGTATGGAGTTGGAATATGATATGATGGATACCTTGAATTTCCGCATGTCAAAAGTAAGTTCGGGTGACGGTGTTGTCGCGAATGGTGGGGCCCACTACAATATATCGAATGGTGTGGGGACCGTTACGGGGGTACAACATCCGTACAGCGAGCATCCTTCTAGAACGTTATTTGTCCGCAACATTAACAGCAATGTTGAGGATTCCGAACTAAGAACTTTGTTCGAGGTAGTTATAATATATTAGTATATTACATATATTACATTACGACGCCAATCTTTGACTTCCGTTGACCGTTTGAGATAAACCGTAAAACTGTCTGTATTTTGTAGCAATATGGTGATATTAGAACATTGTACACTGCGTGTAAGCATAGGGGCTTTGTGATGATATCTTATTATGATATTCGTGCGGCTCGAACCGCTATGCGTGCGTTGCAAAATAAGCCTCTAAGGAGGAGGAAGCTCGACATTCACTACTCGATTCCAAAGGTTCGAATCTCGTTTTCTGACTTACGTTATTAATATAAAAATTAAATAATAATTCGAAACTCATTGTATAAACAGGATAATCCATCTGACAAGGATATAAATCAAGGAACATTGGTTATTTTTAACTTAGACCCGTCGGTTTCGTCTGACGATCTCGTTCATATCTTTGGCGCGTATGGTGAGGTTAAAGAGGTAATAGTTAATATTTATTTATTAATAAAGTTTTTTTAAATTAATATTTATATTTTTTATACGCGATAACAGATAAGGGTGACACCGTATAAAAGGCACCATAAGTTTATTGAATATTACGACATTAGAGCTGCGGATGCAGCGTTACGGGCTCTCAACCGGAGTGAGATAGCCGGTAAACGCATAAAGCTTGAACATAGTCGTCCTGGTGGGTCCCGCCGAAAGTAAGTTACTTTCATGTTTTCATTAATGCTCCTATATATGTTTTGACTATTAGTAAATGACTAAAAGGCCCCTTAATAATTGTTTTAAGTCAAATGCTGCAACTAAGTCATGAGTTTGACCAAGATGACACTCGAAGCTTTCGACTCCAAGTAGACCCCTCGATTGCCAACTCACCTCCAGGTCAAACACTTTTTTTGAAGTTAACGGGCCCGTTAGTGTTATTAGTTTACCAAATTTCTTATTTATATGCGTTTCGTCATTCGTGCAGGGGTTTGGCCACAATTTAGTAGTCCTATAGAACATAGTCCGCTACAAAGTTTGACCAACTCACCGGTTTTCGCCTCATTGAGCCCAAACGGTTTACCCGGGTTGGTTTCTACTCTGCATACACAACCCGCAAGAATATCACCAATTGGCAAAGATCACACAGTGTCCGGTTTTAGTACACCGGGATCTACCGCTTCAGGAATCGAAACGTTATCGGGTCCAGAGTTTCTCTGGGGAAGTCCCAACAAACCTAGTCACGGGTTCCCGACCACCGCTCAATCGCCAACCATGGTTCACCCATTCGCGGGCCAACCAGGCCCGTTTCTTGGTTCGTCTCATCAACTCCATCATGTTGGGTCAGCTCCGTCTGGGTATCCGTTTGATCAACATTTCATGAGTCCTCCGAATTTCGGTGGCTTCTTAAACCCGGGCGGGTCAATGATCGTTATCGGAAATGGGTCCCCGAGTTTCGGCAACATATCTCCTAGGATTGGTCATGTGTTCCTAGGTACCGAACATTACCTGAGACTAGGATCCTTAAATTTAGACGCCCCCCGAAACCGTTGGGTTGATCACAATGCAAACCAGTTGGATAACATGACACAGTTTCAGCTCGATCTTGGCAAGATCATCAACGGGGAAGATAACCGAACAACTTTAATGATAAAAAACATCCCTAATAAGTAAGCCTGTTATTCAAGATTTGAACTTTTACATTTGTATGAAATATATTAATATTAATATTAATATGCATTTGTTGTTTTTCAGGTATACTTCAAAGATGCTTCTAGCGGTCATTAACGAACGTCATTGCGGTACTTATGATTTTCTCTACCTACCGATCGACTTCAAGGTATAAAAGCAATAAAAGTATACATATATGAAACTATACATACAATGTAACATTTGTTATTTTGACAATGCAGAACAAATGCAACGTTGGTTACGCTTTTATCAATATGATTTCGCCGATGCATATTATCCAGTTTTACCAGGTTCTTTTTAGTAAACAAATTTTATCTTCTTTTACTCGTTGACCGATATACCCTCAACTACCATAAAATGATACTATGTAAATTGTGTTTTAGGAGTTCAATGGGAAAAGGTGGGAGAAGTTTAACAGTGAAAAAGTAGCCTCGTTAGCATACGCTAGAATCCAAGGAAAGGCGGCACTCATAGCCCATTTTCAAAACTCCAGTTTGATGAACGAAGATGTAAAGTGTCGGCCTTTGCTTTTTCAATCTGTAGGCTCTAATGCTGTTGATCAGGTAACGAATAATACATTGACTTCATAAAAGTCAACGTTTGACCTTCACCGTTTTCATAAAAGTCAACCTTAATAATATTATTGTTACAGGAACATCTGTACTCAGGGGAGCCGCTGGCTAGCCCACCGGATGATGGTAGTTTTTAACTGTTAGTGCACGGTGCAAGGGTCATGTTTTTTGTTGGCTGACTTTTGATGGTACATAATAAGTTATGTATATGTAACTAGAAAACCTGCATTGAAGTGAACCGGGTGCGGGTTGGTTTTTGAGAAGGGTGTTTTGAAGGGTTGAAAGAGGCGTATGATCTTGAAATTGTATAGATGGAGATTGCATATATAAGAAATGTTAGGGTGTAATCTCTTGTTTTTCACCTCTTTGTTTTGGGGTTTGTATGCTGGTTAGTTAGAACTTGGAAGTGATACGTAGGTTTTTGTGACAGTCGTATGTTAACCGGTTGATGTTAATATGACAGAAGCTAATGTGGTATTGTGGTTTCACTGGATCCCATGCTTTCTAATGTATTAACTTTTTGGCAGATTTGTTGGTTCTTGACATGAATGTTTCTAGCTTGTGTTTACTTATTTTTAGAACTGGCGGCTTTCATGTGTTTCGGCTAATACATGTTAAGCTCAACTCATTATTTAGCATGTATTCGACCCAAGACTCGTCATGTGTGTCAAGAATATACGTCCCATACCCCTAAAAACAAAAAAAGAATGTACGCCGAGTCTTATAAATCATGTGATTTCAGGATGCCTTTTTGTGTATTGCTCTCTTTTTCCCTTTAGTAGCAACTTGCATTGCAAGTAATAAATATACAATTGATGAATGTTTCTAATCCTAACATTTACATGTCATCCTTGTTGCTTTTGGCACTTTGATAATCGTTCAGCCGCTTCACTCCATGCTGCAAACACACATAACATTAGAAGAATAAAAGTTGCAAATCAGAAACATTTTGCATCGTAAAATTCAGTAACATTACCTGGAAACTTGTTATAATCAGGAACTATTCCATTCCCGTTAATATCCAAATGATTCGGTGTCACATATTTCCCCACGGTCACCACCACACCCGATCCATCATGAAGTTCAAATACAGATTGAATCAGACCCTAACAATACTAACAAATGTTATCAGATTAACAAATAAAAAGTGGCACAAGTTTATAATCACAAGATATAGCATATAGAGAAACCGACCTTTCCATATGTTCTTTCACCAACAAGAGTAGCTCGACAATTGTCATGAAGTGCAGATGCAACCTAGATCATGCATATTCAAAGATTTTAACAAAGCAGGCCAAAAATAGTGTTCGTGCACCTCTAATAAAAAAACATGGTAATAAGAGTACTCACTATTTCACTTGCACTAGCAGTATTTTTGTTCACTAGGACCTGCATGATATAAAAAATATTTAAAAAGGGTTTCTAGATATAATAATAACGAACAAATGTTAGATAACATACAATGAGTGGAGCTTTAATAAGAGGTGATGTTTCTGCTACAATACTTTTTACATTCTGCGGTTCTCGTCCAGCAGTATATATTACCTGTCAACAACTGGTTAATCAAAATCATATGCAACATTTCTTACCAAAATACAACTTTTATCATTTAACTTACTGTATCCCCTTCGTTGAGAAATAACTTGGCAATTTCAATTCCCTCTTGTACTAATCCACCAAGATTATCTCTAAGATCAAGAACAAAGAATGAGGCGCCCATGTCCTGAAGTCTCTTCATTGCTGTCAAAATTTATCCTTTAGCATTATATGATAATATATGAAAAGTATAAAACTATATGTATTTAATAACGAAAATATACCTGTAACCAAATCTTTCCTAGCGAGTGCATTAAACTCCTTCAAACGCACATATCCAACTTTTGTATCACCATTTTTTGTTTGTTCCAACCGGTAAAAAACAGGTGTTTTAGCAACAAGTTGTCTTTGAACATCAATAGACTGTACCGGGCCACAATTTCCATGCTTAACCTAAATGTTACACAGACATTTAGTAATGAAATCAAACGAGGATGATAACAGAATATTGTAAGTACTAATTATTAATTATTGTACCGTGATGTTTACGGATGTTTCACTGGGACCTTGTAATATTGATAAAGCTTCAAATGCCGATTTCCCCTGCACATTTACTCCATTGACAGATAATAGTTCATCTCCCTAAAACAAAATTCGAAATGAGCTATATGATAGTTAATAATTAATCAATTAGAGTTAATTGGATTATGAACTGTGAGCACCTGTCTGACACCTGCAGTATTTGCAGGGCCATCCAAAATGAGCCCTAAAACCTTCAACTTGACTTCACCATTTTCATCCGGGATTTCCCTAAGGTTTACTCCAATTCCAGACATATCATATCTTGCCATCTTTGAGAACTTCAAATACCATAACACACTGGAAAGTTTGTAAGTGACAACAACAATTATGCATGATACCATATTCACATGTTAATGGAAATAGTCGGTTCTTATTATCTTTAATCTATGTAGAACTACAACATTAGGCCCGTAAATGAACCGAACATTCATGAACTGTTTGGTGGGAAGTTCGTTTATGTTCCTTTGTTTTGTTTGATTAAACGAACGAACATGAACACATGTTTTGTTCGTTCATATATTTTCATTTATTTTTGTTCGTTTAACCCATTTAACTATGTAATTATATAAATTTCAAAATAATTAAACATGTTAGTAGCCCACCACTAACCCTAGCCGCATCTTCATTTTTGGAAATTAGCTCTCGGCCTCTCTTCTTCCATCTAAGATAATTAAACATCGTGTTCTTTATTATTGTTTGTTAATGATCATTTGTATTTGTTCATTAATGTTTGATTGTGTTTGTTCATTTATGTTCGTTTATGTTCATGAATTGTTCGTTTAGAATGTTAACAAACGAACGAACATAAACGAACACGAACAAGAAAAATATGTTCGTTTAACTGTTCATGTTTGGATAAAGTTAATTGAATGAACATGAGCATGCCCCTGTTAGTGTTTGTTCAGTCCATTTACAGGCCTAACAACATTCATAGATTCCTAAAGGTTTGAACACATATTCAGAGTTAATCGACAGGAGATCAAATAAGGTTTGCGAGAAGTAACTACCTCTGGAGGAGAAAGAAAACGAGTGTATGGATCGCCTAAGCTCGATAACATCCTCCGGATTATATCATGAGCTTTTGATCTTGTTTAGTGATGTACTCAATACATCTTCCTTCTTTTGCTATAACATGAACATAACGTATGCCATTAATTGATAGTAACATATAGGGGTGTTCAATATTCGAATTGGACTCAGAAAACTTGAAATTCAATTCGAGTTTACTAATCGAACACAAACTTGTGATCGTATATTCGATTTGAATTCAAATTATGCATTTCATTTTTATTTTACATATAAAGCACATATATATCTCGAGACACACAATAACAAAAGAGCTTCTAATAAGAGTATAATTTCTGAAATTTAATATTCAATTCAACAATGAAACCAGTAAACGAATAGTCAATATCAATAAACACGTAAAATTCAAAATCCATAATCTAGTAATCGCCTATAAGCTTCTGTATTTGATTTCTACTTCATTTAGTTTGTTACTTCATTTATTGATTTGTTACTTGATTTTGATTTCTAGAGCAGTTTGTAAACTACTGGTGGTGTTCATTGTTAGAATCGGACTCGGAAAACTCAAAATTCGATTCAATTCGGTTCGAACTCAGTAATCGAATTCGAATCCAGTTTCAAAATTTCAAAACTCGAATAATTTGGTTAATTTCCGGTTTTCGGATATTGCCCACCCCTGCTAATAACTGATGCACTTTGTTCAATCAAGATTTCAAACCTTAAAATTGACAGTTTAAAGTATCAAACAAAAATCGTAAATCCATAATCTAGTAATCGGCTTTAATATTCAATTCAATAGCCAATATCAATAAATGCGTAAAACTCCAAATCCATAATCTAGTCATCAACTTTAAGTTTATGTAGTTGCCTTCTAGTTCATTTAGTGTCTTCAGTGTTACAAATCGAACTCGAAAACCTCAAAATTCGATTCAATTCGGTTCGAGCTCAGTAATCGAATTCGAATCCAACTTCAAAATTTCAAAAGTCAAATAATTCGATTCGTTGAACACTCCTAAACTAACAAATAACTGACTCATCAATTCGTTTATTCAAACCCTAACATTGGCACTTATTATAAGTATCAATCAAAACAGAAATCATTTTGCTAACAAATTGAATCATCAAATGATACAACAACAACAACTAAGGATAGAAACTTATTTGTAAACTAGTGGTGTTCAATGTTCGAAAACGGACTCGAGAAACTCGAAATTCGATTTAATACAATTCGAGTAGTCGAATTCGATTCGTAGTAACAAATAGCAGACTCACCAATTTGTGTATTCAAAGTTTTAAACCCTAACATTGGCAGTTATTATAAATATCAAAATGAATCATCAAATGATAATAATTAAAATAATTAAGGACAGAAGCAGCTTACAATCCAGGATTGCGGTGACCATCGGGTTCGATCGGTAGGAAGGAAGCTGTCATTAACAATCTCCCACGCCTCCTTGACAATTTCCTCATTAGAAACCAATTCAGGAGCACTTTCAAACCTATTATTATTATTAATATTATTTTGTATTAGTTTATCTTCTTCACGGCACTCTAATTGAACATCCGTAGAAGTGGAATCCAAAGCAATTGATGGTGGAGGTAACGGAGAGAAGAAGATGAGGTTAACGGAGAGTGCAGCAGCTCCGGTTAATGAATGCAGTAAGGATGGTTTATAAGAGGTTGGCAGTACTGGTATTGGTAGTGAGTGTGAAGAAGAAGAAGAAGAAGAAGAAGATGGTGGTGGTGAGTTATTACACAAGAACAAGGCCTTCATCTTCTTCTTCTTCTTCTTCTTCACTCTTTTGTGTGTGTGTGTGTGAGGAAAGGATGCTGATGCTGATTTTGTGCCCAAGCTCGACGAGGTTAGAGGTTGAGTTCGGTTCGTTTTCGAGCTCTATTTTCAAAGCTTAAACTTAACTTGTTTACTATTTATTAATTATTATTTATATAATTATAATTATTTTTATATATTTTTTTCTATTATACTTTTATGTATAAGATAACAAATATTATTTAGTTATTTTTCCGTAGCATTATATATATTAATTACTAATTATTAAGTATATATATTTTGAAAAATTATATAAATGATTTAGGCTCGAGTTTGATAAAGCTCAACTCGATCAAGCTTTTCAACAAGCATATCTTGGGCAGCCAGCTCGTTTGCACCCTAATTATTAGTAATGATATGGAATGATGGACCAGTTTCGGGTATGCTCAACAAAATCAAGAATCGGGTTGGATAGGAACCAGTTACAGGTGTGATTGAGTTCTGCTTGTGTTTTACCGAGTTTTGACCAAGTAGAGGTGGAAGTTGGCTTAAGTGGGTCCAAGTATACCGGTTTCAGTTCCATGTTGGGTCCAGAAGACCATAACCAAATTTAATGACCACCTTTAGCGCAGTATACTAGTAAGGCGTGAAAGAGCGTTACAAATTGTTCTTCCTTTAAAGATTGAGGGTTAAGTCCCGTGATTAGCATTGATATAGTGTTATTTGGAGTAGATTTGATTAATTTTCAAAAAACAAAAAGAAGTATGGCATGGAAGAGTGTCAATTATATGATGAAATAAGTAATTACTTTGTTAATTTCCCGAATTTAATTTCTTTAAAATTTACCGTGTACAAGCACTTCACAAGGTTGACTAACTACTTGTGTCTCCAGGAAGGGGGGTTCACATCAAATAGATTTTTTTAAAATGTTCTCAACATTTTAATTCGTTTTAGGCCTCCACAAACGTTAAGACGGCTATGCGTAGCTCTCTAGTCCACTAATCTGACATCGCCTTGCGACTTCTATGCATTCTTAGTAGATAACATTTTAATGATGAAAACTAGCTGCTTTTATTATTATTATTATTATTATTGTTGTTGTTGTTGTTGTTGTTGTTATTTTGGGTTTGGATCATACAAACGAAATTATGTAAATACTTTATGATATACTACTATATGGTGTAATTACATAATTACTTTATTTGATTTTTACAATTAACACGTTAATTTCATTTGTATGTTAACTTTAACTTTATTATCATTATTATTACTGTATTATATATAGGATGCAGTTACTGTACGCTAATGCCTTAACGTACGGTAGGTACGCGAGACGCTTAAAGACAAAAAACAAAGGAAAAAACCTAAAACGCTCAGAAAACTTAAAAGCTCAGCAAACGCTAAAAAAACGGTCTTCGTGAAAAAAGTGAAAAATTGATCGATTAACCATCAAAAACTGTTTTTTTCAGAGAACAAATGATTGATTGGATATGTATCGACGATTCCGACATATTTGAATGTGATTTCATGACTCAAATCATGTCACATACGTTAATGTAATGTAAGTTAATAAGGATCAGTGTATTGGATTTTTCACGCATTTTTTATTGTCATTCGTAGATAGTGATAGTCACACAAATAGGCTAGCCCTAATAACTCACCTGAGAGTCTAATCTAAAGTTGTGGATCATAACACGAGATCAAACGAAACGGGTCAATCGAAGCTTCAACCCTAACCCGGTACAAATTCATCTTCTTAACACACCTTATTATAATCAATAATCTCTACACAAATGTATATCCATTAAACCCACTTAATCCAAGCTCGTTTTTAATTCTTTATGCACATATTATTATTCTGCAATTAGCCTTTAATTTTACATTCGTTAACTTAATAATTTAGGGTTTATACGTGTTTTTACACATAATAATTTGTTTTTAGTTTCATAATTGTGAATTAGGGTTTTAGGAGGGTATAGTAGGTTCTTTGAAACATGGGTATTGTCTTATTAAATTTTATTAATTTTATTAAAGTTGTTGGATTTTGTATACTGTTATCATACATTGCCTATTTTCTTGAACCTGTAAAACCTAATTACTGATTTTTATTATTTTTTTTATTTTATTTTTTCCGGTTCAACTCGTTGAGAAGATTATAGGCTTTTGTCTTCCGGAGATTGAACAAGATTGGAGCTTGAATAATGGTAAGTTAGGATTATTACTAACTGCTTGCTTTAATGTATATTATGTATAATATAATAAGTTGATGTTGATTTCACTTGCTTTATAACTAGCTGGCTTAATGCGTATGTATATGTATATGTTGATCTCACTTGCTTTACAAAATGTAGTTGAGTTGCCTAATTCTTTTAAAGATTTTAAAATACAAGTTTTAACACCGTAATTTGGAAATGTTGGTGGTAATTTGGTAATGGCATTTATAAGACCATGTGTAGTGGATGGAGCCCCTATGGGGGCGTTTTTGTGCCATGTGGCGCCACGTCACCATAGGGGCGTTTTACAACGAAATGGTGTAGTCGATGGAGCCCCTTCCAATCATTACCTCGTTATTATTTTTTTTTATATTTTTATTAAAAATAAAACTAAACTAAAACTGATCCACCAATCAATGAACATCTTCTTCCCCCCATCTGGCACTTTGTGGGAAGCGCTTCCCACCCCAAAACAGCCCATAGCGCCCCAGGGGGCGGTGTTTCCCGACGCTATGGGGGCTTTTTTGATGGGTATAGCGCCCACTACGCTTGGTCTAATAATGTTGTATTTGAACTTTAGAAGTAAATAGTTTGAACATTCTAAGTACTTATATGTGGCAAAAAAGGTAGCATAACGCTCATAACTTACTTATTATTGAAAATTTATTATATTTTAGTTGGAGAATGTTACTTATATTTTTTACTTGAAATTTATGTTCTTACAGCAAGGGGATATTAGAAAGTGGTTCATGAAACAACATGACAAAGAAAAAGATAACGAAAATGCATCAAAACCTGCAAAACCGGCACTTGTGATACCAGGAAAACCATCAACTGCTAAAGAGACGACCTCCTCAACACCTGTAAAACCAGTAAGTGGCGAAAAGGGTTGATTTTGATACGAACTATACATATTAAGTTACTATATTGAGCAAGTGTTATTTTGTTTGATATGTGGCTGTTGTTTATGTTTGTTACTGGTTAGGCACAAGGAGGTCAAGGAAGTTCAGGGAGACGTAAAACCAGTAAATTTTTTGCTTCTGAAAAACAAAACCAAGAAGATGGAAAAGAAGTATCGGGATCTGCGTCAAAAAGAAAGGTGGAGAAGCCATCTGCTGATGTTAAACCGCCACCTGTAAAGAAGCCGCACTTTGTGGATGATGATGGTGACGACGATGATGATTTTGTTTTACCCAAATCTGAAAAAAGCTCAGTTGAAGTGACTCCAAGTAAGAAACAGAAAAGCGGTACAGGTAAGGCCATTCCCAGCAAAACAGAAAGTGATGACATGGATGACACCTCAGCAACCCCTAAATCTAGTGGCAGAGGTCGTGGTAGACGGGGCGGGGCAGCTGGTGGCAGGGGTAAAAAGGTGGAGACTGACGAGGGCGATGATGATGATGATGATGAAGATGCTAAAGAGGTTAAGTCTGCTGGCCGTGGTCGTGGCGGCAGGGGTGGTTCAACGTCGGCAGGTGGTGGTGGAAGAGGCGGTGGACGTGGCGGTTTCATGCCTTTTGGTGAAAGAAAAGACCCTCCTCACAAAGGAGAAAAGGAAGTTCCGGAAGGTGCTCCTGATTGTTTATCTGGTTCCACTTTTGTCATCAGCGGAACACTCGACAGGTATATTTTGTATCTTGATTAAATTTGCTTCTAGTTTGAATTAATAATAACAATAATAATATGTTTTATAATGCATTGATTTTAGTTTGGAAAGAGAAGAAGCTGAAGATTTGATTAAACGACACGGAGGCCGTGTTACTGGATCTGTCAGCAAGAAAACGGTTAGTTTCACAATCCAATTAACTATTGTTATAACATAATACTTAATAATATGTGATTAACATTATTTTGTTCTTTATGAATAGACTTATCTCTTATGTGATGAAGATATTGGTGGAAGGAAATCAGAAGCTGCAAAAAAGCTAGGGTGTGTTATCTTGCATTGACATCTTTTTTATTTTAGTTTATTTACCATTTTCGTATAATAACTTTGTTTAATTTTTATAAAGCACAAAATTTCTTACTGAGGATGGACTTTTTGAGATGATTCGTGCATCTAAACCCAAAGTCACCGTTAAGGAAGAACCAAAGAAACAAGTGGACAAAGTTGCCCCTTCGGTACCAAAACCAAGTCCTCAGAAAGCAAAACCAAGTCCTCAAAAAGCAGTAATAAAGAGTATGCTCAAAAAATATTATTTTCCAGTTTATGTATTGATGTATTATATTATTGTTATCCATAAATCTAAAGCTTATTGACATTTTTTTAGAGGACGCGGTTCGTAAACCTGTGGTTTCCGATTCGCTTCCGTGGACAGATAAGTACAAACCAAAAGCTCTAACCGACATTATAGGGAATCAGTCATTGGTATTTTGTTTTCTTAACTTTTTCTTATTAACACTAAAGAAGTATCATTAAATATTATTTAAATACTTCAGGTGAAGCAACTTCATGATTGGTTGAAAAACTGGGATAATAATTTTCTGAACGGGGCCAGCAAGGGGAAGGGTAAGAAGCCGGCCGATTCGGGGGCAAAAAAGGCCATATTATTAAGTGGTACACCTGGCATAGGGAAGACTACATCTGCAAAGCTAGTTAGTCAGATGCTCGGTTTCCAGACCATTGAGGTATGTTTTATCATCATACGTATGTTTTTTGTACGACTTTTTGTGTCACAATTATATATAACAAATGTGTTTTTAGGTTAATGCTAGTGACAGTCGCGGAAAGGCTGATAAAAATATTGAAAAAGGAATTGGTAGCAGGACGTCTAATTCTATAAAAGAACTTGTCAATAATAAATCTATGAAGGTTGACATGAATAGGTAACTAATTATTATTATTATTATTATTATTATTATTATTATTATTATTATTATTATTATTATTATTTTTATTATTGTTATTATTATTATTATTATTATTATTAATGCAGCTCAAAGCATCCAAAGGCAGTGTTGATTATGGATGAAGTTGATGGTATGTCTGGTGGAGATAGGGGCGGTGTAGCTGACTTAATCTTAAGCATCAAAATGTCCAAAATACCCATCATTTGTATATGCAATGACCGATACAGTCAGAAATTAAAAAGTCTTGTGAATTACTGTTTCCCCCTCAACTTCCACAAGCCAACAAAACAACAGGTTTTGGTGTATTTTAAATAGTTTAACATTAACAAACAATCTTTAACGGTTTTTTTTTTAATCTTTTGTGATGACAGATGGCAAAGAGATTGGCACAAATTGCAAAGACAGAAGGCCTTCAAGTAAATGATGTTGCACTTGAGGAACTTGGTTCTAGAGTTAATGGAGATATGCGTATGGCTTTGAACCAGTTGCAATATATGAGTCTTTCTATGAGAGAAATTAAATATGATGATGTAAGACAACGGCTTCAAAGTAGCTCCAAAGATGAAGACATGTCTCCTTTTACAGCTGTTCAAAAGTATGAACTGATACGCGTCATCTTTTTTACAAAGCGTTGTTCATGCTAATTTTATTTTTGTTATGCAGACTGTTTGATTACAATGGTGGTAACCTGCGAATGGATGATCGGCTCGATCTTAGCACAAGTGACCCAGATTTAGTACCTCTTATTGTACAGGTATTTTGTAACAGTCTTTATGAATGTAAATTGTGATAATGTAAAATATGCTAGTTTATTACTATATTTTATAACATTTTTTTGAAATTATGCAGGAAAATTATCTCAATTACAGGCCAAGTTCGGTTAAGAAAGATGAAAATGGACTCCAAAGGATGAATTTGATTGCACGTGCTGCTGATTCTATTGCGAACGCGGATATAATTAATGTACAAATAAGACGATATCAAAGGTGGCAGCTTTTTCCAAGTAGCGCTTTTCAGTCTTCTATAATCCCGTAAGTAATGTAAAATTTTGTTGAAACTATTTTAATATACACCTTTGAATATGTGCTTAACTGTTTTGTAAACTAATAATCTTTTTATCTGATTTTGTTTTTTATAAACAGGGCTGCTTTGCTCCATGGAAGCAGGGAAACATTTGAACAGGTGATGAATGCATGCTTTTACCATGAAATGCCTTCTTTTTTTTTCTTAAAAATAATATTTTTTAGTGTGACATATATTTTTTTAATATTTGTGCAGGGTGAAAGGAATTTTAACAGATTTGGAGGGTGGTTAGGGAAAAACTCTACTATGGGAAAGAATTACAGGCTTCTCGAAGACGTGCATGTTCATCTGCTATCATCCCTACAATTCAATTTGGGCAGGTAATTTTAGGCTTCTTTTAACTGCTTTCAAAGACATTGTTATTAACTTATTACTGATTATTATATTAATAAATTTATTGATTACCTTTGTTTTTTAACTATTGTAGGTCAACTTTGTGTCTCGAGTATCTCTCCCTTCTCCTTAAACACATGACCGATCCACTAAAGTTGAATACTCTGACAAAGGTTCGTATAATTATTTGATTATTTCTACTCGTGCTGAATAGTTACTTTTTAAATTACTAATTATTGTTGTTATTTTAAATTAGGATGAAGCTGTTGAAAAAGTTGTCGAGTTTATGGATGAGTACTCTATCAGCCAGGAGAACTTTGAGTCGCTAATGGCCATGTCTAAATTTCAGGTATGACCAATAAGCGTTTGTTTTTAATATTGCGGTTTTAATTTTAACTAACAAAAGTGTATTGATTATGTAATATTTAGGGTCGTCCGAATCCACTTGAAGGTGTGGCGCCAGCTGTAAAAGCCGCATTAACAAAGGCGTATAATAAAGGGAGTAAGACACGTGTGATTCGTTCAGCAGATTTAATCACACTTCCAGGTATCAAAAAGGCTCCAAAGAAACGAGTGGCAGCCATGCTGGAACCTGTAGATGATGGCGTGGTCGCGGACAGTGACGTTGCACAGAATGATGAAAACAACTCGGATGCAGAGGATTTGGGTATATAATAAATTATATATATTTGATTAATATTATTATTATTATTAGCTGTGACTAATATCGAAAGGTACAGGTGACGGTGAAGAGGAAAAGCCTAAAGTGGATGTTGAGAGTCTAAGCTCCAAAGGTACTTGTTTTCTTGACACAAAACATGTAACATATATACTTGCATATATAAATTTTTTCTTTATTCGGTTTTCTTTGTGTAGGAATTCAACTACAAGTGGAGTCTAAGGCTGCGGGTACGAAGCGGGCCCCTGCAGGTAGGGGAAGAGGCGGTGGTGGTCGTGGTGCTAGTGCTGGTGCTAGTTCTTCTAAACGAAAAAGATGAGCGGAAAACGTCGGTTTTGTTACGCGTTTTGAGTACGGGTTATGTAAGCAAATGACAAAATGTGAAGTTTTTGAGGGTTGGATATGTGGCTGGTATTTTGTAATGCCTTTGTTTGGATTTCTTCTTTGTTGCCTTTTGTGTTTTGGATTAACAAAATGAATGGTTACCATTAGCATTTAGCAGTTACTTTTTTAACAACCAAAAACTAACAAGGGTGTGCAATAAACTGAAAACACCGATTAGAAACGGAAAAAACTGAAAAACTCAAACCGAAAAAACCGAACCGAAACAAAACCGGCGGTTTGGTTTTGTGTTTTTGTAAAAACCGAACTAACGGTTTGGTTTTGGTTTTGCATGTAATAAAAACCGAACCGAATTCGTAAGTTTTGTTTTTTTTTAATTTTATTAAGTAATTTATAAGAATTTAATAAATATTTAACTCAAATATTTTTAGTTAAATCTATAATTGTCTATTATTTTACAATTAACAAAATTGTTTATACCTAAATTTCTTATTTTTTTGCCAACTTTTTTTTTCGGCCTAAAATTTTCAAGCTCAAATGACAAAAACCAAAAAACCCGAAACCGAACCGAAACCAAAAAACTGAAACCGAAAAAATCGAAACCGAATGGTTTCAAAAATCCAAAAACCGAAGTTTTGGTTTTCAGTTTGGTTTTAGCCGAAAAACGCACCGAACCGCACCAAGCACACCCTTAAGGTTAGACACTAGTGATCGGTAGAGGAAAATAGTTTACAAGTTGCAACTGCCGAGTGTAATGAACGAAAACAAAACTAGAAAAAAAAAGTGAAAATTCCCTAAATGACCCTAAAGAAGAAAGAGAAAAAAAAGATACTATTTCACTCAAGATTCCCAAAACAATCCAAAAATATGTACTGAGGCGACATCTTGGAGAAATAAACGACGGTATTTGTTAACCAAACAAAAGCTGAAACGTGTAAAGATTCTGACACACCATACGAGATTTTTAAAAATCTCTTCTGTTCCGACCCTTTTTTTTAACTTAATTAACTTTTTAAAAAACCGTCTCTCCAGACGGTTTTTTTATGTTTCTCGTCTGTTCCGTTCAGATTAATTTTTTCTTGAGATTTGAGCTTTTTTAATTTCGTCTTGGTAGACGCATTTTGATTGAATTTGTTCCAAGGAGTTCATATTCTCAAGTTTATTATCTGTTAAGTTCAAATCCCCTAATATTGTTCCTATATATTGTTTTAGCCAAAAAACGCACCGAACCGCACAAACACACCCTTAAGGTTAGACACTAGCGATCGGTGGAGGAAAATAGTTTACAAGTTGCAACTGCCGAGTGTAATGAACGAAAACGAAACTAGAAAAAAAAAGTGAAAATTCCCTAAATGACCCTAAAGAAGAAAGAGAAAAAAAAGATACTATTTCACTCAAGATTCCCAAAACAATCCAAAAATATGTACTGAGGCGACATCTTGAAGAAATAAACGACGGTATTTGTTAACCAAACAAAAGCTGAAACGTGTAAAGATTCTGACACACCATACGAGATTTTTAAAAATCTCTTCTGTTCCGACCCTTTTTTTAACTTAATTAACTTTTTAAAAAACCGTCTCTCCATACGGTTTTTTTATGTTTCTCGTCTGTTCCGTTCAGATTAATTTTTTCTTGAGATTTGAGATTTTATGAGTTCATATTCTCAAGTTTGTTATCTGTTAAGTTCAAATCCCCTAATATTGTTCCTATATCTTCTTCTTGTTTATCTTGTATCCGATCATCATCCATCATCATCCAAAATGAAGTATATCTTCTTCTGTTCATGGGTTTGTTAGGGTTTTTGAAGTGGTTTAAGTGTTGGGTTTTATTTTTTGATTTGATCAACTCAGTTTGATGTTACCAAGTGGGAAGAAAGTATGAGATGTGTCCTATACTTATGGGTTTTGTTTATTATTTGTTTTTGGATTATAAAGTTTGCATCTTGTTGTGTTTCTTGCTTTCTTTATGAGCTTTTGGTTACTAAAATTCGAAATTTGGACATACAAATTGAATCTAGATGTGATTTTATTTTCAGATCCGAGTTTCATGTTGGGTTTATAAGATGTTGGATTTATGTTACATTGTAAGTTAAGTGAGGATTATGTTAACTTTAGGGAAGATGGAAGAAGATGAAGGTGGAAGAAGATGAATATAATAATAGGGATATTAGATTTAATTAATAAATTAATTTAAGAAGGTGAGGTCCACCTGAAACCTAATTAAAAATATAGTCGGAGTAGATAGAGTATTCAAAGACTTAGTCAGTCAAGACGGAATACCAAAAATCCTATCGGTCGAGACGATATTAAACTTTTAAAACTTACCAGATAAGAGCCAAGAGAATATGAACTTGGAAGACGAAATTCGTTCAAAATGCGTCTACCAAGACGAAATTAAAAAAGCTCAAATCTCAAGAAAAAATTAATATGAACGGACCAGACGAGAAACATAAAAAAACCGTCTGGAGAGACGGTTTTTTAAAAAGTTAATTAACTAAAAAATATGGTCGGACTAGACGAGATTTTTAAAAATCTCATCTGGTGTATCAGTACCTTTACACGTGTCACATTTTAACTGGTTAAAAAATATGGTCGTTTATTTCCCAATGCGTATTCTCAGCATATATTTTAAGGGTTGTTTTAGGAATCTTGATATAGTTAAGATTATTTTTTTTTCTCTCTCCTCATTTGGATCATTTTGGGAATTTTCCTAAAAAAAAAAAACTTATGTTAGTATCCACATTGAAT
Organism: Bidens hawaiensis; assembly: GCF_021521415.1. Lineage (NCBI taxonomy): Eukaryota > Viridiplantae > Streptophyta > Magnoliopsida > Asterales > Asteraceae > Bidens > Bidens hawaiensis. The sequence goes on along the minus strand of NW_027492864.1, from coordinate 325,471 downwards.
TTTAATAATACATAACTAAGGTGCTGTTTGTTTTTGAAGACAAAAATCGTCTGCAGTTTGTTTTCATCCGATTTAATGTCTGCAACTGAAGATGTGGTCTGAAGGTCTGCAATCTGAAAATATAATACTGTTTGTTTTATAAACTAGATATCGTCTGCATAAGCTGAAAAGTAGTTACCTGTCATATATATTGCAGTAGATAAAAGTCATTTAACGTTTGTCGACTGCTAAAATAATTGGTAGTGGTGTATGCGGATGGTGGTAGACAATTGTGGTAGGCGGTGAACGGTGGGTAGTGGTGATGGACTGTTGTGGTGGTGGACCGTGATGGTGGCCGACAATGGGTGGTGGTGGTGATGAACGGTGGTGGTGGGTGGTGGACTATGGTGGTGGCGGATGGTTGTGGCGGGTGGTGGTGGTGGTGGATGGTGGGTGGTGGCGGTGGATGGTGGTGGCGACGGACGGTGGGTGGTGGTGGCGACGGACGGTGGGTGGTGATGGCGACGGACGGTGGGTGGTGGTGGTAGTGGACGGTGGTTGTGGCAGACGGGGGTGGTGGTGATGATGGACGGTGGTGATGATGGACGGTGGTGGTGGGTGGTTAACGGTGGTGGTGGGTGGTGGTGGTGGCGGCGGACGGTGGTGGTGGGTTGTGGTGGTGGCGGCGGACGATGGTGGTGGATGGTGGTGGCGGCGGACGGTGGTGGTGGCGGCGGAAGATGGTGGTGGCGGCGGACAGTGGTAGTGGGTGGTGGTGGTGGCGGCGGACGATGGTGGTGGCGGCGGACGGTGGATGGTGGTGGTGGTGGCGGACGGTGGGTGGTGGTGGTGTTGGACATTGGGTGTTGGTACTTGATATGATGTTAAGAAGTGTGAAGATGTGTGAAGATGGTGAAAAAAACTTATTTTTTAAGACCTTAAAGGCAGTTTTCAGATCTTTTTTTTTTTTTTAAACAAACAGTCTTCAAAAGCTTATGTCTGCGCGCCCGCAGACATATGCTCCTTGCAGACCTTATAAGCAAAAACAAACACAACCTAAGTCTTTTGAAAACTAAATTCATAAATAACATCATACAGGCTAAGTAATACAAAAATACAAAATAATTAGAATTGAATCAAATAAAAAATGTGTCTGCCTAACACAGGGTTGTCTTTAAAAATATCACTACAACATATAAGCCATTATTCTTCAAATCTTTTAAGTAACCAGTTTCCTATTACAAAATACAAGTGTGTCTATATCTATATAACCAACCCTAAACTCAACCCCACATCATCAGTTAATACGAAGCTCTCGCAGGCCCGTATCCATTATGATGCGATTTCTGCCATCTCCACGCAACTCGCAAACTCTGTTCCAGATCGGTAAACTGTGCTGACCAGTTAAGTTCTCGCTCTATCTTCGACGGGTCACTGAACACCTCAGCATAGTCTCCGGGCCTACGTGGCAGATAATCTACTTTAATTGTTACCCCTGTTGCCTTCTTACAAGCTTCCACAAACTCTTTTACTGATCTACCTATCATAACAAAAATTATAAACTTGTTACAAAAAAATAAAATAACAAATTTAACAACACATATGAATTAAAAACCGAAGTTTTTTTACCTTTTCCTGTACCGACATTATAAATCCCAACATGCCCGGGTTTGGCATTTTCAAGTGCTTTCACATGTGCATCAACTAAATCGGTTACATCAATATAGTCGCGTATGCATGTTCCATCCGAGGTTTTATAATCTGTTCCTCGTACCTAAAATTTTTTTAGTTAAACACTCAGAATAATATCTATTTTCAAAACATAGATAATTATCGAATATACAATTACCTTGAGCCCCTTAGTAATCCCACGGGCTGCATCGAAGCACGCACCCAATATTCTTCCATGTTCACGTAATTCGGGCCTCGGTGCTTCACCTAATCTTCCATCCGGGTTCGAGCCAATCACATTGAAGTATCTGAAGTCAAACAATAAAAAGTCAAACTTGTTATTGACCCGATGATCACAGTGTTAAAAGTTCAAAAATTAAAACCAATCATTTGCTGACCTTAAAATCATTACTGCCATGTCTGAGTTTCTATGGAAATCCTGAATAATATCTTCAGGCATCTTTTTCGCCTTCCCATATGGATTAATCGGGTGCTAAAATACACAACATAAAAAATATATTAAGCAAGATACACGGGTCGCACCTAGAAAAGGTGAAATGACATATATGCCCTTGGTACCTGAGGAGTTTCTTCAGTAATCGGCATCTTTTCGGGCTCTCCATAAGTAGCACACGTGCTAGAATAAATCAAAGTATTAACATTATGCGCTGCCATGGCCTCCAATACAATCAATGTATTCGATGTAATATTGTGATAATACCTGCATATAGTTATAAACAATTAGCAAAAATATTAGGAAAATAATTATAATTATTTAAACTTTAAAGGGTCTACTTACTTTAGTGGATCAAGGGTACTCTCTCCAACATATGCAACCGCTGCAAAATGCATCACCGCGTCAAACGCATTTTCAGAAAAGATTTTATTTACCTGAAATATATTATATCAAGGTAACAAACAAATGAACAAATGCATGTGTGATTTTCAAAAAATATTAATATTTATGTTTAGAAGGATACGGCTTTCGCGTCTCCCAAATCAGCATATATGAATTGAAGCCTCCCGGGCTCAGGAAACAGATCTTGAAGAACTTTAATCGCACCTATGTTTCCACGAGATAGATTATCCTATAATTATACAAATTTAATTTTCATTTTATAGTTGAATAGTTAAATATTGGTAACAGATTAATAAGAATAGAGACATACCACTATGGTTACACGATACGAGTCTTTAAGAAGGCGTAGTGTAGCATGAGAACCGATATAACCAGCACCTCCGGTTACTAAAACATCCCCTGGTTCGTGTCGTGAAAACTTCAAAGGACAATATGGTAATATAAATATAAATTATAAATTATATTTCAAAATGGTCGGTTTGCTTACGGGGCGAGGGCTCGTGGTAAGGGATTGTTTGAGGATTAAAATGCACAACGTTACAAGTCCTAAAGCGAAAACTATCTTTCTTACAAAGCCTTTTTTCTTTATCGGTTCTGTATGATCCACGCCTGTAAAGCGATTCACGACATTAAGGTTAAATGAAATTAGTGAATGGATTTGTGATTTTAGTATTTTACCTCCTAAAGCATAGGATCTGGGAGGCCTTGGTTGACTTCTTGGCTTGTTGAAGTTTGACATTATGAAATTAACTGTTGATGATTAAACTGCTGCAGCTGCACATCAAGACACATTTTTGCTTTAATCAGTAATAGAATTATACTATGAAATGCAAAAAGAGGTGAGTAATAACCAAGCCATTAATTGAAACCAAACTGAAAAGTGAAAACCGAACCAAAATTAACTGAAAACTGAATTTACCAAAAACCGATTAAGCTAAAACCGAATTAACCGAAAATCGGTTATCGGATTTTTTTGTACCCTTGGGTAACCAAAATTAACTGAACCGAACCATTCATATTTTCGTATATTTCTAGCTTTTATACCTCCGTTTCATGCATTTCATGTTTAATATCTCTATTTCTTGTATTTATACCTACATTAGTACATTTCATGTAAATATAAACAAAAAATTTAGTCTAAGTTTGGTTTTGGTTATTAACTGAAATTAACCGAACGGAAACAAAAATCGACATGCTAACCAAATAAACCGAACCAAACCAAAAACCGACAAGCTAACCGAATAAACCGAATGGAGCCTAAAACCGACAAACTAACCGAATAAACTGAACCGAACCAAAAACGACAAACTAAACGAATAAACCGAACCGAACCAAAAACCGACAAACTAACTGAATAAAGCGAACAAAAAACCGACAAACTAACCGAAAAAACCAAACGGAACCAAAAACCGACAAGCTAACCGAACCGAACCAAAAAACGACAAGCTAACCGAATAAACCAAACCAAACCAAAAACCAAAAAACTAACCGAATAAACCGAACAAAAAACGACAAACTAACCGAAAATACCTAACGGAACCAAAAACTGACAAGCTAATCGAACCGAACCAAAAAACGACAAGCTAACCGAATAAACCGAACGGAACCAAAAACCGACCAACTAACCGAAAACCGAGCTGAATCGAACCAAAAATTGACACACTAACAGACCAATTAACCGAAAACTGAATGGTTGTTAAAACAGATTAACCGATGACTTCTGTTTCAGTTCAGGTTAATAACTGAACAGTGCACACCCCTAACAGAAAGAAGTGTTGGTTATTATTAACGAATCAAATGCTACAATTTCGATCTAATAACCTAAACCTGAGATCTAAGATGTCATTACACACTTGCAATTAATAAAACCAATTATTAACCTAAACTGAGCTAAAAAAAATTGATGACTTTTGATTGATAATTGCAAAATGAGAAACAAATTAAAGAGAAAATGCAGAGAGACTTAGTAACGATTAAAGAGAATGAAGACAGCGTGTGTGCCATCTTCAAAGAAAAAATAAAAAGAAATAAAATATCTTTCTTTTTTGGATAGATATTTTTATTCTATTTTAACCGCACTTGATATTTCGTTTTAATTATTATTTTTATGTCATTAGATTAATAGTTTTTTTTAAACATCTTGAAACTTCAAAACTAGCCTGGCAAGAAGCTAGACTAGAAATAACAAAACACCGAATACAATCATGCCTATTACAAGCTTGACTCAAAAGGAAAACAAACACCATTCTTCCCAATCCAAACCCATAAGTTTTCATCTAATTTTTATCCTATATTTTTGAGGAGGTTGACAACTACCAAATACACCAACTTGGAGTAAGAATAATTGATTCGTTTGTTTTTTGGAATCTCGAGATGAAGGTGAGTTGTGAGGAGATCCGAACACATACAATGAAGCCATCTTGCACAAAATACGTATGAACTACCAAATTACCGGTGCTATATAACATGATAGAAAGAATATGATTGGTTGATTCCTTTTCCCCTTCACATAGTGGGCACCACTTCGATCGTGTTTCTTTTAAAAAGAGCATCTTCGTTTTCCACCCAAAGAAGGTCAATAGCTATTCTTATAAATCTGAATATTTAATTTGTATATTTTTTGTGAAGGCTATTTTATTTATGCAAAACACAAATAAACTAGCAAGGGGGCTAGGCTAGAAGCCTAGAACATAACATGACACTCAATTCTCTACGCCTGTTACATCAATTACAACATGAAATCAGAATGATAAATACACCATCGTGTAATGACTTTAATCCAAAGTCTTTCACTCTTGTTAGATCCCCATAACACTTCATGCATGTATATTAAGAGAGGGGTGCACACAAGCCGGCCCGTTCATGAGCTACTCAAGATTAGATCAAGAAAAATCTGAACGAGTCAAGGCTGAACTCGAGCTCTGTATGGGAAGATCAGTTAGGCTCATCGAGCCTTCACAATCCTTGTGTATTTTAAGTTTTAACTTTGTTAGACTTCTATGTATTAGTTCTACACCGCACAACCGAGCTCGAGCCAAAGCTTTGGCTCGTTTAAGGCATCACACACGACCTTAAGTCGAGCTTAGGCTCATTTAAAGTTTTTCTCGAAATATATAAAACAGTCAAACAAGTTTATAAATTGATTAGCAAATAATAAATTAGCTGACAGCTCCGCTTGACTCGATTTGTTTCGTGTACGCCCATAAAATTTAGGAGTTTTAATAGTTCAACACTTATAAGTATGTCGATTATGTTTGGTACTCATGCGTTCACGAAGTAGTCGGATCGGATGAACCGGTCTCAAGAACCATGTGGCATAAATATTTAGTAATTAAAATATATAAAAAAACATATTATAATTAACTTGCTTATTAAAAAAAAAGAGGAAGAACGCTTAAAAGTTGTATAAAACCGTGTAGGTTTTTCTTTTTCTTTTCTTTTTGTTTGTAAAGTGAATGAAATTACAGTGATATAAAAAATGTAATATTTACAAAATTAGGATGGTTGCATAAGTTTCTAAGTTTGAAACGTAAGACTACACATTTATAATTATCAGTTTTAATCAATTCTATATTATAAAGCGTTTAAGAAATTATAGTAGCTGCTTAGTGTTTGTACATTTCTATATGGCTCCTGTAGCCATGCGTGACTGGCAAATATGTGGAGGAAACTAGGGATGAGCTTGGGATGATACTGACACTGATTCCGAAAATCCTGATCTCGAAATTAGGAAATATTTGGTACCGGTATCGGTTAGGTACTGGTATGTTACCTGTATTTCATGCAAATTTTGGGAAATACCGGTATTGTACCGAAAACTCAAAACTTGGTATCGATTTGGTACTAGCGATACCGAATTCTGTACCGGTACCAATTGTTTTATTTGTAAATGGAGGCTTCACATGTATTTGACATGCATTCATGGTATGAGTCTCACCAAACCCAGATAACCTTTAAACTGGTTATAGCATCTCATTAGTTAAAAATTAATCTCGAGAAATATTTGATATGAAAATTCCTAAATACAGGGATATACTAAAAATTAATATTCTATTTTTTATAATTAAGAAATAACTTTATAGTAAAAAAATTAAGCGGGTAATGGGTCTCACCAAACCCAGATAACTTTCAAAACGGATTATAACATCTCATTTATTTATGAAAGACTTTCATCATCAAATCCTAATTACATTATTAACTTCCTTACAATAAATAAAATTTAAATCTAAAAAAATTATAAATATTAGAAACGAATAACGTAAAACAACCGCGTAATACGACGGTTAAAAGCTAATAGTGATATAACTAAATAAATATCTACACAATTGGGATGGTTGCTTAAGTTTCTAAGTTTGAAACTTACTCAATACACATATATAAATTCTCAGTTTTAATCAATACTATATCATAAGCATCTAAGAAATTATAGTAGGTTGCATAGTATTTGTACATGTCTATACGACTCGTATAGGCCATATGTGATTGGCAAATATACGGAGGAAACTAGGGATGAGCTTGAGATGGTACCGGTAGTGACCCCGAAAATCCCAATCTCGAAATTGGGAAATATATGGTACCGGTGCGGTACCTGCATTGCGTGCAAAATTCCGAAAAATACCGGTACCGTATCGGAAACTCAAAATTTGGTATCGATTTCGTACCGACGGTACCGAATTCTGTACCGGCACTGAAAACGCTCATCCCTAGAGGAAACAAATACACAACTTTTTGTAGTCTATACGGCTTGTATAGCCCTATGCGAGTATAGACTCTATATGCTCGTATAGGGGCTATACGGCCCATATACTTTTCGCTTGCACGACAAGGCATCAAACCATGCAACATGTATACAATTCGTCACGCAACGGCTTGTTTTTAATCGACATCTCAATCGTCAAACGACTATATTTTTGTAAGCCTATAATTCAAAAACTGAATTAACACGAGTCATACAGGCCTCTACCATGTTTTTAATTTATAACCATGTATCAATTAAATTTTGTCTTATTAATTATTGTTTATTATACCGCCTGTGTATATCATTTTACACATACAAGTTAATAGATTGATTACACATGCGTTATTATTATTAGATAAATTTTTGTTAATTTGGCAATATGTTCTTTCCTGGATTAATGTAGCTATCTATATGGCTACAATGAATCATAAACATATTTAAGCTTGAATTGCTTGTGATGTTGATGCCGGACACAAAGATTTAAATTCGGGAGTCGTGTATGGCCCTTGAAATAAATTCTTGAATACCAGTTTGTATGTCGCTTCGGTTAAGTGCACTCCATCCCAGCTAACATAAGTATCTGGTTTATCACACAAGGTAGCACATGCCTGTCCGCATCTTCCAGTTGCGTTGAAATTAAACGGCCCTCCACATCCACAACACGCCTTCAAAGTCCCGTTATTTGTAAATCCTACAACAAGAGCCATTCATAAAATTAAAATATACTTTTATCATATTTTTCGAGTTTATAACATGTTACATACCATATTCATTTGGAGAACGATAAATTTGCATCAGGGTGTTATAGTAGTCAGCATAGATGATAACAACGTTAGGATTAAGCTCTCGAATATGATTTAGTTGTGCTTGCAACATGTTATTGTGATACTTAGCGAAGTCATTTAATTTAGTGAGGCAACCGGTTATGTGATCATACTCTTCGCTATCAGACCCATACACCGTCAAAGATGGTGGAAAGCATCCAATAGGAAAGTTTCCTGGAACAACGAGAGTTCTGGCTCCCATCTCAATCAACTCCTACAATATTTAAGTTGATACAAATTTAACCATACATTATTAACTGGTTAACACTTAGAACTTGTAACATGGAGACATGGGTTTGAAACTCAGGTCAGACACCATATTGTTCCTGGCTTTAAATACAGACATGATCTGGTTAGGGATGTTCTGTGTGATGTTCTTAAACGGGCAGGGATTTCTGCTAAAAAGGAGGCCCCTGTTAACTTTCTCACGGATCCTATTGAAGGGAGGTCTACTTTACGACCAGCTGATATTCTTGTGTTCGGGTGGGCAGGGGGGAAACACGCCTGTGTGGATCTTACAGGAGTGTCTCCTCTTGTTGGGCTCAGGGGCCGTGGGTTTGTTGTGGGTCAGGCTGCGTTGAAGGCTGAATCGGGCAAAGTTGTTAAACACGAGAAAGCTTGTTTAGATAATCAACATGTCTTTCTACCGTTTGCCTTTGATACATTTGGGTTTCTGGCTCCAGAGGCTGTGAAATTTTTGAGTAGGGTTCAGCGCGTCGTACACGGAACCTCTTCAGCTTCTAGGTCCCAAAGCTTCGTTTTTAGCAGGATTGGCTTTGCTGTTCAAAAGGGGGTTGCGGCGCAGCTTGTTGCCCGTTTGCCTGCCACTTTATTGTAATCGTTTTATAGTAAATTATATAAAACTTCGATTTGATCTCAAAAAAAAAAAAAAAAAAAAAATATTAAAGACACTATCATTACCATAACTTTATAATCGGGGTCGCATTGTAACTAGAATAAATTTGTTAAAACAAAAAATAACGTGAATTGGGTAGCTTCTTACATTGACTGCTGAGATGATGGCATCAGTAACAAGTGGAACATATGGTTGAATCTCATCAACGGGTATCCCTATAGATAATGGACGATTGTAATCGTTGCCACCAATCTCACCCATCAGAATCAAAGAACGCCCAATGAAGTTTCTACAATCTGCCAACAATTATAATCAAAATATATAACTATTATGCTTAACCCATAAGAGTGAACTAATTATAACAACTAAATTAATATGTGAGTGGCGTTCATTACAAAATCGAGAAATTTCATCAAAACACAAATGGATCGGTTAGTAAAGACTTCACTGACAAATCATTCATGTATACCGCGATAGATCACCCAACGCTAGATATCACTCATAAATTGTCGATCACTTGTCACCAACGAATCAACAACTACATAAAGTATTACTTTGCTAATTTTCTTTTGCCAAAAAAAGGCATCTATCAATATAAAGTTTTGTCAATGAAATTGGTTTTCCTGACAACGGTTTTAACAACTCATGTCACATTCATTACATTATTTATTTAAACATTTTTTTAATTGTGTTATAATTTATAGTAACTGACCAAGTAAAATGTTTCCTTATAAGACTGTCAATAATAAATAGATAAAGACACACCTGAAGTGTTGTCACAAACAGAAGACAAAGATTGTTTAAACCATGTCAACTGAACTCCTAGAGAGGCGTTAATCACAAGACCTCCACCCCATCTAGCTTCAACAATAGATGAATCCAATGCTGTAGCACCTGCCACCGCGTAGTTCACTCCTTGTCGTGCCAATGACGTCACACCACCATTCTCCTTGTCGTTGAAATATGGCGGTATTAGCGGCAATCCAAGACTCTCAGCTACAAGAACCATAAAAAAACAAAAAAACAAATCATAATTATGTTAACACAAAAGTAATTATTAATCATTATCATTATCATTATCATTATCATTATGGGTTTGGATCAAATACAAACTAAATTAGTGTGTTAACTGTGCGAATCAAGTAGTGTAATTATATATACAACATAATGTAATTGTAGTGTATTGTAATTACATATAGTATAATTATGCTACGATGTAATTACGTAATTAATATTTTTTTTGAACAGCACGTAACTAAATTACTTGTATATATAATTACACTACTTTATGTATAAGCACACTTTTTTAGTTTGTACGTTAATTTTCCCCTATTATTGTTATTATTAAAGCACACTTAGCACGTTTTTTCAATTTATAATGTACCTAGGAAATCAATGATGAGACGGCCATTGGAGCAACGACCAGTGGAATGCCCGATGAAATTTTGGCCATAAGGAGGGACACAAGTAAACTCAACGTTGGATATCGAAGCCAGATACTTCCGGTTCCCGGTATCAGCAAGGGAGTCACCGAAGCTGATGATCGACTGATAGCATCCATTAGCATAAAGCCTACAAGTCCATAACACCACCAATAAACTTGCAAACAATTTGGAGCTTGAAGAAGAAGCCATTTGGATATTGGAAGGTGGCTAGCTGCTCCGAAATAATATTGTTTGCTTTTACACTTGTGATATAAACAAGGCCACGATGGCTTTGAGTGGGCCCCAGTGACGCCAATATAACCGCTTTAAGGTCATGAGTCATGACTTGTATGGAACACGTGGCTACACAATATGGGTTATGCCGATCAATAATGCATTCATGAAAAAAGTTCACATATGTTTAAAGTGGAACAATATGATTCTGTTTTTCAACCTTTATTTCATGGTATAATAATATATTAGGTAGAAACCATGCATGCTCCTTGACAGGACCGGTATTAGGAAGGTATCGGTTTGGTTTGTCATGATATTAATATAATATCGACGGTTAAAGCAAACCTTAACCCATACTCTTATAGATCATGATTAGCTTATAGGTAATGAAATATGTGTGTATTAGGTATTAAGAGAAAGATATGCAAGACATACAACACACACCTAAAGTTGTAAAAGTGATATATATTCATATCCACATGGTTACATATACATTGTGTAGATGTATAGCATCTACATTCGTACTAGTATGATCGTATCGTAAATAAAATAGTGCGTATTATATGGAATATTTAGATGTTAATACTATTATAAAATAGTGCGTATCATAAATAAAAAATAAAACATTATATAAAGAAATTACAGAATTAATTCTATTGTTCAATAGACAATAAATGCTCAACTAAATCATTTTGATGTGCTTTATGAACTATTTTGCTATGTAAATCTCGGAATCTTTTTAAGCGTTCTTCAAAATATAAAAGATGGAGACGGAGATTGCGGGGTTTCATTTTGATGTGCTCATTTTTTTGATTTTTTTAATTTGTAGGAGTGATTTGAAAGAAATATATTGTGGGTGTGAGTTTGAAATTGGTTAGAGTATGTATTTATAAGGTTATTTTAATTTTGTATTATTTTTTTATTTTCTTTAATTTGCTGTTGGTGGAGTGGCCCAATTTTTTTGGTCTGTGCAGAACAGACCCTCATCTTTTCAATTGTCTTCACAACTGTTTTGTCTGCTATATCATGTCTGGTACCATATGTGTTCGGACATATGTAGGTAGGGATGAGTACGGTACCGTACCAGTATCGAAAATATCGATCCCAAAAATCACCAGTTCTTGGTATTGCTACCGGTACCGAAATATTCGTTCGGTACCGGTACCGTACCGGTATTGTAGGTCAAATTTCGGGAAATACCGGTAGTGTACCGATCCCAAAACTCAAAACTTTGGTACCAAATCGATGTACCGGATTTGCTCATCCCTAGAAGCCATCACTAGATATAAGCGTAGCTAAGGGAATTAATGTCTAGGTCATGAATGAATATTGTTAGAATGTTTGTCTTTTTCTTCTCATCCCATATTTTATGAATATGTTCCCCCATTCTCCTTCTAGTTCTTTGTTAGTTTTGTTTTTTCTATCGTGTAAGATTTAGATTAAGACAACAAAGATTTGGTTAATTCGATAACAACTTGATTTACTAATTCTAGTTGTGAAATAACCGTTGACTTCAATGAGCTATATCTCTAGATCATGACTTTCCGACGAATATTCCAACTCATTTTCAGTAGTCCGTTAGATTTTTGTTTTCTATGAAACTCACAATCCCGTGTTTATCTTCTTAATAGAAATGTGAAAAAGGGTGTAGATTTGAATAATGATACGAACACCAATACTTATCTGTTGCTGTAAATGTCGGGACTTGATGATCAAAGAGTATGATTTGATTAGTTCATTCCGATCAGGTCATGCATGGTCAATGTAAGTGAATTATGGTCAAATTGGATAAACATGGACTTCTTATAACCCGTCGTGATCGTTTAACACATTATGAACAGTTGTCACGAATGACGAAATATGATATATCAACTAACCCATGGTAATTATCGTCATAGTGAAGATGGTCAATCATAGAATTATTATAAGATGAAGTTACATATTTATGAATTATTATTTTTTTGGGGTTTTTTAGATAATGATAGTTTTACTTACATATTTTTAGAACTTAGATCACATTATTAATGCTATTATTAATTTTGATTATTTTGTTGCATTTGTTTTATTACTATTATGTGTGTTACACGAGTTCTAGCTTAATATCATATGCATACAAGTCAAACATAACCAATGAGCCACGTGTGTTTGCATTCGCTTATGTATGCGGGGCAAGTAATCCGTTATTTGAAGTAGCAACTACGCTATTGTAATTACACATTAAAAAAAACTTGCTAGGTGTATAAGGCCTTAAGTAAAAGGCTCAATTTCTAAAGACGTTCATTGTTGTTCATTATACCGTCCATGTATCTCAGAAAATTTAATACTATGGTTAAAGTTATATTCAACTCTATTAATAGTGTAGATTTCTCATGCGAATTTTAAAATGCAATGTACAAAGTATATCATTTTATGTATGCAATTTATAGATAACACACAGCCACTATTAATCTGGCATTATGCTCTTCACGCAGTGTGGTATCTATACGGCTATGATAACTCAAAAACTTATTTAAGCTTACATTGGCTGCGTATAACTCGACAATCCTACTCCAGCTTGTGATGTTGACGAAGGACACACGGATTTAAATTCAGGAGTAGTGTAAGACCCTTGAAATAAACTCTCGAATACCAGTTTGTATGCCGCTTCAGTCAAGTGCCCTTCATCCCAACTAACATAAGTATCTGGATTATCACACAAGGTAGTACATACTTGTCCGCATCTCCCAGCCGTTGTGTTGTAATTAAACGGCCCTCCACATCCACAACACGCCTTCAAAGTCCCGTCATTTGTAAATCCTGCAATAAGAGTCGTTTATAAAAATTATAATTTACTTATATTGTACATTTGAAGGTTATAAGTTATAACATGTTACATACCGAATTCATTTGGAGAACGATAAATTTGCATGAGGGCATTGTAGTAGTCAGCATAGATGACCACGACATTAGGATTAAGCTCTCGAACCTGATTTAATTTTGTTTGCAACATTTTATTGTGATATTCAACGAAGTCATTTAATTTGGTGAGGCATCTGGTTATGGGATCATACTCTTCGCTGTCAGACCCATAAAGCGTCAGAGATGGCGGAAGACAACCAACTGGAAAGTTTCCTGGAACAACGAGAGTTCTAGCTCATATCTCAATCAACTCCTGTACTTACAAATTATTAAAGACATTGTCATAATCATAAGTTTATAATCTTGGTTGCATTGTAAGCTATATATTTCATACATTCACATCAACCTATAAATTGATGACAATTATGACTTATGAGAGGTGTCAAAGTATAAGAAAAGGACAACGTTGTATAACCTTATTAAAAGAGAACTTGGTTGGTTAGATTATCATTGATGTGTTGGGAATTTCTGCAAATCGTATATCTTCAGAAAATTTGAGAGGTGTGAAACACTTCAGATCAAAATTATTTGTGGTTCCTAAATATTTTGACCGGACAAAGCTCGGATTTGAGAGCAAGAATCAAGTATGGATTTGAGAGAGTTATTATGAACCAGAAGTTTTCATCGTATGATCAAGTGATGGTTATTAGGGTTAGGATTCATATTGCAGTTATCATATTTTGAATTTTAAAACAAAATACGTTTCTTAATTTGGCATATAAAATACTTATGAAATTCAATAATAATTAAATTTCTAATGCATTTTTAACATAGCAACATATGTCAAAATAATTAATTTTTCCAGGTTAGCTCCACCCCAGCCAGGGGCGCTGCCCCTTGGGATTTGTCAGGGGTTGCCGCCCCTTGGACCCTGTTACCAAGAGCGTCGCCCCTGAACACCCACTAAGGGGGCGTTGCCCACTTGGAACTCCCGTGACTCAGGGGCTTCGCCCATAAGTTCCAATTATAATAAGATCAAATAAATGTGCATCTCACACCCGACTTATTTAGATTCATATTACAATTAACTTAATCAATATGTTAATCCCCAATTACACTAAAATCACTAACATAATGTATTGGTTAAGGGATGTGACATAAAATCTAGTAGTGGCAATTTATATAGCAGTGTATTTGATTTAAGTAGATTCTTACGTTCACTGCTGAGATGATGGTATCAATAACAAGAGGAACATATGGTTGAATCTCATCAATGGGTCTCCCAACAAATAATGGAGTATTGTAGTCGTTACCACCAATCTCGCCCACTAGAACCAAAGAACGCCCAATGAAGTTTCTACAATCCGCTAACAATTATAATCGATCGATAACTATTATGAGAACTTAATCGATAAAAGTGAACTTATTATAAAAACTAACTTAATATTAGTGTTATTCATTACAAAACGAGGACTTTCATTGAAACACAAAGGAGCTTCATTTTTCAATAGGTTTTGGTCCATCGAAAAATCAGGTTTGGGTAGAGACTACACTAACATATCATTCATGTATACTTCGCCGAAAGATCATCCAATGATGGATATCACTCACAAATTGTCGATGACGCGCCACCATTGAATTAACAACTATAAAACAAATTACGTTTTTTTTGTTAATTTTTCTTAACCCTTACTGATCCATTGATGATCACCGGCAAAAGAAAAAAAGAGGTAAATGTTAAAATTGTTCTTGAGGTTTGATCAAAACTTTTTTCAAAATAGTTTTATTTGTGCAACTGAACCATATGAGGTTTTCCATTTGTTGCTAATATTGTCCAAATCATTAACTACGTTATTTTTCTAATGCTAAGACCATGGAGTGGTAATCCCCTTATGGTGGATAGTATACGTCATGTGGCGGTCGATGTCATCAAGGGGTTTATACCCTATTAAATGTGTAACTGGTAACCCCTAAATTAATTCCGGGAAGGGGGGGGGGGGGCATGTACATCACACCCCAACCCTATAACCGGTAATAAAACCCAATGGTGTTGGAGACGTTATAGGGCATTATGTAGGCTTTATCCACTATACATGAAAAAAACCGCGATAATAGATTTTTGATTCAATACTCGGAAATATGGTATTCGACTACCCGTTACATAGGGTATGAATTTTGAGACAATACCGGAACCCGACCTGGGTATGGACCGTATGGTAAATACCCGATTTTCCATTACCTTGTCTTACCTAAACCCCGTGCTATATCCGGAACCGGGTATTAGAAAAACCCGATTATTGCATCTCTAGCTGCAGCAAACCCAAAGTCACATCAACTGTCAACAACAATCATTAAATTGACATCGCAAATCGATTAATCAAACGACAATCTTACATCGTAATATCACAAAGGATGATGTACGGCAGTTGTCCCACAAGGATGTTATAGTTCTGTTCAAGAATAGACTTGAACTACTCAACAAACCCTTGCTCACAGCACCAACATCGCTTCTGCCGACCATCCTATCCTCCTCGTATTTGTGTTTGACTCGAACCGGAATCGACTCGTACGTTGTAACGGCGGATCTGATACCACTGTTGGGTTTCAACGGTGGTTCGGAACGAAAACGGTCAAACTATTTTAACCCGTTTTAGTATATTATTTTCGTTTAAGTAATTATTAATCATATTAATAATTTAATGAGTAAAAACGCAGCGGATAAATCGAGTAAACGGACAATAAACCGAAACCCGAACCCGGATCCGGTTACAACTTTATACGAGTACGATATAAACAAAAAAACAACCATAGATTAAAGATTAAGGCTTTTATACCTCGGTTATAAAAACCGGGTGAGACACCGAGGAATAACAAACCGAGCTAGGAGTGACACAACAAGATCTGACAACAACTATGGTGGCTGCAACGGTTCACGGCGGCGGCGGCCGACTATTCCGGCGGACAGCAGCAAACAGTAGCAGCACCGGTGCACTGTAGCAGCGATGGTGTGACTCATGGCGGCTGCAACTCACAGTAGTGTGTAGACAGCGGGACCCAATAGAGGCAGCGGTGCGGCGGTAGCGGTGCAACTGCAGCAGTGCGGCGCTGCTATGCAGCGGCAGTGGTGCAGTGGCAGCGGTACGGCACAGCGGTGCGATGAGGTCCGGTGAGGAGTGGCCGGCAGCTAGGTTTTATGAGTGATTGAGATCCACCATCTTTTGTAACATAATACGTATGTATATATTAGGTTTAGCTAATATTAAACCCAATGGGTTAAGCCCAATCTCTAGCCTCAAAGCATTATCTACCAAATAAATCTCGTTTAATTGTGTCTGGCCCGGTTAACTTATTTAAGCGGGTTCGGTGTTCGTTATCCCCGGTGTAACTCTTTCCGGGTCATAATTGGGTCGGCCCGCGTTGGCTTGACCCGAACCGACCATATTTCCAACAGTTACCACTAGACAAAAGTAAGTATATAACAATGTGATGCTCTGAGCTTTAACTATTATATATGATCACATCAATTATGTAGAGTACACAATATTAATATAATACATCAAATTCTATACACGTACTTTGTAGATTACACATGAATGGTAACCATTAACTAAAGATATAAATTATTTCTACAAACACCCTACTTAACAAACTATACGGATCAGTTCAAGCTTGCATTGCTTATATAGAACTCGATAGCCTGACCGCCGCTTGTGATGTTGATGTAATAGGACACAGGGAATAAAACTCTGGTGTAGTGTATGGTCCTTGAAATAGACTCTTGAATATCACTTTGTATGCTGCTTCAGTTAAGTGCATTCCGTCCCAACTAACATATGCATCCGGTTCGTCACACAAAATAGTAGATACGTTTCCACACGTCGCCGAAGCATTGTAATTATACGGACCTTCGCTTCCACAACACGCCTTTAAAGTCCCATTCGTGAATCCTGCAAGAAGATGGTATTTCAAAGCTAGATTTTGGGTGTAACAACCTCATATTCTTCTATGAATTAGGTGGTTTAAAAAAAAAGATTTTAGGTGGCTGATTACATTTTAAGTGCCTTTAGATAATTTGTAATCTCAAATAGCGAATTATGAGGACACATTGAATAATTCGCTATTTGAGATAGCAGATTCGACATGTCACAATTGGGCGAGTCCTCATAATCCGCTATCTGAGATAGCAAATTACCTAAAAACACTCAAAATTTAGTGAGCCACTTAAAATCATTTTTTTAACCACCTAATCCAGCAAAAAAATCCCACCAAATTATTTCAAGTTTATAATATGTTACGTACCATATTCATCTGGAGAAATGTAAATTTGCATGGCAGCGTTGTAGTAGTCGGCGTAGATAACGTTGACATTAGGATTAAGCTCTCGAATCTGATTCAGTTTTGTTTGTAGCATTTTATTGTGATATTCACTAAATTGATTTAACTTGGTGAGACAACCGGTTATGGGATCATGCTCTCCATACACACCTGACTCGCCTACTGTCAAATGCGACGGAAAACATCCAATAGGGAAGTTTCCTGGAACAACTAGAGTTTGAGCCCCCATCTCAATCAACTCCTGTAATATTTAAACCATTGAAAATTATACACTGCGAAGGAGCGGGCAGAGCTAGATCAGCTGGACATTAAGGAACCACAATTTGGTTGACCTCTTGATGAATAAAGGAAAGATCTTTAAGCGACATGAATTTAGGTGATGATAAATATATCTTGCGCATTAAGTGTTATTTAAGTAGCTTCTTACATTGACAACTGAGATGATGGTATCAATAACAAGCGGAACATATGGTTGGATCTCGTCAATGTGCTTTCCCAAAGATAATGGAATATTGTAATCGTTACCACCAATCTCACCCACGAGTATCAAAGAATTTCCAATGAAGTTTTTACAGTCTGCAACAATTATAATCCATCAATATTTGTATTTATGAAAAATGAGTAAGCATAATCTTAAAAGTGATCAATTGGTACATATAACCCACATCAGAATTATTAAATTATTCTTTCATAGTATTTGAATTTTTTTCATCAAAAAATGTGTGTGGAAAAAATATATTATTGAAATAGTGTTGTTAAAATAATATCTACTAGAATAGTAATTGTTTTTCTACAATTATTTTCTTCCATCTAATCACGATTAAAGCCTTGAAAATACATCGTCTAGAAGCAACCAACCATACCTGAAGTAGTGCTGCCACAAATAAAAGGCAATGACTGTTTAAACCATTCTAGTTGAACCCTTAAACATCCAGTTCTGTTAAACACAACACTACCGTACCATTGTTCTTCAACAAAGGTTGAATTCATTGCTGTAGTACCCGCGACTGCGTAGTTCACTCCTTGTCTCAGTGTTGCCACACCGCTCCTCTCCTTGATGTTCAAATACGGTGGCATTAACCGCAACCCAAGACTATCCGCTACATTCAAGAACATAAACTTATTTACAGGACTTATGTAAGGCCCGGTTTTGTTTATTTAAGTCTTTCGTATTTGTATCAGTTTAGTTTACATTTTCATTCGTTTACGTTTATATGTATTGGGCCGAGGCCTTGTGTACTTGAAACTCATTGGGAATTTAGTAATGAGATGGGTGTATAACATACTCACATGTATAATGTGTGTGTATGGAATACACCAACTAACCCTTTTGCAAAACAATTATCCAAGTAACCAAAAACTCTCTCAACTCCCTTTCTTTCTTCCAAGTTTCGGCTCCACCATACCCACACACAAGATCCGAGATCTCGGTCCAACTAGTTGTTTCTGCCAACTAGTTGTGAGGCTGATCCAAGAACAACTAGTATTTAATTTGTTGTGTTGTTTGATTCGTTTTTGGATCTACAATTGGTATCAGAGCTTTCGGGCTCTACTAGTTGTAGATATTGGGTCACAACCTTGGATTTTGGTCTTGTATGTGAAAAGACGAATTTTTCGAGAAAATAAATGTGTTTCGGGTTCTTGTGTTCTTGAAGTTCTTAAGATATTTAAGTTGTTCATGTTCAACAAGATGGTTTAAAGTTGTTAAAATGGTTGGTTTTGGTGTGTGAATCTCAAAATAATTGTGTTTGTAGTGTTATGCATGTATTTGGGTTGGTTTGAAAAAGGTGATAAGGAAGTGAGTTGGTGACATTCTAAAAGAGGAATTCTAATACTTTGTCACTTGAATACAATTGTATTCAAGTAAATTGAATTCAAATCCTTTATCATTTGAATACAATTGTTCAATTGAATACAATTGTTATTTGAATACAATTGCTCTAAGTAAATTGTATTCAAATCCTTCATCATTTGAATACAATTGCTCTAAGTAAATTGTATTCAAATCCAAGCTTACGAGTTCTAAGTAAATTGTATTCAAATCCTTCATTATTTGAATACAATTTGTTTAAGTAAGTTGTATTCAAATCCAAGCTTTCGAGTTCTAAGTAAATTGTATTCAAATCCTTCATTATTTGAATACAATTGTTATTTGAATACAATTGTCCATTTGAATACAATTGTTCATAAGAAAATTGTATTCAAATCCTTCATCATTTGAATACAATTGTTCATTTGAATACAACTGTTATTTGAATACAATTTTTCAATTTGAATACAACTGTTATTTGAATACAATTGTTAATTGAATACAATTTTTCATTTGAATACAATTGTTCATTTGAATAAAATTTTTATTTAAATACACTTGTTCATTTGAATACAATTGGTCATTTGAATACATTGGTCATTTGAATACATTGGACTTATGTTTTTCAAACAGTTTTTGTTTCAAGAGTGTTTGATCTTTGAGAAAAGGGTTGACCCGTTGACTGTTGACTTTGACCCGTTGACTTTGACCTGTTTACTGTTGACTTTGACTCGTTGACCGTTGACTTTGACCAGTTGACCCATAAAAAAAAAACTTTTTAAATTTTTACTTAGTCTTCCATTAAAAAAAATGTCTTGCAATTATAAGCTTGAAGGGAGTCTCAATATGAGGGAATGCCAAAAGAACATGTTAAAAGAAGAATTCAATATGTTTAAACATACTCAAGGAGAATCGGTTGCCTCTCTCATCAGCAGATTTGAGTCACTCGTTACTAAATTGAGATGTGCCGGTATCACAACTAAGTTGTCTGAGATCAACATGAAGTTGTTGGATTCACTGCCTTACGCATGGAACACCAACGTGATTACCATCAAGAGAACGGCGAACCTGGATACCTTATCACTCTTAGAGTTGACTTCTACCATCAAGTCTTTTAAATCGATGGATGCCAACCTTCGAATATACAATCAGTCAAAAGAAAATAAAGCTGAGACAAGTGATGCGGGTGTGAGGAGTCAAGCAAGTCCTATCATCCCCGAGTGTGCTGCAGGTGGAAGTAGTCAAGCAAACACCTCGTCATGCACCATTGATGGAATTCCTTCACCTGCCTCGCTCATTCCCGAGGTACACAAACTTTGCTCTCAAGAATGTATTGATAAAGTTATTCACTATAGAAACCATAATGCTAAAATTCTTGAACAAATTAATAGCATTAGAGTTCAGAATGATGATCTTAAAAAGGCTGCAAAGATTTACACTATTAGAAAACTTTGAATTAGCTTCTGAGAAACTGAATAAACTAATTGGGTCACAAATGGAATTAAGATTAAAGACTGGTTTAGGCTATGATAGTTCTGCTGTACCACCACCGTTTAACAATAACTATACTAGCCTTCCTCACTTTGATTTTAACTCTCCTCCTGAGGAAGAAATGGTCTACGGTATTGGTCATGTACCCATATCACAGACATTTGTTCCTGCAGCTCCCAAGATTGTAATTTCAGCTAATTCCTCAGTTAATCCTAATAGTGATTCATCTTCTGCAGCAAGTCGTGCAGAAGAAAATGGGTGTATGGAAACAAACATGGGTAATGGAGATAAAAACTTACTTTTTGATTCATCTATTAACAACCCTGTCTGTAATAATATTGTTTCCAAAAACATTTTGAACAATGATGTATCTGATGAGAATGTTCATGTTGGCACGTCTCTTGAAAATGAAAATGATGTTTCTATTTCCGATAGTGATTGTGAAACTATTTTTGATGAAACCATTGTTGATAGAACTGTGCATGAAACGGTTTCTGTGAATACTAACCTACCCAGCTGCTCGTCAAAAGATTGTAAAGTTGAGGAGACTAAAATTAATGAAAATCGTTTTGAAAAGGAAAAGGCAAGTACATCTGGTAAATATGTGCCACCTCATAGAAACAATTTTTATCAATCCACAAATCAATATTATCAACCTCAAATGTACAATCAATTTGATAATAGCTACTAGGTTATTATCCACAAGATTATGTGAACTCTTTCTATACAAATGTTTTTGATGATCGGGGTCATAGATCTGACAGCTTGTTTGTTCCCGTACAACCATATCCTTATTCGCCACAACCCATGTATTATCATTCTGATGGTTTCTATAGGGAAGATAGAAGAAAACTTTGTTTTGTGTGTGGTAACCCGTCTCATCTTGCAATACATTGCAAGAGCTGGCATAAGATGAAAAGAGAAACGAACAGTAGGTTTAATCAATTCCGTTCAAGAGCTAAACCAAGCTCAAGAACAAGAAATGATCAACCTGACAGTTCTGCCAGCGAAATGGATGTGAGATCCAGAAATAAAAAAGAATGATAAACCTACTTTTTGGATAACCAAGAATGAGAAAGCAAAAAGGAATTCAAAGACTGACAAGTCTGAGAATTCATCAAAAAGAAGGCAAAAAAGACATCCAAATATTGACAAATCTGAGGATGTTGTTTTAAAACCAAGAAGGAGACAGTCTCAAAAATCTTTTAAAAACAGGAAACCTGCTCGTGCATGGAATCCTAAAGACTGCTCTTCTGATTCTGACACGTCCCACAACTTCATAAACAACAATGAGAAAAGGACATTTGACCCTCCCGAGACAACTAAGTCTCGGGAACCTCTATCCAATTAAACTGCTAATGTGTGAAGGGTCAGCCAAGACATTTTGTAAACAGTATTCGGTACTTGGATAGTGGTTGTACCCGACACATGACAGGAGACGAATCTTACTATTTGACATTTAACCGTTCGATGGCGGATACGTTTCTTTTGCTGGAGATATGGGTAGAAATATTTCGAAACAAGGAAAATTGTCAAATGGAGTCCTGACATATGAAGATGTCAACTTAGTGGAAAAACTAAACCACAACTTGCTTAGCATCTCTCATATCTGAACCGAAAGCTTGTCATAATAGAACGGGTCGATACTGATAACAACTATGCAGACCTGTTTACTAAAGCCTTTGATCGTGTCAGATTTTTGTTTCTCGTTGCGTCACTTGGCATGATCTCTTTTGTACAAAATTAAATTTTAATTTTTTTTGTTTTAATTTTCTTTATTTTTGTTTTAATTTTATTTTGTTTTATTACATTTTATTTTAATTTTATTTTATTTTCTTAAAAGTTTATTTTATCTAAGTTCTTTTTAATTTAGTTTCCTTTTTAATTTAGCATAAATTTTCTTTTATTTTAAATTTTAAACTTTTATTTTCAGATTTATTTTTTTAAAAGTTTTAAAATTTGAAACTTTGTTTTATTTTTATTTTGTTTTTAAATTTTCTTTTTAATTTTCATCTCATTTTATTTCAAATTTCTTTTATCTTTTTTTGTATATAAAATTTGTAGATATTTTTCAAATATGTCACAATTTTAGAGGGAGAAAATGAGTCTTAATTCACCAAAAAGATTTTACTTTTGTTAAGAAAATCAAAATTTTAGTCACTTGACTTCCAAAAATATTTATATATTCGTTATTTTATTCAAGAAAACCTCAAAAAGCCTTAAATGTATAATCTCTCGTTTAGAGGGAGCTCCTATTTAGAGGGAGTAGAGTAATATTAAAGAAAATTTTGAGAAATCAATCCGACCTTTGGAAAATGATAGGAAATTGTCTCAGGTGATCCTAGCACATGAAAAGAGTAGATCAAAAGCCAACAAGATCATTGCTTGATGCGTAGATAGGCTTAACAAATGAGTAAGTATCATAGTGATATAAACTTAAATATCTGCCTATGCTAGTGGTTACACTCTTATGAAGCGGTTGCCGACTCCAAATAAGTCATATTAATGAAGGCAAAAATCCTAATAGTCAGTCATACACGAGCCCGTTAGTGATTGGTCACAATGAAAATTATTTCTTGCTTTAGCTTCAAATATTGAAAAAATCAAAAATTATTGAAAAAGCAGAAAAACTGCAAAATACTCAAAAAATATTCAAAATCAACAACAAAATTGTTGATAATTTTATCAAACAAAAAGGGGTATATTAGAACCAGGTAACGTGGGGCAAACAAGTAAGTCCTAAACATCTTATATGAAGGCATAAGTCAATAAGGCTAGTAAGTCCATGGTTCAACCTTTACATATTGTTTGAAAGAAAATTTTGCAAAAAGTCAAAGCTCAAAATGTTTTGATCAATCATTAGGGGGTCGGAGTAAATTCAGGGTGATACTGATGAACACAAAGTATGCCCGAGGTATGATGGAGTTTGTAACATGTCGGATTAACACGGGACCACACAAGTATTGTGCCAAATTTTACCTTAACGTATCACGATGAAATCAAAATACTTGTTAAGTTTAAAGTGGACAAACATATCTACAATCAACCTTGGGTTCTTGGCATAATAATATCCAAATAGAAGTGCGATCTAGGACACCATAGACAATATGCTTCCATGTTGTGATCTTTCTCACAAAAAACAAGTATCAATAGCTTATTTTGTAAATTAAGTAATATGATTAATATAATATTAATTTTCTCCTTATTTTAAATTTTTATTTTTATTTTACATGTTAAAATTAGTTTAACTTGTATTTCTTTTAATATAATTTTATCTTATTTTACTTTTACTTTTAATTTTATTTTTATTTTTTCGTTTTTAATTTATTTTTTAAATATTTGACTTTATCTTATATTTTATTTTTTTGTTTTAAATCTTAATTTAGTTTGCTTCACCATTTTGTAAATCTTTTTATTTTAAACTTAGTTTAAGTTTTGTCTAAATTTTGTGTCTGCATCAAAGTTTCTCTTTCTATTTTATTTTAGTTTAAACTTATTTTAAAATTTTAATTTTATTTTCTTTTGTTTTTTAAAATTTTATTTTAATTTTTAAGTATTTAGTCAAAATGGGTTTTTGGTTACTACAAGGTCCTCATTGCATTATTTGTTAAGTGTTGACCCGATAAAATATATCTTGAAAAGTGTTTGGATGGAGACGATGATGAGTCAGAAGAGAGATGACGAGGATGAGGATGAGTATGATAGCTATGATGATACTCGTGGTGATGGTAGTGGTAGTGGAATTGGTAGCGGTGAGGCTACCGGAAATAAGACTGCTGATGTTGAGCAGTCAAAAGAGGGTAAGAAAACAAGGGAAACGGAGGCTGCGATGGATGCCGAGCTCGACTCTGTGTTTAACGTTTATTCTTTTGCAGGTACCGTTCCCATTGTTCAAGAAGCCATGGAAGAAAATAATGATGATGATGACGGTATCAACTATTCTCCCTACCCCGACACACCACCAACTGGGGAGAATGTTGAGCCAACCGTTGACAAGCATGTTGTCACACATGTTGCTGCTCCTGCTCGAAGAATATCAAGAAAAGGAATCAAGTACTATGGTGTGAGCAGGAAGTGTAGCATGCGTTCGAGGTCAAAGCCTTATCATGATTCAGATCCCATTTTGTACGCAAAATTTCACAAAGATAGCCAAAGATGGGCTGTTCGATGCGCAAATGGTGATCTCACATATCTCTCCTATCGAGATATGCACTCGCTATCGATAAGGGACATGAACTATTTTCGAAAGACTGTAGCTCGTGACGATAGCAAAAGCTCTCTTGAATCATGGTTTAAGACAATTTTTTTGAAGAAAAAATGGAGAAAAGATTACCCATCATTTGCAGTCAATCCGGGTAGATCATTCAAGGTAAAGAAGATCAATCCATTCAACAACAAGCCGTCCAAGGAAAGAATTTATAGGATGCCTGACAATCATGATCCGGCAATCTGTCATGGAATGACTTTTGAAGACAACTTTCTTCATGACTTCATTTCTTGGGAATTCGACAACGAACACGGTGAGGTCATCATGCATTGCACTCGCATTCACGAACTCAGATTCTTTGATGAGCATGAGCTGGCTGGATTTGGACTCCGCAACCTCAGGAAGCTTGTTGAGTCGCCTCTCTGTACAGTCTAAGATATCCGTCGTGACAACACGGACGCCATCGTTGGAAAGTTCAACAAGTTTGTCAGATTACTTGTTGAGAAGAAACCTTTTGAAGAAGATCCAGATGGTGTATTTGACTATGAGTCCGAATGCGAGTGGTGAGAAGGAAATAAGACAAATGCCAAAAGACTAGAGGGATATTGTAAGGCCGGGTTTTGTTTATTTAAGTCTTTCGTATTTGTATCAGTTTAGTTTACATTTTCATTCGTTTACGTTTATATGTATTGGGCCCGAGGCCTAGTGTACTTGAAACCCATTGGGCATTTAGTAATGAGATGGGTGTATAACATACTCACATATATAATGTGTGTGTATGGAATTCACCAACTAACCCTTTTGCAAAACAATTATCCAAGTAACCAAAAACTCTCTCAACTCCCTTTCTTTCTTCCAAGTTTCGACTTCACCATACCCACACACAAGATCCGAGATCTCGGTCCAGCTAGTTGTTTCCGCCAACTAGTTGTGAGGTTGATCCAAGAACAACTAGTATTTAGTTTGTTGTGTTGTTTGATTCGTTTTGAGACCTACAATTTTTTTTTAAAGTGCAAAGGGTTGTTTGGTGTATTCCATACACACACATTATATATGTGAGTATGTTATACACCCATCTCATTACTAAATGCCCAATGGGTTTCAAGTACACAATCATCTACCAAAAGACTTATGCCTTCATATAAGGTTGTCCAGGTTATGCCTTCATATAAGGTGTAGGTCGCAAAATACCGATGATGGTTGTCCGGGTTTCGAATTTCAAATATTGAAATAATACAAATACCAAAAGACTAGAGGGAGATTGTAAGGCCCAGTTTTGGTTATTGAGTCTTTCGTATTTGTAATTAGTTTAGTTACGGTTTTAGATTGTTACGTTTATATGTAATGGGCCCGAGGCCTTGTGTACTTGGTGCCTATTGGGCTTGTTATTAATGGAATGGTGTATAACATACCCACACTATATATTGTGTGTGTATGGAATACACCAAATAACCCTTTTTGCAAAAAAAAAAAAAAAAAAAAAAAAAAAAAACTTAACTCTCTAACCCTTACTTTCAACTTTCGTGTTTTACTCATACACACACAAGATCCGAGATCTCGGTCGACTAGTTGTTTCCGCCAACTAGTTGTGAGGTTGATCCAAGAACGACTAGTACTTAGTTTGTTTTGTTGTTTGATCCGGTTTCGGGACCTACAAATGGTATCAGAGCGGGTCGAATCTTATGATTCAACTTTGCTCTTGATATTCGGGTTCTATTTCCACAATTACCCGAACCGAGACGTTAAACCCCGTTGAAGTTTTGAAAATAAAGTTTAAAGATCTTGTAAATAAAGTGGTAAATAAGCGTGTTTGAAGCATTCTCCTTGTAGATCCGAATGTTCGGGATCTACAAGTGCCCGATCCGGGCGTTTCGGGAACCGTTCCGCCATACGCCGAAAATCCGGCAACCCTGCGGTTCTTTCCGGTAACTGCTAGCGGTGGTAGATGATGGTTGTCCGGGTTTCGAGTTATAAAAAAAATCATTTTTCCGGTTAGTTTTTCCGGCGAAGAAAGGAAGATGGCGGCGGTGGCAGGTGGTCGCTGATGTGGGGACAATGGAAGATGGTGGCTGTAGTGGCGTTGTTTAATGGTGAAAGGGGGTGCGACCATTGTTTGCTCGAAGTCATGTAACGACGGTGTTGGAGGTTGATGATAATGGACGAAGTGGCCGGAACACGTTTTTCCGGCGATGGTGCCGGAATACATTTATCCAGCAAGACGGCCGGTGTGGGTGTCGGCTATGGTTGCTTATGGATCTGTAGACGGCGACAATAGTGGCTGTGAGGGGGTGCGGTGGTTGCCGGAGGCCGCTTTCACGGCGGTTGTTTTTCCGGCGACGGCTGGTCGACGAATTCGGTTTTCCGGCGCCGCAGCTGGTTGCCGGCTGGCTGCTTTCTTTCATCACTAAAAATATTTATTTTTGGTTTGTGCCCTAAATGGTGAAGTATAAGATGGGTTGTGGGCTTGGATTTGGAATTGGGCCACCCATGGGGTGTTTGGGTTAAGATGGATTCTCCTAAACAATGGGTATCTATTTGGGCTTACATTCTAGTTCTTAGACATTCAAGCCACATGTTTGCAAGATGTTTTCGGGCCAAGAAATAATTATTGTTCGAGATTGACCAACTGGAAAAAGTCAAATGTGTTCGGGTTTTCGTCATTGTTAGACCGTGTTCAAAGCATGCTATTTCTATGCTATTTTCGATGCGTTCGAGAAGTTGAGGAACTTTGAACAAATTGGATACGAAGTGGACTTAACGAGGAAATAACAAGCTTTGTTCATTTGATCGATGTCCCCGGTAGTTCTTCTGAACCTATACTACTTGAAGATCCGAGATGGATAAAGAAGCGATAACTCCTTCATGAATGTATTAGGTGGATCATACCTTTAGGGGGTGATTGAAGAGGCTTCGGCTTTATCGGGTTGATTCGTGAAGATGCGAGACACGGTTCGACGATGTTTTGATATCACAAGCCAAGGGGGTTATTGTAAGGCCAAAAAGTGTGGTTTGCGATATCAATTTACGAAAACCGTTAATTATATTATGGTCAAGAAAATAATTAAAGCCGACGAGGAAACCGGACACGAAACGAGAGCTTCGGGAACACGCGTTTAGCTTCAAAGGGAGGAGATCTTCTAGAATATGTATTACGCTATATATAGTATCACTTGTAGTCTTTTATATGTGTGTTGTAAGATGTAAATCACCACCCAAGGGGAGCTCACCTTGGGTGGGTCGGTTCTAGTTTAATGTTATTAATCTTTTACCGATTACGGAGTCGTTCACTATACTTATTATCTTTATATTTTTGTTCGATCGTTTGATTTACCGCACCCGTCTCGACACGCTTATCAAGAGCAAAACCGTTCGGTGGTCGTTTTGGGACCTACAACTTAAACAACTCAATTTAAGCAAATTGTTTTAGACATATATGTATGTTACGTAGTAAAATAAAAACCAACATAAGAGTGGTATTGAAGATCTTAATGGAAATTTATGATTTATAGAATTTATTATAATTAGAATTAAAAGTTTTTTAGGTTTCCTAATTCGAGTTTGTCTTGTTTTCTAAGTTTTATGTAGCTTTTTAATAAGTCGTAGTTTATTTGTTTCATAGTATTACATTCTTATTTATTATTAACTAGATTTTCATCCGGCGCAACGTAGCTGGCAAAACCCAAAAGTTGAAACCCGTGCGTTGGTAAAACCCAAATGTTACGACGATGAGTCGACACGAATTCGGTTAGTACCGGTTGCGTTCATAACAATATAGACACCATTAGTAAAATTTGAGGGTTAAAACCCAAATATTAATTCGTCAAATTAAAATATAAAAGCATTAACATATAAAAAACAAATATTGAAGACGATGTTTAGTTGGTTGGCAAACCCAAGCGGTGGTAAAACCAAAGCATTGTTGATCCCGAGCATTGAGGCGGTAACTTGACACGAATTTGGTCGGTTTTGATTACGTACCTTACGGTACCGGAATTAAAAAACGAAAAAAATAAAAAAAACTTGAGGTGGACCAACGGCCAATTTGGGGGGAGGTGGGGTCGGCGGTAGCGTTGTCGGTCATGGGCTTTAAATAAAGCCGCGAGTTTGCGCGAACTTAGCCGGTTTCTTTCAGATTTGTTATGGTATCAGAACTAAAAAAATTGACGTTTGATCAGTTTCCATTACGTTTATTGTGGTAACTAAACTAAAAAAAATACAAAATTCGTCGACCAATACGGTGCCGCCAAGTGGCCCAATAAGCCACTTGCGGCACCAAACTTTTAAATTATATATAGTTATGATAAAAAGAGTCTCATAAGTTTTATGCAATATTAGGTTCAGTGTTTTGATTCACTAGATCGAATGTTTAACACATACTTTCTCGTAATGAAAAAGTATATAAATTCAGTTTTCTTATATTAAAGTTTATGGAGACATAAACTCTTAGAGCATTATGAGTCTATCTCACAACTCAATTTCTATAATTACACTAAAATCACTGTATTTCTCTTCATATTTAATTAAATAATATTTTTTGTATATTTATCATTATCTTTCTATCTTCTTCACCCACAACCACTTTCAACAAATATTAAAAAATAAATGATAACAAACAAAGTTTCCTCAAAATTATTTAAAAAATCACCATCGTTTCTTATGTCTCTAATAACAACCCCATTCTATAATTTGTAAAATCCTCTTGTAAATTTTAAAATGATCGGTTAAGGATGCTCTAATTTTTCGAAGTTTGGCACCTAGCTTAATCAACAATAGGAAAAGTGGAAAACAACTATTGAGTACTTTTCAGTTTAAGATTTAACATTTAATTTTCTTTAATAAAGAGCATGAAGTATAAAAAAAATTAAAACTCGCCGGTACTCTCTCCTAGGGGCATGGCAACCTCCATCCAGGTCGGTTAGCACACTCTACTGAAACCGAAACCAATGGTCAGTTTTTGGCATGGACAAAAACAAAACCAAATATCGATTTCAAGCTTGGTTATGTTCGGTTTTCGTTATTTTGGTTAATTGTCAAGTTTTTTCTTTTTTGCTTGGTTTTAAGGGCAAATATCATAAATAACCAACATACTTTCTGTTTTTTTTCTTTTTCATTTTTCTTTTATAAAAGTTCTTCAACAATTCTTGCATGTTAACGTTACTATATATGTTAAATCTGAACAAAGTTATGAAAAAAAAAAATAATAATCACTTTTTCACAACCCGAAACATTGAAAAACTAATACCACAATGCAAAAGTAGTCAAATATATTCTTTTATTTAACTGTATTTACACACCTCTTATAAATATTGTAGCCACAATAAATTATGTTTTGAGGTTGTGATAATTTTCAATACCAAACCACCGGTGGGTCTACAACCTCTAAAAAAATCCTATTGAGGGACTTTTGTAGAAGTAACATAATACATGGTTTTTACGGTATTTGTTATTGTTCCAAAACTAAATGGTTCAGTTATGATATTCCAAACCCGTTTATACATGTTACAAGCTAAAATATGTATATTCTAGCTTAGGTTTGCATGGTAATACATTGAAAAAGACAGAAATATGCATGGTTTAGTTTCGGTTAGATTGGTTAACCAAGGGGGCTAAACCCCACTACTAGAAAATAGTACATTTTCCTACAAAAGTTTCCTATAATTGTCCTACGGTAAGTAATTTCAACAAATTTTGAACAAAATAAACTAGCTCTAATTTTGCTACAATATTGCAACAAAATAATAACAATACGTTTTTTTTTGGAAAATTGTTGCTAACTTTCCAACAAAATTCCAACAAAAATTATATTATTATTATATTTGTTGGAAAATTCTTGAAAAAAATATAAATATAAATTTTGTTATTGCTTATAATAGGGTTATAAAAATACAAAAAAAGTTGATAATATTTATTATATTGCTTAAATCCTGCTCAGTCTCAACCTTCACCAAACTCTTGCAAAATCCCCAAATTAGTCACGCCATCAATGAAATCCCCAAATCGATCTCCGCTATCAACAGTGTGCGTCGCCGATCTTCGCCATCATCATTCGCCCGTTGTCAGCCATTACCGTCGTAACAGTATCTGAACGAAGCTCCGCAATCAACAGTGTCCGTTGGAAATTTGTTGGAAAAACATTGTTGGAACTATGTTGCAAATCCGAAAATAGGTTTATTTAGGAAAGTCGTAGGAAATTTGCAACAACATACTTTTGTAGGAATTTTGTAATACGAAACTTTTTTGTTAGAAAATCGTGAGAAAATGGGTTTTCCAACGAAATTTGTCGTAGAAAAATGACTCATTTTCTAGTAGTGCCCTATATAGATTTGTCGGATTTTGGTCGAATAACTTTAGTGGGGTTTTGGTTACAGTTCAGTTAATAATCACCCCTACTCTCACTTATGATTTGAGAGTGAAGTGGCCATCAGTGATCTGTCGGTGAAGTAATTTGTTCACGACCGGATTCCCCATATGATACGTAGTGTCTTTATGCATATCCAAACAATTAGTATCCATAAGGTTATTACCCAAACTCTTTCAAGCCAACAATATACTAAAACACCAACATAAGAGTTTTCACATAGACCAATAGAGTTACCTAGAAAATCGATGATGAGACGGCCATTGGAGCAACGACCAGTGGGCTGTCCGACGAAATTTTGGCCGTAAGGTGGACTGTCACATGAAAAATATTTGTTGGATGCTAAAGCCAGATGTTTTCGGTTGCCAGTGTCGGCAATGGAGTCACCGAAGCTGATGATGGATGAATAGCATGCATTAGCATAATGCAGCCTACCACTCCATAACACCACCAAGAAACATGCAAAGAATTTGGAGGTTGAACAAGTCCCCATTGTTGTATTTTATTAGCTAGTTTTTATTTATGATTTGTTAAACTTATGCTACATTATATAAAGTTACAAAAGGAGACTATTATTATATTATATGTTATATAACTAACTAGTACCATGAGAACACTTGCCGAAAGACTAATTAAAGACGATTTTATTATATTTAACGGTTGGTGACTAATTAAAGACGAATTTATAAATATTAAACAGTAATAACGTGAATTATGTTGCACCAAACTTTTAGAATATTTTAACTAATAATATAATCAAATTATTATTTTAGTCACCAGGCATGAATCATATGGGAGATGTCGCATGTACGTGTGTTTTAAAACCATAAATAGCAATCATTGCAACACATGATTCCTGAGGATACTTTATTGATCTGGTTTATTTGAAAATGCTTGGCTTTGTTTCGCAAATGTTTCGTTTCACATATGAAAAAATTACGGGGGAAATTTTCAAAATAAGCGTTTATAAAAACGTTTTTCAGGTTTTAAGTGTCATTTGCAAGAAATTTTTAAAATAGGAATTATAAACTAGTCGTGACGAGTAGTTTATGATTACACACTAGTAGTTTGTAGAACCAGTTAAAACTTGTCACGTGCCCTTAAACTGACCGTAACAAGCAGGTTCACTAATAATTTGCTCGTCACGACTACATGTGTTTCATGTCTCGTAATCAATGCCCACGAGTAATTTATAAGTCCTTTAGTCGCGACGACTAGTTTATCTGGTTTACATTTCCCACACGAGTAGTTTATTAGTAGTTAACTCGTCGCGACTAGTTTAACCTTACAATTTACTCGTCGCGACTAAAGAACTTATGAATTACTCGTGACGAGTAAGTGGTTAGTAAATCTGCCCATTACGGTTAGTTTAAAAACGCGTGTCAAGTTTTAATTGGTTATACAAACTACTCGTCACGACTAGATTATAATACATATTTTGGGAATTTCTTACAACTGACACTTAAAACCTGAAAAACGTTTTCATAAACGCTTATTTTGAGAATTTTCCCAAAAATTCTGGTGTATTTGAAATATTAATGAAAAGAATCTTTGTCGCTTAGATTTTTAAGCCTGTATTTATAACTTTATAATATTTGTGGCTTCCAAAACACAAGAAGAGGAACGTCATCTGCTACTCAAACATTAGCGGCAAATGTTTTTCATGCAGTAGTGTTATATGAAAGGTTGTCAATGATAAACGAGTCCATAAAAGAGCTTAAGACGTAATCATCTTTTAAATTTAATCGTTTTAGAGCTATGGAAACCTATACTGTGGAGGGGAGGAGGAGTACGTTATACGTAGAGATAGACCCAAACTAAGGTGAGTACGTTATACGAATATACAATCACACCTATTACAAGCTTGACTCAAAACGGAAACCAAAACCACTTTTCCCGATCCAAACCCACGAGTTTTCATCTATTTTTAACACAAAGATACCCTTTTGTTATCAAAGATCATCATGTTTCTCGTCTTCCAACTACATCAACTTGTAGTAAGAGTAATTGGTTGAATACTTAAATGGCCTTTCGTTGTGAGGAGAACCCAGAACTCGAACACATACAACGAAGGTATCTTGCACCAACTACTTATGAACTATCAAATTATTGAGGCTATATAACACGATAGAAAAATATGCACGATAGAAAATATGATCGGTCGATTCCTTTTCCCCTTCACATAGAGGGCACCCCTTTATTTCGTCAATCGTGTTTCTTTTAAAAAGAGCATCCGAGGTGACAATCCGACTCATCTTCACTTTCCACTCAAAGAAGGTCAATAGTTATTCTTATAAATCTAAATATTTAATTTGTATTTTGTTTTTTCTGAATGCTATTTTATTTACGAAAAACTCAACTAAACTAGCAAGGAGTTAGACTAGACTACAACATGACACCTGGTTCTCTACACCTATTACTTTAATTACAACATGAAATCAGAACGATAAATTACACCATTGTTCTCAATCCGAATCCGTTAGTTTTCTTATATTCTTTACCCAAAGGTAGCTTAATTTTTTAATGCCCTTGATTTTGTTGATCAAAGCCCGTTTATTTGCGAATAGAACTTCGTTTCTTGTCTTCCATTTGCAATTTAATTTCTATGTAAGTTAATTTTTTATAACTACATAATTAACTTTTGTTTCAACTTAAATAATGTATAAAAGAATAACCGATAAATTCAAAAGCTTTCACTCTTGTTAAATCACCATAACACTTCATACATGTATACTAAGAGTAGGGTGCAAACGAGCTTATACGTTCACGAGCTACTCGAGATCAGATTGAGAATAATCTTGAAACCAGTATTGAGCCTGAACTCGAGCTTTGTATAGGAAGAATGGTTATAGTCATCGAGCCTTAACAAACCTTGTGTATTTTAAGTTTTAACTATGTTAGACTTCTATGTATTAGTTTTATACTGCACAACCGAGCTCGAGCCAAAGTTTTGACTTGTTTAAGGAGTCACAAGAACCATGTTATATAAATTTTAATAATTAAAATATAAAAAAACATTTATAATTAACTTCAACAAATTAAAAAAAAAATGGAAGAACCCTTAAAAGTTGTATAAAACCGTGTACGTTTTTCTTTTCTTTTCTTTTTGTTTGTAAAGTGAATGAAATTATATAGTGATAAAAAAATAAATATTTACACAATTTGGATGGTTGCATAAGTTTCTAAGTTTAAAACTTAGGCTCAATACACATTTATAATTCTCAGTTTTAATCAATACCATATTATAAAGTGTTATAAGAAACTATAGTAGGTTGCATAGTGTTTGTCTTTGTACATGGCTATACGACTCGTATAAGCCATACGTGACTGACAAATATATGAAGGAAACTAGCGATTAATTTCGGGATGGTACTGGTACTGGTCCTGAAATTCGGAAATACTTGGTATCGGCACCGGTACTAAAATGGTATTTCGTGCAAAATTCGGGAAATACCGGTACTGAAAACGCTCATCACCAAAGGAAACAAATAGGCAACTTTTTGCAATCTATACGGCTTATATATCCCTATGCGAGCCGTATACCCAAGTATAGACCCTATACACTCATACAGGGCCATATGTCCTGTATATTTTTCGCTTGCACTACAAGGCATCGAATCATGCGACATATATATATATATATATATGTATATATATATAATTCGTAACACAAGGGCTTGTTTTTAACCAACCTTTCAATCGTCAAACTGACTATAATTTGTAACGGCAATATTTCAAAATCTGAATTCACACGAGTCGTATAAGTCTTTAATGTGCTTTTAATTTACAACCATGTCAGATAATATTAGTTAAATTTTGTGTCTTATTAATTATTGTTAATTTTACCGCCTGTGTATATCATTTTACACATGCAAGTTAATACATTACACAGGCGTTAATAGATACTATTTATGTTTTTAATGTTCATTCCCGAATTATAGCTATCTATATGGCTACAATGAATCATAAACATATTTTAGCTTGCATTGCTTATACGAAACTCGATAATCCTACTCGAGCTTGTGATGTTGATGCAGGACACAACGATTTAAATTCGGGAGTAGTGTACGACCCTTGAAATAAACTCTTGAATATCAGTTTATATGCCGCTTCAGTTAAGTGCACTCCATCCCAGCTAACATAAGTATCTGGTTTATCACACAATGTAGCACATGCTTGTCCGCATCTCCCAGTTGCGTTGAAATTAAACGGCCCTCCAAATCCACAACACGCCTTCAAAGTCCCGTTATTTGAAAATCCTACAATAAAAGTCATTTATAAAAAAATTTAATTTACTTATATCGTATTTACTAGTTTATAACACGTTACATATACCATATTTATTTGGAGAACGATAAATTTGCATCAGGGTGTTATAGTAGTCAGCATAGATGATAACAACGTTAGGATTAAGCTCTCGAATATGATTTAGTTGTGCTTGCAACATGTTATTGTGATACTTAGCGAAGTCATTTAATTTAGTGAGGCAACCGGTTATGTGATCATACTCTTCGCCATCAGACCCGTATATTGTCAAAGATGGCGGAAGGCATCCAATTGGAAAGTTTCCTGGAACAACGAGAGTTCTAGCTCCCATCTCGATCAACTCCTATAAAATTTAAGTCGATACAAATTTAATCGTACATTATTAAAGACATTATCATAGTCATAACTTTATAATCGGGGTCGCATTGTAACTAGAATAAACTTGTTAAAACAAAAAATACCATGAATTGGGTAGCTTCTTACATTGACTGCTGAGATGATGGTATCGATAACAAGAGAAACATATGGTTGAATCTCATCGATGGGTATCCCAGTAGATAACAGACGATTGTAATCGTTGCCACCAATCTCACCCATTAGAATCAAAGAACGCCCAATGAAGTTTCTACAATCTGCCAACAATTGTAAGACTGAACTTATTATAACAACTAAATTAACATGTGAGTGGCGTTGTTCGTTACAAAATCTTGGAATTTCATCAAAACACAAATGGATTGGTTATCCATAGATGATGGAAGGGTCCATAGGCAATCCATCGGTGAAGGTTCGTGGAAAAATCAGGTTTGGGTAAAGACTTCACTGACAAATCACACATGCATACTTGATACTTCACCGATATATAGATCACCCAACACTAGATATCACTCATAAACTGTCGATCGCGTGTCACCAATGGATCGACAACTACATAAAGAATTACTTTGCTAATTTTCTTTAGACAAAAAAAGGCATCTATATATCATTATAAAGTTTTGTCAATGAAACTAGTTTTCCTGAAAATGGTTTTATTATCAACTCATGTCACATTCATTAAATTATTAATTTTGTTAATTTATAGTATCTGACCAAGTAAAATGTTTCCTTAAAGGACTGTCAATAATAAATAGATAAAGACACACCTGAAGTGTTGTCACAAACAGAAGACAAAGATTGTTTAAACCATGCCAACTGAACTCCTAGAGAGGCATTAATCACATGACCTCCACCCCATCTAGCTTCAACAATAGATGAATCCTGTGCTGTAGCACCTGCCACCGCGTAGTTCACTCCTTGTCGTCCTAATGACGTCACACCGCCACTCTCATTGTCGTTGAAATATGGAGGTATCAACGGCAATCCAAGACTCTCAGCTACAAGAACCATAAAAAAAACAAATCATAATTATGTTAACACTAGAGTAATTATTAACTTTTATTATCATTATGGGTTTGGATCACATATAAATTAAATTAATGTGCTAACTGTGCGAATCAAGTAGTGTAATTATATATACAACATAATGTATTTATAGTGTAACGTAATTATAGCATAGTGTAATTACGCATAGATGTAATTACATAATTACGTCAATTGTGTTTGTGTGTGTATCTATATATATATAATTAATTACACTGTTGATTCGCACAGTTAGCACAGGTTTTTAGCCTGCAGGCTAACTTTCCCTTATTATTATCAGTATTATTATTAATGTAATGTAATTACCTAGGAAATCAATTGTACGTTTTTTTAGCTTGTACTTTAACTTTCCGTTATTATTATTATTAATGTTATTACCTAGGAAATTAATTGTACGTTTTTTTAGCTTGTACGTTAACTTTCCATTATTATTATTAGTATTATTATTATTATTATTGTTATTATTATTATCAGTGTAATGTACCTAGGAAATCAATGATGAGACGACCATTGGAGCAACGACAAGTGGAATGCTCAACGAAATTTTGGCCGTAAGGAGGGACACAAGTAAATTCAACATTGGATATCGAAGCCAAATACTTCCGGTTCCCGGTGTCAGCAAGGGAGTCACCGAAGCTGATGATCGACGAATAGCATCCATTTGCATAAAGCCTACAAGTCCATAACACCACCAAGAAACTTGCAAAAATTTTGGAGGTCGAAGAAGAAGCCATTTGGATATTGAAAGGATGTTGCTCCGAAATAATATATAGTGTGTATTATATTTACTTTTACACTTGTGATATAAACAAGGCCACGTTGTTTGAATGTTTCTGATGATGTATATATAATTATATAATAACCTTTAACCGTTAAGTAGGCTCCAGTGCTACCATTCTATGAGTGATGAGTCATGATCACTATATACATGTGGCTAATAATACATTTATGAAAAAGTTGCCCATCTGTTTCACATGATCACATCAAAATAACATCATTCCATTCTTAAAATGGAACTGTATATATCATTCTTTTTTTAATCTCAATACATTTATAATTTTAAAGCTCATACGGTATTGGTTTGGTTTATTACGGTACTGGGACAATACCGACACATGGCAAGTCTAACAGTGTTGTTCATTGATTTAACTGGGCTAAATTCAAAGGCTTTGCATAGTGTGACGTCTCTGGACCCGTTTCAACATTGCTATAGAAGACTGCTTGAAGATACGATTTATATACAGAACACTTGATTGTTGTATGCGACTAGTTACGTCGCAGTTGGACTGTGTTGAAAATGCAGGTCCAGATGCGAAGGTTTTGCATAGCGTGACGTTACCTCTAGCCAAAGTTAAGTATATAACAGTGTGATGCTTTGAGCTTTAACTATTATAATCAAATCATGAAGTGATGAAACATATGTTATTATATATGATCACATTAATTATATTGAGTACACAATGTTAAAAAATACATCAAATTCAAATTTTAAACACGTAGTTTGTAGATTACACATGAATATTAACCATTTACTAAATATACAAATTATTTTTTCAAACACCCTATGTAAGTCCCGAATCTGGATCACTACAATATGATATCAACTAAACGAGTATTGGTGCGGAATACCAACACTCGGTGATTAAAGAACACAAATAATTACAAGTAAAATAACACACGATTGCTTCAAAACACAACTATATTATTGAATACGCCGGGTGCTTAAGCATTTACAATACTTGATCACCAAAATAATAGGAATGAACAACCTTTAACCCTATACATAACATGCCTATATATAGGATAACCAACACGGCCCAAAACATAGAAAAGCCCACCGAGAACACACTTGTGTTCTCGGTTTACATGTAGCCCGCACCCCAAGCCCAACATCACCAGATTAAGTACAAACCACAAAACCTTGGCCTAACAATCTCCCCCTTGGTTTGTAGCTTTATCTTTAATCTTGCTCCATGTAATCAATATCCGTATCTTTCAACCCTCCAGCCCAAAATTTATTGTTGATGATGGACGTCGCTACCATGCTTGTGTATTCTTTGGCGGCTGTTTCAAAAATACCATCAGCAACAATCTGAAACGTGCTAAGCGTCTTGATATCCTTCTCATGGAATTTCAACAAATCCTTAGGGTCAACAAAACGATATTGACCTTTCCCCTTTTGTAGTTTGACAACAGCTGTGGCAATAAAAGAATCATAGAACCAGAATCTCATGTTATCCAACGTACCATCGGGAATAGCATCTGGTACGAGAATGTAAGTAGCTTTCTTCGTAGGAGGCCACATTACACTCACCATTGTTTTTCCGGTTCTCGGGTCTTGAATACCCTTTGCTTTCTTCAAAAACGACTCGGCGGTTTTCATATGCGGGAAACCTCGATCAACTTGTCTTTTCAAAAATTCCCATAAATCCGAGCCCCGCTTGTCATTTGATGGATTTGTAAATGGAGCATTTATTAAGTCACTCAAATCAACTTTAGTCCAAGAACCAAAGTCTTTCATCTTTTTATAGTACTCCATTGTTCCTGACTTTCTCTTAACCCACCACATATTCTTATCTGCATCGAAACCCCAGGATAAAACTCCAGATCGATCACCGTATTTATCAGAGAACCCCTTTTGAAGCGTAACAACATATCTCTCTGGGTGATATGAAGATACAACATTCTGATCTGAATTCTTCATTACCAGCAACTTCTTCTTTCTTTTTTCAAGTAGTTTCTTTTTAATTCTGTCAGATTTTTCTTTTGTGACAGATGGTGCATCCAAGTATTGCTTTAGAGACTCTGATTCCTCTTGTCGACTAACACCAAAGTTATCGTCTGGACAAACATCAGAATCTTTGTCTTGATCAGCAGTGGGAGTTTGATATACCATGTCTTCATTACTTTTGAACTCATCTCCAAATTTCTGAACTAGCTTTTGTTGGAGATCGAGATACATAGTTGTTAAACCTCCCATGCCGGACTACAGCTCTTTAATCTTGGAGTCTTTATCTAAGTTTCTAGCCTCAAATTCCTGAATACGGACATCTTTAATCACTGAATCCTGCTCGAGTTCAAAGACTCGTCGTTGTAGTGCCTGAACATCCACAGGAGCGTTCTCAAGAACCACTCCTTTTCCCTGGTTCTGAAAATAGTTTTCCTGCATAGCAAGGATTTGAGCAACTTTATCTGAAACACCTGAACTTGATTGACCCTGAACAGATGGACCAGGTGAACCAGAGGGAATATCTGAGGGGTTTGAGCATGGAATTTCTGTCTCAAAATCAAAATCATCACCGAAATCGCTGGACAACAAATCTATAAATGATGGCTCAGTAGTAGGTGCAACTGGTTCAGTTTGCGTTTCTGGAGCATGCGATTCTGGTTGATCGGTGTGTTGTTGAGGGCTGGTGGTTGATTCTGGTGCTGGTGTGGGTGTTGGTGTTGGTGTTGGTGTAACTATGATTGTTTCGACTTCACTGTCCAACTCGCTAGATCTCGAATCATCCCTTTTTCGTTTACGATGGATGAGATCAGCAGTTGGTTCTTCAACATAGTCTTCCTCAGTGTTTTCAGTAACTGTCTAAGGTGGCTTCAGAGCAGTTGACTGAAATAAGACTTTAGCAGCTTCGAGGGCTTTTAATGTTTCATCATCTGTAAGAGTACTTGACTGACGGTGCTCTTCTTCATCTTCCTCATCATCAGAAATCTCAAATGTAGCAGCACGTGGTTGAGCGGGTGCAACATGTTCGTCAGTAACCTGAGCTACAACAGGCTCAGCTTCGGTCTCAGCAAAACGACCGAATTTTACTAGGGGTTTCAATCCCATATAAACCACTTTGGCTCCCTTTCTTGACTGCTTCATTAACCCAAAGGAATTGAGTCCCATAGACTTCATATCCAAGGTCTCAACAGATTTAACCAAGTCGGTGTAATGAGAATCAAAAATCATCTGTAAAAACCTTGGATACATCAAGAACATCTCCTTCTTCTTTGCCCTTAGATTGCTCATCATTTCATTGAAAATGAATTTGGAATAGTTGTAATTCCAACCCATGATCAGAGCAGCAACGGCAGACATTTGGGTATGACTGATTTCATCTAAACCTCCCTTTCTTCCCGAGATACATGTAAAGAACGTGTGCAGTAGGTATCTCCAGTAAGGGTGAAACAACTTCTTGATTGATGGTGGATAAGTACCTTCGTATCCCATTCTTGTGAGAACCTCAGTAATTTCAGTAGCAGAGTACTCTGTTGGGTAGTCGGGTTGATCCCCAAACAGGAGTACCTCTCTGATAATGGCTTCAGTAACGATAACCGGCTTCGTCTGTATTTTGGAGTCGATTGAAATAACTCCATCTGCTCCTTGAGAATTGATCTTTGCATTGTTCCAGAAATCAGTAACCATCTTCTTGCAAATGACAGGATTTTCCCGAAGAGCGTGAGAGATCCTGCAGGTATTGAGTCCGACTATCATTGACTTGAATTCCTTATGAGCCATTGGTGGATCATACAAGTGCCCAGCTATATTATGAGTATCCACAAACTTTAACGAGTTTTGATCAGCCATATCTGCACCAACCGTATCAAGTTAGATATCAAATATATTGGCTTGATAGTGTTTAACAATTCTCATAATTAGAAGAGAACTTGAATTAAAAATACAAGCCCAAAGAAAACACATTTGACAGCCCAAAAGGTATTAATTGGCCCAAGTACACAAGACTGTGTAATTTTGGGCCCAGTCAGCGAGTATAAAGCCCAGTAGGAGGGATCTCGGTCAAACCAATGAGTTTTCGGTCAACAATAGCAATGAAAGTTAGCCGAGAACAGAGGTTCTCGGTCAACATTTAACCGAGCAGGAGTTCTAGGTTAAACCGAGAACAGGAGTTCTCGGTCAAGATTGTAAGTTTCGAATCTGGA
This sequence comes from Bidens hawaiensis, assembly GCF_021521415.1. Lineage (NCBI taxonomy): Eukaryota > Viridiplantae > Streptophyta > Magnoliopsida > Asterales > Asteraceae > Bidens > Bidens hawaiensis. Next base: position 283,239 of record NW_027492864.1, on the reverse strand, counting down.
TCACTACAATATGATATCAACTAAACGAGTATTGGTGCGGAATACCAACACTCGGTGATTCAAGAACACGAATAATAACAAGTAAAATAACACACGATTGCTTCAAAACACACATATATTATTGAATACGTCGGGTGCTTAAGCACTTACAATACTTGATGTAGATGGACCGGTATTTGTAGAACCGGTCCCCTCACCCTTATCTTGTTTACCATACTTCAAGTCCTTTATCTTTTCTTCCTGTTCTTTGGTGACAGGAGTGGGAACATAATTGTGGTTGTATGGTGGGGGAACTTGACTGAATCATATCCCCTCACCTTGATTTTCTTTCCACCACAGTTGATTTTCAATCATCGAGTTGACTACTTTACTGGAACCTTCGATTTTTTTAAAATTAAACTCTGCCTTTTCAAACTTGCTAGTTAGATTTAAGATTTCTAACTTAGAAGCTTCCAGTTTAGTAGTCAATTCTGCGATTTCTTGTTTAGCATCAAGATGGTGACAACTCTTTATGCTAAAATCAGACTTAAGTTTTTTAATATCTTTGTTAAGAGATTCTATTTTGTCTAGAAACCCTTTTCATTTTTCTTAAGTTTAAAATTTTCTGATTTTATTCTTTCCATATCTCTGCTTAGACTGTCATTGTGGAGTTTATACATTTCTATTTTCTCACCACAATTTAAAGAACATGGTTGAAAACGTACCTCAGATGAATCCGGAGAAGTGAACGCCATGTATGCAAACTGGAGCTCCTTGACCTTCTCCTCAGCAGTGTTTTCCTCTTCAGAATCTTCAACTGTTGCGAAATTTGCAGTTTGATTTCCAATGTTAAGCGTAGCCATCTGACCTTCCCACGAGAACGTTTGAGCAACCATGCCTCTTTCACCATTTCCCGAACCACTTCCAACATCACCCCGAACATTCCCAACTGGAACTAATGCCCTCTCCGTATTTCCATCTTTAGCTGAGTTAGTGCATTCACGAGCAAAATGACCCGGCTCGTGACAGTTGTAACATCTAAGGGTCTCTTTGTTAAAACCCACATTTTGGTTATTAGGCATGTTCCAATTGTTCCTACCCGCCCTCTTGGTAAACTTCTTGGCACGAAAAACTGCCATGGCAATTTGCCACGAGATGTCCATTTCTTCAACATCGTCGGGATTAATCTGATCTAGTTCAGCAGTGACCACCGGTTGAACCAAGTCTCCGGCCAGAAAGGCATGATAACAATTCTTGAATCCCGCCATTAGAGCGATATTCTCTTGAGTTTCTTTAGGTATGGTGGGAATCTGGCTGGGGTTTAGACTGGGAGTGGTTTTACCAAAATCATTTGTAGACTGACTAGATTTGGTGAAAAATACTGGAGCTCGACTAGGTGAATTTGATGATGATGATTGACCGAGGGTGGATGAAAACATCTGGAAGTTTCCCTGTGGTGGTTGTTGAGTGGGCTTGAACAGTGAAAAACTTTCTTGAGACATGAGAGCACTATTAGAAGCAACGTTATAACCGGCAACACTATAAGAACTAGCATGATTTATTGCCCGTTGTTTATCATCCATATCGCAGGCTTTAATAGTGGCAATCATTTCAGTCATGCTCATTCTATTAAGATCTTTTGTCTTTTTGATAACTGCAACATTCATGTCCCAATTTTTTGGCAAAGAATTCACTAGCTTGTTGTTAATTTCTGAGGTTTGTAGAAAGATTCCAGCAGTTCTCATTTCAGTTACAAGTGATATGAACCTTTGAAGTTGGGATTCCAGTGTCTCTCCCAGAACATGATTAAACATATTAAACTTTTGTCGCAGCAGGTCTTGGCGACTTCTCTTCATATCCTCATTTCCTTCATAAACTTCTATCAATGCTACCCACAACTCCTTAGCCGTTTGAAGTTTTCTAAACTGAAGGGCAATCTCGAGTGAAAGTGCCATGGTTAGAGTTGAAAGAGCTTTCTCATCTTCTTCAACTTTAGCAAAATCCTCTTCATCATAATTAGCAACCGGCTTCACAAGAACCTCGTCTGAACCCTCCCTTTGATAGGTGATCCTTTGAGGTCCCCTCACAATGCTTCTCCAAATTTTCGAATATTTCATCTTGGCATAGTGTTCGAAACGGAATTTCCATTCACTGAATCCCTCATGAGATAATAGACGGGGTATACGAGTAGCAGTGCCCATGATGGAATAAAGTTCTTGGTGAAGTGATGACTTGATGGAGCTGTTGCCGTTAGTTAATTGGGCCATTTTGATTTTAAGTCTAAATAAGATTAAGGTCCACTTAAAAGACAGTCCAGATTAATGGTCCAGGCCCAACACAGCAGACTGGGCCGAGACGTTGACCGAGAACACACCCTTTGACTAAGTTTTGACCGAAAACACAAATCGTTGACCAATTCTTTGACCGAAAACTCAATTTGTTGACCAACTATTGACCGAAAACCATTCTTGGCCGATAACTCAATATGTTGACAAGCCGTTGACCAAAAACTACGATTGTTGACCAAATCTTTGACCGAGAACACAAAAATGACCAAAAGTTGACCGAAATCTCTGATTTTGGGCAAATTTTAGCCGAAAACTAAGTATGGCCGAAAACTAAGCTTAGATAAGAACTGATTATGGCCGAACACTCCAAACTTTCCAGTTTTTGCTGCAACAAACTTCCGAAAATTAGGGAGTGTTGATTTATTTCCAAATCAAAGCCAATCTTTACCCAAAAACAGTTCAGTCTTCTTCTCCGATCAACTACTCGCCGGAAAAATCACCAAACCTTGTAGATGATATCCTCGAATCGTTGATATCACAATAACGAGCCTGAATTCGTCAAAGGCTCTGATACCAATTGAAGTCCCGAATCTGGATCACTACAATATGATATCAACTAAACGAGTATTGGTGCGGAATACCAACACTCGGTGATTCAAGAATACGAATAATAACAAGTAAAATAACACACGATTGCTTCAAAACACACATATATTATTGAATACGTCGGGTGCTTAAGCACTTACAATACTTGATCACCAAAATACTAGGAATGAACAACCTTTAACCCTATACATAACATGCCTATATATAGGATAACCAACACGGCCCAAAACATAGAAAAGCCCACCGAGAACACACTTGTGTTCTCGGTTTACATGTAGCCCGTACCCCAAGCCCAACATCACCAGATTAAGTACAAACCACAAAACCTTGGCCCAACACCCTATTCTTATGTTCTCCCCCCCCCCCTACCCCCACCCACCCCAACACACACACACACACACAAAACTATACGAATCAGCTCAACTTGCATTGCTTATATATAAGTCAATAACCTGACCGTCGCTTGTGATGTTGGTGTCATAGAACACAAGGAATAAAACTCTGGTGTAGTGTATGGTCCTTGAAATAGACTCTTGAATATCACTTTGTATGCCGCTTCAGTTAAGTGCATTCTGTCCCAACTAGCATATGTATCTGGTTCATCACACAAAATCGTAGATACGTTTCCACATATTGCCAAAGCATTGTAATTATACGAACCTTTACTTCCACAACACGCTTTCAAAGCCCCATTCGTGAATCCTACAAGAAGATGGTATTGCAAAGCTAGATTTTGGGTGTAACAAACTCAGATTTTTTTTATGAATTAGGTGGTTTTATAAAAAAAAGGAAAAGAAAAAATGATTTTAGATGGCTGATTAAATTTTAAGTGCTTTTACGTAATTTGTTATACAAAATAGCGAATTATAAGGACACATTAGCTAACATTCCAAGTGGCAATCCATGTCATCAGCGTAATCCGCTATTTGAGATAGCGGATTTGACACTGACACTTGGAAAGTTAGCTGATGTGTCCTTATAATTCACTATCTGAGATAACAAATTACCTAAAAGCACTCAAAATTTAGTCAACAAAAAAAATCCACCAATTTATTTCAAGTTTATAATATGTTGAATACCATATTCATCCGGAGAAATGTAAATTTGCATGGCAGCATTGTAGTAGTCGGCGTAGATGATGATGGCATTAGGATTAAGCTCTAGAATCTGATTTAGATTAACTTGATGAGACAACGGGTTATAGAATCATGCTCTCCATACACACCCGACTCACCTACAGTCAAATGCGAGGAAGAGCATCCAATTGGAAAGATTCCCGGAACAACTAGAGTTTGAGCCCCCATCTTGATCAACTCCTACGAAGGAGATGGCTGAGTTAGAACTGGGCACTAAGTGAACACAATATAAGTTCTCTTACACAAGGGCTGCTTTAGTTGGGGCCAGGGGTGGCCCCGGCCCCCTTCGTTTTTTCGTTCGGTAGTGTAAAGTTATTTTTTTCGGCCGAATTTTTTATACATAGCGTAAATTTACCCGTTTTCGACCGAAATTTTGAGTTCGCCCCCTCGGTTTTTGCTCGGTAGTGTAAATTTATCCACTTTTTGCCCGAAAATTTTTATACATAGTGTAAATTTACCCGTTTCCGATTGAAATTTTGAGCCCGACCTCCTTCTTTTTCGCTCGGCAGTGTAAATTTATCCTTTTTTAGCCACAAATTTTATATATGATACAAATTCACCGGTTTCCGACCTAAATTTTGAGCCCTCTCCCCTCTAGTCTATAAATTTTTTTATACATATTGAGTCCGGGCCCCTCAACGTGTATGTCTAAGCTTCGCCACTGCTCTTGCATTCACCTTTTAACTATATTATTGATGACAATTTGAGGGGTCATTTTAGTCATTACAAACGGCGACGTTGTGTACCCTAATTAATATTAAACTATGAAGATTTCTTTGTGCCGGGTTGATGTTATTGACAGTCGTACTCGTACAACTTATTAAATGGTGCAGTGCGTCTGTGAGTCGAGGTGAATTCGATCGGTGCCGGGTTACGAAACCAGTAATAAACACCTCCCCCCCCCCAAAAAAAAACTTTGTTAACGCAAAAATACAACAAATTAGCAAACAAAAGTCACGTTGTAGTTACGAACCAATGACACCTCGATACCGGTTGGTATCTGGTTACAGCGTAAATTCGACCACACCCAAATACAACAATTTAACATATTTAAAATATAAAAAAATGCGATGAACAGAAAAAAAAAAACATGTGCGTTGAAGTTGTGAATCGATACAAATTCGTTAATTCTGGAATCAAGGGACAAATAAGTGATAAAAAAACTCAGTTTGAATCAATGTTGTTGGCACTAAGTCATACACATAAAACCATGTGTTGTGGTGGTGAATCGGCACGAGATCGGTTGATATCAGGTTATGACACCGAAATTAAAGCAATAAATTAATTCGTTCACACTCAAAATACAACAATTTAGCATATTTACCTAAAAAAGACGGTGGCGAAAACAAAAAATAAATGCACATTGTGGCCGTGATCTGACGCGAATTGGTCCAGAATCGATGGACAAAAAAACTTAGCTTGCGACCGCAAGCTAACGCAAATTTGGTTAAAATCATTTGACGGTATCAATGGTAAAAAAAATTGTATTTTACGACGAGGAACCAACATGAATTTAAAAACGAAAAACAAATTAATAACAAATAAAAAAGATGGCCAACCACGTGAGGCCACGTGGACCAATCATGTGGTTGCGTCGCCAAACTTCTGAGTGTTAATTGTGGCTTCTTACATTAACGGTCGAGATGATGGTATCAATAACAAGTGGAACATATGGTTTGATCTCGTCAATTTGCTTTCCCAAAGATAATGGAATATTGTAATCGTTACCACCAATCTCACCCACGAGTATCAAAGAATTTCCAATGAAGTTTTTACAGTCTGCAACAATTATAATCCATCAATATTTGTATTTATGAGAAATTAGTATGCCTAATCTTAAAAGTGAATTTGTACATGTAACCCACATCAAAATTATTAAATTAATCTCTCATTCTATTAGTATTTTAAAAAAATCATCAAAAAATTGTGTTGAAAATTTTTTTGTATGTATTGAAACAATGTTGTTAAAATAATATCTACTAAATTAGTAATTGTTTTTCTATAATTATTTTCTTCCATTAATCAAATATAGTATTTTTCTTACTTTTAAATAACTTATTACAATATTTTTCCTTTTTAGTTTTAATCATCCGGTTATAACTACTACCATTCACTTTATTTTTAATAAAAAGTTAATAAAATGTATGTTACACAAATTAAATAAACGTTTATTAAACAAATCAGAGTTTATTTCGTTATAACTATTACCTTCAAAATATCTAGCCTTATTTCACCATCTTTATTTTTTTCTCATTCAAGAAAATCTTAGATAGAGAAAGCTAGAGGAAGAGAGAGAAATTGGATTTGAACTTTTAAGATCAGTGTCGAGATTTGAGCACACCATCGTGTAAAGAATCATATTTCGTGAAGCTTGACTAGTGGAATCAATCAACAAAAACCTTAAACATCATCAATTCGTTCGGAAGTGTGTTAGGCCTATTATAGGCGGCTCAACCATTTTGGTAGATTAAAGCGAATGAAAATTTGAGACTCTTATTTCTATATAAATTTGGTTTGTACTTTCAAAAATTTCATTTATCCTGCTGCATTTTTAATTAACTGAGTAACTTAATCAGAAAACCAAAATAGTTTTGTTTGTCACTGTTATATAACATAAACTAGATAATATTACATTTGTTTTTTAAAAGAAACCAACCTAAATGCAAGGTGTTAAAGACATAAACGTAATGAATGTAAATTTATCGAATGATATTTCATCATCATCATCGTACTCAGTATATCTCATCAATTGCAAAGTTATGATATGGTCTGAGAAGGGTAAGATGTAGATATCATTACCTCTATGCTTTATGAATATCGAAGGATATTTGATTATATAAAAAAAGTACTTGAAATATTGTAATAAAACATTTATTGAATTAATCATTGTTTTGAAAAAAGTAAAATCTACTTAAAAATACTAGAAAAATAAAATATATCAAAAAAATATTTGGACATTTATTCCAAATTAGTCATTGTTTTGAAAAAAAAAAGTAAAATCTACTTATAAGCTGTTTATGTGGTGAATAGTAATCGAACAACGGTCTATTAAGTATTACAAAATAAATGGACTACGCTAGCGACATTACACCGAAACAATTTCCTGGTTAGACAAACAAAACTATTTTTATATAACACTAGTTTTTATCCCCCGTATTACGGAGGTCGTTTTATATTATTTGTTTTTAATATTTATCTATTTTTTGAATTTTTATTTTTTATTGTATGAAAATTAATAATATACTTATGGTTTGATATTAAATTGTTTCATAAATAAAATTAGATGTTATAACTCGGTTTAAAAGCTATATGAGTTTGATGGGACCCAATACCCGTTTATTTTTTTTACTAGTTTGATGGGACCCAATACCCGTTTATTTTTTTTACTATAAAATTGGTTTTTTAATTATAATAACATTTATCTTTTTTTAAATAAATCATATATTAATTTTTAGTATATTCTTACTTTATAGGATTTTTGTATCAAATATTTGGTGAGATTAGTTTTTAATTTAATGAGATGTTATAACCCGTTTAAGAAATATCTAGGTTTGATAATACCCATACCCGTGAATTCGGGTCAAATGCATGAGAAGCCTCCATTTAAAAATCAAACAAATCTGGTGACTCCAAAAAAAGGGGGAGCGACCACATCGCGACACGTAAGATTTTTGTTTTCGTTTATATATATTATAGATAGATACTAGATTTAGAATCTGTGTATTACATAAGATTTATCAAATAATAAAATATAAGATCCGTTATTTGAAAGAAATGAACAAAATTAACGGTAAAAAGGAGATAAAATATATAGTACGAGCAATAAGTCTATAATCTCAAATTTACAAATTCGAAAAAATCTCTTTATATATAACTTTGCCAAAATTGTTTTGACCCATTATCCATGAATAAATGTAATGAATGAGATGAGAGATTTAAGAATTAGAAGAAAGATTATAGCTCATTTGTCAAAATTATTTTGACACATGACACATAGATATGTAGGATAAATAAGATGAGAAATTCGAGAATTAGAAAGAAAATTATAAACCATTTGCCAAATTATATCGACCCATTATCCATGGATAACTAGAATTAATTAAAAAGGAAATTATAACTCATTTGTTAAAATGGTTTTGCATTTTAGGGTTGTTTAAGAATAACAACATTTTCGCTTCGCATTTGGTAAAACATTCACCTTATCGATAAATTTCTATAAGATGTCAGTTTTTTGCATAGACAAGTAGCATAGGCCTAGTTTTCACTAAGACATAGTCATCATCTAGACATAGTTCTTGCGTTTACAGAGTTTATACAAAGGCTATGCGAAAACTATAGTAAGCAATAACTTGGGTCATATATTCATATATAGCAAAAGACTGTGTTACGCGAAAACTTGAGGTGAATACAATAACTATAGAAGTTTTCGCCTTTAATAATGGTATTAATACGTAGACCTTTAAAATTAAAAAAAAAAGTTGGGTGATTTGGACGCATTTTATCCGACTAGGGCATATTTTGATCGACTAGCACATAGAGCCTTCGATTAGACAACATTTAAGACACCTAGGGTCTGATTAGCGCGCCTAGGCACCAATTTAATCGGCCATTGGGCTAATTTTTGAAACACTGGTCATGGCCTAACTCCAGCATGTAGCATGTTATGTTGTGTGTAGGACCGCGATAAGGCTATACCCGAAGTAAGGGTTGTTAGCATAGAAAACTAACCAGAAGTAGTATTGCCATCAGTAAAAGGCAATGATTGTTTAAACCATTCTAATTGAACCCTTAAATATCCACTTTCGTTAAACACCATACTTCCGTACCATCGTTCTTCCACAAAGGTCGAATTCATTGCTGTAGTACCCGTGATCGCGTAGTTCACTCCTTGTCTCAGTGCTGCCACACCGCTCCTCCCTTTGGCGCTCCAATATGGCGGAATCAACCGTAACCCAAGACTCTCCGCTAATTCAGAGATTAACATCAAACTTATTAACATCACTTGGCTGAAACCAAACAGCTCAATTCAAGTAAAATATTTATGCATATTAATATGTATGTTATGTAGTAATATATAGGGGAAAGTTAACGTAAAATGAAATTAACATGCTAATTATGAAAATCAGTAGAGTATTTATACATACAAATAGAGTAATTATGTATTTACATCGTAAAGTAATTATGTAATTACATCATAGAAATAACTGTGTTATTATTTTATGATGTAATTACATAATTACTCTACTTGTATACAGGGGCGTAGCCACTAACACCCCAGGGGTGTCCCCCGTCCCCTGTGAAAAAAAAAATTTAGTGTTAGTATGCCGAAAAATTCCCGACCGACCCCTGTAAAATTTTGGCACCGACCCCTGTGATACTTTGAAGCCGTACCCTGTATAATTTCGAGACGACCCCATGAGATTTTGAGACTAACCCTAACCAAAAATACAATGACAATTTTATAAATATAATTATATAAACGTTATATAAACATTTTTTTCTATTAACTTTGAATTTAATATTAACAAGTCCATTAGTCCAATATCCAATCCAATTTTTAAGCCCAAAACCCAATTCAAACCCTACTCAATTTTTAGTCCAAAACCCAAAATCCCATTCTAACTTCTAAAATTTATTTTTTTGACCGCCTCTACTGCCTCACTTCATCATTTCAATGGATGATGACTACATTAACATACTAACGCCAAGAAAAAAACAAACATGAAAAATCGCCAATATTATGAGTATGATTATTTCAATGCGGTTCTAGATTTGCAAATCCAAGAGTTTGGAGATCGTTTTAACGAGGTAACATCCGACATTTACTTGTTTTGTTGAGTTGTTTGACTCCTTGTGATAATTTTCGGGCATTTTCTATTCCAAAAATATTACGATTAGTCGAGTTGTACCCATATGATTTTGATGAAAGTGATAAAAGAAGACTCCCGGTTGAACTCACGACATACATCGATAATTTGAAAGGAGATAAACAATTTAAAAACTTGAATGGTTTAGCAATCTTGTTCAATTGATGGTTCAAACAAAGAAACACCATTCCTTTGCATTGGTGTATCATTTATTAAAGTTGGCTCTCGTATTACCCGTCGCAACCGCAACCGTTGAAAGATCATTTTCGGAGATGAAGTATGTGAAGTCCGATTTGCGTAATCGAATGGGTTATGAAAATTTAAGCGACAACTGTATTTGTTACATTGAGAAAGACTTGCTTGTCAATGCTAAAGTAGATGATGTAATAGTTAGATTTCAAAAAATAAAAACTCATAGAGAACAACTTTAATATATTTGTTTTCTAATATTTTGTTTGGTAATCTTTTTTTTATATATATGACCCGATTCGACCCGACCCGATTCGACCCGACAGTTGTATTAGTGCCGACCATAAAAATTCCCGACCCCTGTGATAAAATTTTCTGGATCCGTCACTGCTTGTATATATAATTACTCCACTTGGTTATCATAATTAGTATGTTAATTTTATTTGTATTTGATCAAAACCGGTAATATATATACCTACATATGACTTAAACATTCATACACATAATTATTTACGAATGTGTCGTAGGTTCTGTAAATAAACAGACTTTAATAGTTTTTTATAGAATGTTAAAAAGATATAAACATTATATTTCAATTACTTTCTTATATTTTAAAATAGAAAAAACAAGTGATTTAGTTTGTTTGAAAAAATTTCTTCGTCATATATTAGAAGTGTAAATAATAAAATAAAAACCAACATATTAACTTGATGGAAAAATGAAAAGAGAGAAATGTTAAGTATGAGAATGATTTATGCTCATAAAAAAAACTTTTAAAAAAATAATAAATAAATTATAACTCAATATATATATAAAAATTAATAAAACTAAAAATGATTCCCATGCCATTCCCGTTCCCAAAAACATTGAAAAGACGCAATGCCGAAAAAAAAACGATGACGAAAATAAACAAAAAAAAAACACAATGATAAATAAAAAGGATACAATAGATCGCAAAATACGACATAACGTCGAATAAAATATAACATAACGTTGAGTTTCTATAAATAAGTCACAGTTTATTTGTTTCATATATATTACATTATTGTTTATAATAAATAAATAGAGTTGCATAAGGTTTATGCAATATCGGGGAGGTGTTTTGATTCACTTGATTGAATAAGTCTAACACATACTTTCTCATAATGAAAAAGTACATAAATTGAATTTTGTTATATTAATGGTTCTAAAAGCATTTCCAATTGGTTCTTCATACTCATCTCTATTTCTAAAATTTAAAAAAAATCATCTAGATAATCACTCCAACTCATTCCTTATCTTCAAACTCCATTTCTAAATTTAATGAAATTTTATAGGAAGCCTCCAAATTTAGAGTGTTGCTACAGCACTTCATTTCCAACTACCCTTCCATGTACAAATCAAAAGCCTTCTAAACGAACTGAATTTCAGGTGTTGGGTTCTTGCTTTTAAAAAGCGAGAGGCGAAGAAAAGCGGCGGGGTTTAAAACAGAAGCGCGAAGTGCTAGGCGCAAACGCGAGTGCTTTTTATATGCTAGCGAACATATTTATATAATTTTTATATATGTATATATCATGGGTGGTTAGCATCCCGACCCATAATGTAGCTATATTTAAGCATTATATATGATTTAATATCACCTACACATACAACCTAAAAAACATATTGTACAACATTTAGATGCTTAAAAACCACTTGCGTACGAAAGATGAGAACCTCAGCTTCGCTTTAGGTTGCTTTTTGTCTAAAAATCTCGTCTCTGGCTCACCTTTTAAACATCGCTCGCCTTGACTAGCCTAAAGCGACGAAGCCCTCGCGTTAGGTCGCCTCTCGCCTCAGCTCGATTCAAGCGTGCTTTTTTAAAACCAAGGTTGGGTTAACCTGACCTTAATAAGCAATTCCAATTAACTAGAAAATAAAAATTAGATAGTGAAACTTCTATAAAAATATATTAGAAATAAGTTTAAATTGAAAATAATAATAAAACAAAATAGTTAGTAGTTAAAATTATAAATAGAAGGAAGAGAAAAAAGAATATAGAGATGAGAATGGAGAATGAGTTGGAGGAGGTATGTATAAAATGAATAAATTAAAGAAATTGTGTTTTTTAGTTAAAATGCTCTTAGAATCCATTCAACATCTCAATCTCTATAATTACACTAAAAATATTGTATTTCTCAATTAAATAATACTTTATATATATATATATACACCTCTCAAGTCATTTCATAAAGTCGGACTAGAGTCAAGCTCAACAGGGTCTTCTTTCGTCTCGTGCCATTTTTGTGGCATTGGATGAACCACAAAGCGGTCTCTTTGATCCACAACATTATGCTTGCGTTGATGTTGTGGCCCATTGAGCGTTGCTTCGTATCCTAGATATGGAAAACGATGTGGGCATGGGGTCTCATGGGATCCTTGTTTTGCCCTCATTATATATATATATATATATACAGGGGATGGTTCATGCAAGAAGTGTGAGAAATGAATCTCATCCATTGATTTTGTTTAATCAATGGTCATTACTCAAAATGACATACTTGTAATTTTAATCTCACCATTTTAATGTACTTTTAAATCAAAAGGTTATATTTGTAATTTTTGTTTACCATTAAAAAAGAAACGTGCATCTTATAATTAATTAGTGTATTAAATCTTCCAATTAAAGTCACATTAAATCTCATTTTCTAAATCCATTTAGTATTTTTGTTGTACTATCATTTTGAAGGTTTATAAATGCTTCATCTAATCTTTTGAATGATGAGTATCATGTTATTTGCAAGAGTACAGTAGCGAAAGTCGTAAAAACCTCTTGTATCCCTATGAAGTGTAGGTACATACGTACACACATACATACGTAGATACGTATGTACCTACGTCTCTACATGTGTACGTCCCTACGTACGTACATACACGCATAAATACGTCGGTACGTACCTACCTGTGTTCCTATGTGCGTACGTCCGTACATGCGGACATACCTACGTGCCTACGTACATGCATGCCTATGTACATATCTATGTACTTACGTACATTCATAAAGTATATGGTATACGTATAAGTTTCATATGTTTTGTAGTATGGGTTTTGATTTTTTTTAGTGTGATACATGTTTTTTGTTTTGCAGTATGTTAAGTTTGAAACGTTGGACAAACAAGAACATAATCCAAAAATTATATCAAATTAATTTTGCTATATTGCGTATTCCCATTTCAGTTGATGGAATCAAATTCTCACATCCTACACATAATTAAAAAAAAGTTAAATTTAAAAAATAAAGTTAATATGTAACTTTCCTTGAGTTATTACATGCCATAAATAAAAAAACCATTTTTTACTAGTATACCCCTATTTGATATATAAAACAAAAAATAAAAGAAAATTTGTGATTGGTCCAATTGACTTCTCGCAATAAGAAACACTTCTGAAATGAACCAAATCTTATATATACATATATATATATATATATATATATATATATTTATCATGACCTTTTCTATCTCTTCCGCCCACAACCACTTTCAATAAATATTAAAAAATAAAATGGGACTAACAAAGTTTCTCCATATATATAAAAAAAATCACTATCTTTTCTTACCCCTTTACTCGCAACCTTAGTTTACAAAAATCTCCTTACAACTTTTAAAACTTTTAAAAAGATGGGTTAAGAATGTACTAATTTTTCCAAGTTTGGCACCCATCTTAATCAACAATAGGAAAACAACTATTGAGTACTCTTCATTTTTCGGTTTATGATTTAACATTTAATCTTACTATAATGTTAAAAGAATACATACTATCCAAATGACATTCAACTAAGTTTTTCACATAGACTGTCAAGTGTATAAGTTTTCAATTTAATAAATTTCACTTCATTATCTATTTTGGTTTAATTAAAATTATTTCATTTTTACAGTTTTGAACTAGAATGATAAAATGAAAAATACGTTGTTGGTGGGAATCAAACTCACTATGTACCTTACTTTTAAAATGTTTGTGGTTTACCAACTCATCTAGGATGATTTAATACTAACCTTAGATTTTCATAACCTTTCATTTTGATTTCTTTAATTGAAATATAAATGCAAGCTATTCTTACTAATCTATGTATTTTATAAAATACGTTATTTTTATTAATGATTTAAATAATTGACAATATCATTTCAATTAAAAAGAATTTTAAAATATCTTTAATTCCTTCATATTCTTCGTGTTTATCATATATATGTATATTTGAGATTTTCTATATTTTACATGGACACCAACCCAGTTTTCTTTAATAATAGAGCATCATCTGTACTCTCTCCTAAGGGTGTACCAACCTCCATTCAGGTCGGTTAGTACACTCAACCGAAACCTAAATCAACAGGTCTGTTATGGGCATGTATAAAACCAAAACCGAATATCGATTAGCAAGCTTGGTTATGTCACGATTGTCGTTATTTCGGTAATTGTCCAACGTTTTCTTTTTTGTTTTGTTCTAAGGGTAAATACCACAAAAAACAAACATAAGTTCTGTTTTTTCTCTTTTGATTTTACAAAAGTTTTTCAATAATTTACACATTAATATTCCCATAAATTTGAACAAAGTTGTGAAAAATGAACTTTAGCCACATTTTCACAACCCACATCACTGAAAAACTAATACCACATAGTAAAAGTAGTCAAATATAATATTCTTTTTTTAATGTATTTCTACACCTCACGTAAATATTGTAGCTACAATAAATTATGTTTTGAGGTTGTGTTAATTTTCAATACCAGACCCCTAGTGGGTGCCTAGCTTGTAAAAAATTGTTGATTGATTTTTGTACTAAATAACATAATATATGTTGGTTTTTATGGTATTTGCTCTTGTTTCAATTAAAAATGAATCGGTTGTGATGTTCTAGGCTTGTTTATGCATGTTGCTAAAATACATATGTTCTAGCTCAGGTGGCATGGAAATACATTGAAAAAACACACAAATATGCATGGTTCGGTTTCGGTTAATTTGGTTAACAAGGGGGCTAAACCCGATGGCTCATTATAGAGCTTCAGTTGACCATAACCGCATAGTTTGGTCAGATTTTGGTTAAGTTCGTATAACTTTAATGGTTAACAGTTCAGTTTTTTGTTACGGTCAGACCTGGCGAAGAGCTTGTGCAAGGCCCATAATCTCAGGAGTCCCATATCTATATGTTTTAAATATATATATTTATATATATATATATGTATATAAAACAAAAACTTGTAAAAAGATGTTGCTTGGTGCAGTGGTAGGAATTCGGTTTGTTAACCGCATAGCTCATGTTCGATCGAGTCTCGTCCACACCCATTTTTTCTGGTTTTCTATTAAGTTTTTTAGGTTGGGTTTCATCAAATAAAACCATGCCCAAACTCTATTCAAACTAATATGTAGTTTTTTTTATTTCACTGTTACAACTAATTAATAAGCGCAGCTTGTTATCCGCTTACCTGCCTCTTTATTGTAATTGAATCATTTTATTTTTAATATTATAGACTATTGATTAATTTAAAACAAGATTTATTAATAAGCTAATTATGTTTAATATTTTGAGGCCCATTTTTATAACTTGTGCAAGGTCCACGATGGCTCTCGAGCTCTTGGGACAGCCCTGGTTATGGTTTAGTTAATAATCACCTATATGACAAATGTTACCGTCATTGAAAGTCATGTTAATACCCAAACTGTTTTAAGCCAACAATCATATTGAACACCATACTAACTAAAACACCATAATAAGAGTTTTCACATAGGCCTTATTAATTATATAAATAAGGCCACGATTATTATATGATAAATGGGCCCAATATTATGTTGCTACGTTAAACAAATATCATATATGAAACAGGTGAAGAAATGTATAAATAAGGCTTATTATATGATAAATGGGCCCAATAAACAAATATCATATATGAA
Organism: Bidens hawaiensis; assembly: GCF_021521415.1. Taxonomy (NCBI): domain Eukaryota; kingdom Viridiplantae; phylum Streptophyta; class Magnoliopsida; order Asterales; family Asteraceae; genus Bidens; species Bidens hawaiensis. The sequence goes on along the minus strand of NW_027492864.1, from coordinate 267,272 downwards.
ACAGGTGAAGAAATGTATTAATTTTCCGTATGAAATAAATTAGTAATAACATGAATATGATGTTGCACCTAAAATTTACGAATAAGGATATTATAAATATTAAACAATAATTACGTGTGCGGTGAATAATTAAAGACGATTTTTAATTATTAAACAGTAATTATAACGTGAATTATGTTGCACAAGCATTAAGAATATATATAAACAAATAATAACGTAGATAGCAATCATTGCAAGTTGCAACACATGATTCCTGTATCCTTAACGAACGAACATGAACAAGAAAGAATCTCTTCTTCGAATTAAATCTACGCATATCGAATTCAGTAAAGACTTGAATAAATGTCTTCCTTCAAATATCAACCTTTAAAGCCCTATCAATCTATCACAACTCTGTGGCACCAACTTTCTCTTTTACTTAATATTAAATCTACGCATATCGAATTCAGTAAAGACTTGAAGAAGGCCTCACAACTCTCTGACACCAACTTTCACATTTACTAAAAGAGATCAAACTTAAAGATACACTAGGCTTGTTAAGGCTCGACGAGCCTAAACAAGCTTCCCATACAAGGCTCAAGCTCAATATATAAGTAAACGGACTTTATTTGAAACTCGGGCATGGCTCAAACTCGAAAAAGTTTGGCTCGTTTAAGCTTTTTATCGATGTGAGCTCAAGTAGCACGCAGACGGCTTGGCTCTTTAAAACACCTAAGTCCTTTGCTTGTAATTTTCTAAAAGATTTATGTTTTTATAACCGATGTTTTGAAACAGTCAGAATGAGTGGGTTCAAGGACAATGCCAGCGGTTCCAGCCAGTGCATATTACAGGAACACCAGCTGCAGCAGACTCTAGGGATGGTGGGTCCAGGGGCAACCGAAACTGCAGTCACACCGGCTGTGGCAAAACGGGTACTGATGGTTTGAGAGGTTGTGTCTTTCATGGTCAAGTTTAGCAATGTAACGTGGATAGTGTCGAATTTGTTTATTTCATGGCTGTTTTTTTGTGCTCATGTTGCTAAACCATTGCGTCACGACTTTTTAACCGGCTGTTTTTTTATAAATTTATAGTATGACGTCAAAAAAACTGCGGGTGCAAGGCGATTTTAAAAATTAAAATTTGTTGAAATCGTGGTTTTTAACTTTTGGTCATAAAAATTCGAAACTGTCGAATCTTTGTTCAAAAGAAAGTTAGTGTGGTCTTTACAATGTTCACGCCTTGCGCAAATGTGGCGTTCTTGGTTCATGTTTTCCTTGTGCGTTTAACGATGAGTTGGTTGTTATGCTGAAAGATCTTTCTCATAATGTCCTTCAAATGAATAACACTCTTCCAACTTCAAGGGGGTGTTTGGTAGAGGGATATGATTGGGGAGAAATGGAATTAGAAGTATTTCTTTTGTTTGTTTTCCACTTTTCATTTCTATTTCTCTTTCTATTTCTCTAAAACTAGAGAATTCCATTTCTCTTTAAAACAAAGAGAAATCCATTTCTCAGCAGCCTCCTCATAGCATGTCACCACCTCGTCTCCGGCCACCACCCCGTCTCCGGCCGCCACCTCGTCTCCAAGTCTGCAACCGCCACCTCGTCTCCAAGTCTGCAACCGCCACCCCGTCTCCGCCGTTCGCAGTGGTGAACACAGAGATGGTAACCGGTTGATTGTGGTCGCAGGTGGGTGACAGTGGTGGTGGAAATCGGCGGTGGTTGCAGGTGGCTTCTGATTATCATCATCATCATCGCCACCACAACCATCACCACAAAATCTCCAAAGAGGCAGTGATGACAGATCTGAGCCTCCTTTTTCTATATCTTATGTTCCAAAAATATGAATCTTTTTAATTTCTTGTGTACTGTGGTTGAAGAATGGGGTTTGGTGGCGGCAGCCGGTGGTGGTGGGCTGTGGTTGAAGAAAGGGCTGTGGTGGTGGTGCTGGTGGTGTGGGGCTGTGGTGGTGGGGCTGGTGGTGGTGGTGGGGCTGTGGTGGTGGTGCTGGTGGTGGTGGGGCTGTGGTGGTGGGGCTGCGGTGGTGAGTGGTGTCAGGTTGGGTGGAGGTGGGGTTGGGTATGGTAGAGTTCTCTGTTTATTTTCTCGTGTACCAAACAAGAGAAATGATTCTCATTCTCCATACAAATTCTCTTTCTCTACAATTCCATTTCCATTTCTATTTTCTCTCCATTTCCATTCTCTGTACCAAACACCCCCAAGTGTTTAAATTGTTCACTCCACACAAACTTGGTTAAACAGGATTAAGATATTGGAATAGAAGATTATTTGTTTGATAATTTGATAACCAGGCACTCTTTTCGATAATAATACTTCGAGTTTTTATTTGCGTTTTTGAAATTACGATACGCTTCCTGTAAAGTAAGCAAGTCTGTACTGGGGTCGATCGCGCTACATGAAAAAGAATTGTTTTAGTATTCATATAATCAAACTCTAACCGATCCCCTATTAGTTGTGATATCGTCCTAGTGAAAAATCAATGTTATACTGGTGGGTGGTCGGGTATTTCATAGTTGATTGTAGTTTCTCTTAAATATAAGTTGAAGTTAGAAAAGTAACTATGCACCTTTTTATCACTATATAACATTGTATTGAAAATACTTTTTTTAATACAATGTCATATGTATTTCATCTTTAAGTGGTAGAAAATTGAAAAGTGATTTACTTTTCCTTTTACGTAATAGACCTCTGAAAATCTTTGAGTCATGTAATATAGATTCTTGAGTCCGCCACTATATGACATTGTATTGAAAATACTGCTAATAAGGAAAGAACTTGTTATATTATACCTGATATCAATATTGTTGGGTTAGTGCCGCGATCGATCATTTGACGACACCATGTGCTATCACATCAACTTTTTATTTATTTTTTTGTTTTAAGCTTCCTTATGTTATATTTTGGATTTTACTCATTTATTATGATTTAGTGCTGACACTGACCAAAAAAATTTTATGTAAGTATTTTTTTTTCTTTTTGTGTTATTTTTTGGGGCTTATTTATGTGTACGATTTAATGTCAATAGGGTAACGAACTTAATCCATAGCAACCAAATGCACGTTAATGCACCAACATATAGTTATATTTAAAAAATAAACATAGTGAGGATACTTGATAAACCAAAATCATATAGATTTTTATTTTTCTTATGAATTTTTACCACTAGTCGATCTCTCTCTTATCTTGTTTCCGCCATTTTAGGATCACTTCATCATATCCATCACACGAGATTAACACCCTTCCATATAACAACCCCACATGGACCACCAGGTTGTTGACTTGTTAGCATTTGTGTGATGAATCCAGTTAGGATTTTTGGTATCTTCAATGTAATTATTACCTAAACCATGAACAATTTTTTCTACGTGGAGTTTTAAACCATTGTTATATTTTGAGAAAACAGATCAGATTAAAAATATAATTAACACAAATAAACATAAGAAGATATTAATCCCAATAAATCAATATAATATACAAGAAAACAAAACGTATTCGCCTTATATATACACCAATGTTGTGGTGGTCCATTAGCAAAACAAAACATTTTAACACCTGAATTTGAAAGAGGAGATTTTAGAAACTATTGAAAAGTTTGCTATCAAAAAAAATAAATACTCAACTTACATATGTTAAGATGCAACTTATGTTTTGTTATTTGGACTTTTCTCATCGAACTTTTACACTTCTGTCACAAGACTTTTAGCCTTTCAACTTTGACCTTAAACTCTTTGATCAAACTTTAGCCTTTCAACATTTGCCACAAAAACTAACTTTTAAACTTTTACAAGTTGCTAACATTAAACCTTTTCACTTTTAACCTCAAACAATGGTAACGTAACTAATTGAACCGATACCGATCGAGTTCCTGTCGCAATGCATAGGTTAAAGCAGCTATAGAGAGAGAGAGAGAGAGAGAGAGTTTGGATTCGGTTTTCCAAGGCTCATTCGCGAATTAAGTTCGAACCGCCACACACGTGGTATCCAACTTCAACTTAGTCGATGCCGGTCCAAACTAACGAATTTGATGACAACAATCCCCATTTTATCATAATTGTTCTCAACGGCCTGCAACTAACAGAACTCTAACGTCGTTAGTTTCAGGTCACCGGAAAACTTAACATTTTCGTCCCAAACATTCTAGTAAAAGTCTAATTATTGAGGTCGTCGGAATTCTAGAACTATCATTGGAATCGGTTGATGATGCTCACATGGTGGTGAGTGGCTGGTGGTGATGGTGTTCAGGTTGAGTTTCTCGGTAAAAATGTAAGGCCCCGAACCCGGTGACCCTACTTTAGCGTCGGATTTACTCATAAACACAGTCCTTCAAATCAGAGTTTATTAAAACTTTTCGCGGAATATAAAACATCAATCATTTGTTACATAACATTAAATCTTTTCTTTGATACCATAACACAAAACTTTATATTTAAAACATCTTTACTTCTTTCTTCAGATGCCAGCCGTTCAATCCATGCCGTGTGTCATCCTCATGCTACCTCTATAATCAGCTCACCTGCGTGCATACTAAAAGTCAGCTACGCTGAGTGAGTTCTAGTTAATCGAACGCCATACAATACATACACATACATACATATCTGTAGATACATATCCATACTTCACTAGTTACCCTTCTGTTCTACATACATACTTGCTACCATACATACATACATATCTACAATCACTAACCTCAGTCTACCGAGAGTACGTTCATAGTTCACCGTCTATACCTGTACTCAAGGTCGTGAACACGTACAAGGTTCGCAGTCCTTACCTATGTTCACCATTTATGGTACGTACAAGGATCGCGGTCCTTCCCTATACCATAGTACATCCACAACACGTACAAGGTTCACAGTCCTTCCCTATGTTGCAACCTAATTCATAGCACGTACGAGGTTCGCAGTCCTCCCCTATGCTACAAAATCAGCACGTATAAGGTTCACAGTCCTTTCCTATGCTGAAATACATCCACAACACGTACAAGGTTCGCAGTCCTTCCCTATGTTGCAACCTAATTCATAGCACGTACGAGGTTCGCAGTCCTCCCCTATGCTACAAATACAGCACGTATAAGGTTCACAGTCCTTTCCTATGCTGACGCCTATCTACTTTACGTATAAGGTTCGCAGTCCTTATCTACGTTTACATATATCATCTACTTCACGTATAAGGCTCGCAGTCCTTAACTACGCCATCACCAGCCGAGTCTATGTCCGACAGAAGCTAGAGGGAATTGCCATCCTAACTTACTATGTCGAACGTAGAACTCACATGCCATTCGTGTACCTATATACACATACTTACATTATAACATAAGAACACTCTAGGCATTCTTTACCTCATTCATTTAACAACCATACCCCTTGTCGTTACGTGCAATATCCGAAGATCGTTCACGCCCCGACAAGTATTCATTTGAAATATTCATACATCTTCGATATATAATATTCGTACCTTTATTTTTAACCTGACAGTACGCGCAATATCCGAAGATCGTTCGCGTACCGACAAACAATCATTCATATCTATCACACATATCACATATGACATACACTTATCACTTAAGATAAATGTATTAACAACACATCGAGTATGCACACAGCCCCGAAAACATAACAAGGAATGGGGCTAGAAACTCACCTGAACACGGTTACGTTCACCGTTAATCGTAATCCCTTTCTTCAGCTGTATAACAAGTACACGTATCAACCAACTATCACTTCTCATAATGTATTTCTATCTTTATATGACCCACAACGAACGGGGGTCCGGGGGCAGCGCCCCTGGCAGCGGGGTCTAGGGGCGGCAGCCCCTAGCAGGGTCCAAGGGGCAGAGCCCCTGGCTGGGGTCGAGCTGCCAGGTCAGCTTGGAAAAATTTTATTTACATTAACTGTCTTAACACATTTTCCATTAGGTTTTCAATTTATTTTCTAAGCGAACTTAACTTTAGGCGAAGTTAAACCTTAGGCGAACTTAGCTTTAGGCGAAGTTAAACCTCAGGCGAACTTGGCTTCAGGCGAAGTTAAACCTTAGGCGAACTTAGCTTTAGGCGAAGTTAAACCTCAGGCGAACTTGGCTTCAGTCGAAGTTAAACCTTAGGCGAACTTGGCTTCAGGCGAAGTTATCATCAGGCGAACTTAACTTTACAGCGAAGTTGCCATCAGGCGAACTTAGCTTGCAGGCGAAGTTCATCAGGCGAACTTAGCTTGCAGGCGAAGTTGTCGTCTGCAGGTTCTGTTCGCTCTTAGATCCTTCGTTTCTTAACCAAATAACTCGATTTAGGTACCCATGGAATCGTCTGACCAGCGCCTACAAACCCCAACTATCAAATCGACCTAACATCGATGTTTAGAGGGTGCGATTTAGGCATAAAGGTACGGGTTCTTTTTTATCAATCGATTAACCCATCAAATCATAACCATTTTCAGTAAGATTAGCTTTGTTGAATTCGTTTTTACCATACAAACTCAGATCTATCATTTCTCAAATCAAATCGAACCTATACGAACGATTTCTAACTATAAACGTACCTTGAACGAGTCGAACTACGAACCCGGTTAAGCCTTGATGTTGTTTTGGTCCGTCTCGACGTTCCAGCACCAACAAGCTCGGGTTTTCGCCTTCGGATCTTGGTTCGGGTCGTGTGTGTTTTGGGTGTGTGTATGGAATATGTGAGAAATGGTGGTTAAGGGTATTTATATTAGGGATCATGGGCTTAAGCCCATGGACTCTCCTTCCTTCGTTCATAACCCAAGTTCATAACCCATATCCATTACCCAACACTAGCCCGACCCATACCAACTCCTACTCTATTTATATCCCGATAACCCGAGTAAACTTTCCCTCTATTATTAAGTAATATAATTAATATCATTTTTTGAAATTTCGGGATGTTACAAAAAAAATGTGACTTATTCGCCAAAAAGCGTTTTTTCGGTAACGTGCAACTAACGGCGTTAGCATTTTGTTAATCACGTATCGTTGGAAAACAAATATAATAAAGATGGGGTCGTTAGTTGAGACCGACAACCATAAAACCAAAAAATGATAGATTATTTAGAACAGGTTTGGGATTGAGTTTGAAAAATGTTTATTGACTTATTGGTGTTTTCAAAAAGTCAATAAGTTAAAATGTGTTTGACAATTATAAAAATATTTTTTATTTTAGTTTTTTGAAAGAATTAAAAAACAGTTTTATAAAAGCCCAAAATCCAAAATCCCGAAAATTTGTTAAAAAAATATAAATATTTTTCAAACTCAATCCCGGAACACATAAATCCTTAATACGCTTTTTCTTCCAGGTTTGCTTTTCAGGCCACTAGAATATACACACACTTGCTTGCTATAGTAATAATAATAGTAGCATATATCAGACACTCGTATATATATATTTATACACCGACGAACGGAATTGATTCCGGTGAGCAACCGGACTATACACTCTCCGATCACCACCGCCGTTGACGGTAAGTTTACATAATACAGTTCTTTACACTCTGTAGTTACACACGTACGCAATTAATTGCTACAAACTTACTTTCCTTTTGTGCTAGGGTTTAATGAATCAATTGATTTATTTGCAATTAATTTGTGGAAAAATAACAAGATGCTTTGATTTGCAAAATTGATAGTACACGTCAGTCATTTAATTTAGCTGCTGATGGTTAGATATTTTAGTGTGGTAATTGGATTGACTTGTTGACCAATGTGAATCGTAATGTTTATCAAATAGGTCAGGAGGTGTGGGGAGGGGTGTGTCAAGGGGTGCAAATGAGCCGAGCTGCTCGCGAGCTACTAGAGATCGGCTCGTTAAAAAACTCGATCGATCCGAGCTTTATCGAGCCCGAACCCGAGCTCGAGCCTATAAATAAGCTCGTTTAATAAACGAGCCCGAGCCCGAGCTTTACTTATCGAGCTCGAGCCGGCTCGAGAGCCTAAACGAGCCTGCCATTTATATAAGTTTTTTAAAATATATATTTAATAATTATTAATTAATAAATATAATGTGATGAAAAAATAAATAAAATTAACCAAATAATATATATTCTTTTATAAATAAAACTATAATATAAAAATTATATAAAATAATTATAAGTATATAAAAAAATAATTGATAAATAGTAAACGAGCCGAGCCCGAGTCGAGCTCGAGCTTCAAAATCCATTCACGAGCTGAGCTCGCGCTTTGAAAATAGAGCTCGAAGCGAGCCGAGCTCGAGATCTGTGTAAGTTAAACGAGCCGAGCTCGAGCCTAGTCGAGCTCGGGCTCGGCTCGTTTGCACCCCTAGGTGCACGGTTTGGTTAGGTTCGGTATTAGCCTAAACTGAATTAACCAATTGGTTTTTGGTTAATCGGTTTAGTTTATTTGGTTAGTTTTTTTGTTTTTGGTTCGGTCAATTCTATTTAGAATTACATGAAATGAGTGCGTAAATACATGAAATGAATGTATTAAATATAAATACACAAAATGGAGATATAAATACATGAAATGGAGATATAAATACATGAAATGGAGATATAAATACGTGAAATGGAGGTATAAGTACATGAAATACATGAAATTGAAGTATAAAATCTAGAAACATATGAAAATATGAATGGTGCGGTTTGGTTTGGTTAATATAGGTTAACAGAGAGTACAAAAAATAACCGATTACCGATTTTTGGTTAATTTCGATTCGGTTTCATCGGTGTTCGGTTAGTTCTCAATGTGGGTGCGTGCTTGTTTGAGTTATTTATGATCTTGGTATTAGAACCTTGTTAGTCCCTAGGCAATGGGGTGTCCTTGGCCAGGTCTGGTAGGGGCGTGCACAATCCGGTTTGCTTAGTTTTTGAACATTTTTAAAACCGTTCGGTTTTGGTTTTTAGGTTTCTAATTTGGATTTAGTTCTTTTGGTTTTGCTATTTGAACTTGAACATTGTGGACCTGATAGAGTCTAGAATCTGGACTCAACCAAAAGATTCGATTACTTAGATAAAATACCCAATTCGAGAAGGGTTAGTCCCCATATTACATTTACAATAGAACTTGATATATTTTAGATAACTTAGACTCTTTGAAATAGAAAAGGCCTAGCTTTATTTATACTAAAAAGGTCATAAGGAGTTTCTCCACTAAATACGCCTCTTGACTTTGACTCCCCTAATTCATCCATTGACTCCCCTAATTAAGCGATTTTGACTCCTTATGGATGACTTTGACTAGGTCCAATAAATAGCTTTTACTTTGACCCGACCCTTCTTGTGTGATGGGTTCGTATCAATACTTCCCTCCCGTAGAAACGGCTTGTCCCCAAGTCGAGTCAAAACGGATTGAGGAGGTTCTTGTAGACCAGGATCAAAAACCTTGAATGATGACACCACCAATGGAGCTGAATTTGGTAGCCAAGCATTTGGTGGTAAACAAGCTGTCATGAGCTGCTGGAAGGTAACTAAAACCATCGTCTCCGCTGCTGTCATTTGTAACTTATGAGTTTGGCTGTTAATAGAGAAGACCATGAACATCACCTTCCAATTTGCTTGTATTGGAAAGCACCCACTCCCGATCTCCATGTTGTTCAGCGTACCCTGAAACTTCATTGTTGTGTTTGTTTCACAAAAGAGTGCATGTAGGCTGATTTCAGGGATGTCTTCATGGTGGTTGATGGGTTCATCACCTTTTTCAGCAATCTGATCTTCTTTCTCAACAACTTCAAGTGTGTGGGTTTGAAGGTCGGTCTTGGGATGGTGTTTGGTGCTGAAATCAGGCAGTATGTGAGGTGTAGATATGCAGGAGGTGATGATGTTTGGCACAATAGGAGATGGAACCTTGAAAGTGGTAGGTTGCATCCCTTTTATGTGTTGAGCATCATCAAATCTGCTAGAATCGTTACCTGATTTCCCATGTTGTGGAAGGTAGTGTGCCTTAAGGGCAGCTATCTTATCCCTAAAATGACATTCTATAGCTTCAAGGCGAGAGTTAATGGCCGCTAGTTGGGCAACAATGGAATCAATATAGGAACCTCCGTCTTCAGTGGTGGAATGTGCCATCGTTTCCCGGCAATGGAACCAAATGAGTCTAGAATCTGGACTCAACCAAAAGATTCGATTACTTAGATAAAATACCCAATTCGAGAAGGGTTAGTCTCCATATTACATTTACAATAGAACTTGATATATTTTAGATAACTTAGACTCTTTGAAATAGAAAAGGCTTAGCTTTATTTATACTAAAAAGGTCATAAGGAGTTTCTCCACTAAATACGCCTCTTGACTTTGACTCCCCTAATTCATCCATTGACTCCCCTAATTAAGCGACTTTGACTCCTTATGGATGACTTTGACTAGGTCCAATAAATAGCTTTGACTTTGACCCGACCCTTCTTGTGTGATGGGTTCGTATCAGGACCAAAAAAAATTGGCCCAAAATAATGAGTTTGGGATTAAATCATTTTGTTAATTAAAACTAATTGATTATAATACAGTTGGGCAAAATATTTGAGTTGCATATTTATTAAATTCTTATTAATTATTTAAACTAAAAAATGAAAATCTATAAATTCGGTTCGGTACGGTTGGGTTTGATTTTTTTTGTTTTTGTTTTTATTACACGGAAAACAAAACCGAATCGTAAGTTTGGTTTTTACAAAAACTTAAAACCGAACTGTCGGTTTTTGTTATGGTTCGTTTTTTCCAGCCGTTTTGGTTTCGGATCGGTTTCTTCGGTTTCATGCGTAGGTTCCGGGGGTAGCGCCTCTGGAGGCAGGGTCCAAGGGGTGGCATTGATGCTTTATTTAAAATTCATTAGATTTTAATTTTGACAATTGGGCGCAATGTTTTGAAATTCGGATTTCATGATGATTCTGACCTGATCCTGCAAGTATGACTTCTTAATTTTTTTGGTCATTCTCCCTGTTTTCTGGTCCTCGTAATTCACACAATCAAGCATACGAAGTTCTTGTCTCATTTTGAGTTTTATCCGATTGGAAATTTAGGGTGAAGCACCAAATTATTTCAATCTAAAAGTGTTTCATTACTCTCAGTTTATCCAGGCGTTGTATCTTATGAATCCTCAACAGGCCAACACTGATAGCTTTGCATTTGAGAAATTTTGATTGGAGACCGAACCTGCATAAGTTTAAATGTATGTTGAACAATTCCTGATGTGTATTTTAATTTGGTGATTCACAGTCGATTATTAATTACTTTCATACCTTCCCTAATTCGAAACTCAGCATGGATCGTATCGGTTCCAATCATCGTATGCCTGATGAAAAGGGGGAACATAACAAAAACCATTACAATAAGGAATCAATGTCAGCTTGTGAGCTCTGGACAGATGGACTCTTATGTGCATTTGAATATGTTAAAAGTCAAAGAAGACCAGTCAGGTCAAAGTCAAAGTCAAACACAAAACCGCACTCAACTCATCAAGCAAACATTCACAACATGAAGAAACAGGATGATGGTTATTCATCAGAACCAACTAATCTTACAGAAAACACGAGTAATACTATGATAGGAAAAGTGGATGAGAGTCATTGGATCCCGATTGGTTGGTCCAGAATATCTGAGCTTATTGAATCGGTGCAAATTCATGCTGACTGGACCTCAAACCAGTTTGATTTCAGGGATGATGAGGATGACCTTACCGTTGCAGAACTAGCCGCCCCATACTGGGAGCGTCCAGCTGGACCTGTATGGTGGTGCCATGTTGCTGCAGCCCATTCACATGTTAGTTCATGGCTTAATAACGCTTCGTGGTTACATCCTGCTATTAGTGTTGCTTTGAGAGACGAAAGCTGGCTCATAAGCGAGAGAATGAAACACCTTTTATACGAGGTATGTAATATATTTACTGCTTTTTTTTTTTTTAATTTTCGCTATGATTGTGAAATGTTTGACTTCAGTCAAATCTCGGTTAGGTCCCGGTGAGAGTTGCGGGCGGCCTGTTGTTTGAACTTCTGGGTCAATCGTTTGGTGACCCGTATAAAACCGAGGATGATGTGCCCGTTGTTCTTCGTTCTTGGCAATCACAAAACTTCTTAATAACCGCATTGCACCAGAAAGCGGTTACATCAAGTTTAAACGTATTGGGCGTCATAGAAGTTCAGATTTATTACAACTTTAATCATTTATCATTTTTAATTTATCTTTTAGTTATTTTCAGCTTACCGGATTATTGTTTATCTAGGAACTTCTTTTTGCTGGTGGTAATAATATTCCCCGGACAATACATGAAGTTATTGCTCTGTTGGCCAGCCGTCTTGCTCGGTGGGATGACAGGTCAGCTGATATATTCGTTTTTAAATTCTTTTCTGTTTGTATTTGTTTAAGGAATATTCAATATGTATAAAATACACACAGATTATTTCGGAAGTCTATATTTGGTGAAGCTGATGAAATAGAACTGAAGTTTATTAACAGGTACTTCAGGTATAATATAGTCTCAAATTATTATTATTTCACCTAATATAAACGCATATTTTTTTGTATGTTCGAATAGGAGAAACAATGAAGATTTGAACCTTTTTATTATAATACTCAACCAAGAAATCAAAAGATTATCACAACAGGTTGGCATGATTTGAACCTTTGACTTACAGAAAGTCAACAATGACTATTACTTCATGAAATTTTATTTTGGAAGGTTATTCGAGTCAAATGGTCTTTGCATGCAAGGGAAGAAATTGTATTTGAATTTCTTCAACACTTGAGAGGAAACGTAACAAAAACGTTGCTTGAAGGGATACGAAAAAGTACACGAGAAATGCTTGAGGAACAAGAAGCGGTTCGTGGTCGTTTATTTACAATTCAAGATGTCATGCAAAGCACTAAACGAGCCTGGTTGCAGGTTTGTCTGTCATAACATATAACAGTTCATAATTAATAATTCTTTATGATCTTGAAAACTATATAGAAACGAAAAATGAAAGCTTTTTTTCACGATCTTCAGGATAGAAGCACGCGAGTAACACACAATCTTGCGGTGTTTGGTGGGTGTGGTCTTATTCTGTCAATCATAACCGAATTATTTGGGATTAATGTTGATGGGATCCCGGGTGCTGCAAATACACCATATGCGTTTGGTCTATTTTCAGGCGTTTTGTTCTTGATAGGAATAATATTAATTGCAGTCGGTTTGTTATACTTTGGATTAAAGAAACCAATCACTGAAGAACAGGTTGAAGTGAGGAAACTCGAGTTGCAAGAATTGGTCAACATGTTCCAACATGAAGCCGAGACTCATGCTCAGGTTCGGAAACATGTTTCGGGAAACAACAGAATCCTAAATGATGCAGACTATGGTGATGTTTGTTTTTGCTTCAAACATCTTCAGGAGAGTAATGTCTGCAGGCGCGCAGACAATCAGCTGTGAAGACAGTTTGTTTTTTTAAAAGAATAAGATCTGCAAACAGCTTATAACTTCTTAAAACAAAAGCTATTGAAACATGCTTCAAACGTCTTCATCCTCCACAACCGGTCGTCCAGCCCTTCCAACCCTAGCCACCGCCTCCGTCGCTCCTCCACTCGCCGGCAGCCATCGCCACCGCCTCTGCTCCTCCAGGTACACTCCTTCTCTTCCTCTCTCCCTTGGTTCCGGTCGCCATAACCACCGCCATACCGCCTCCTGCTCTCTCCCTTGGTTCGGTCGCCATACCGCCGCCATAACCACCGTTCGACCACCTCCGTCGACCCCCCGCTGCTTCATCATTAAACCGTTCGACCACCGCCGTTCGACCACCTCGTTCTGGTGGTTGTGTTTTGGGCTGATTTGGTCTGCTTATATAAATTGAAAGAGTCGAGAAGTTTTATCTTGATTCATACAATCCGTTCAGTTTCTCTCTCAAACATCAATTTTGTTCATCTTCTGTTAATTTAGGGTTTTGATTCTTGAATCCGTTTGTTTTCCAGTTTTAGTCTTTATGATTGTTGTAATCAGTAGATAGATTCTAGTGTACCAGATGTGCTATAAGTGTGTATTTTAGAGTTTGATTGTCTGGTTGTTTTTGTTTGAGAGTTGTTGAAGATTTATGAAATTCAGTTTATGAAGACAGTATCAACTTATAAAAACAAACAGTCTTATTTTTTCAGCTTACAGAGCTTCAGACCACATCTTCAGCTGCAGACATAAAAACAGATGAAATAAGCTTACAGACAGTTTATGTCTGCAAAAACAAACAGCACCTATGTTGTTATTGATTAGAAGAGGTTCATTTAAGAATCCAAAACTTAGCTGCTTAGTTATTATATAGTTACATAGTTTTAGACTAGTTTGTTAAAAAAATTAGTGAAAAATGTATAGCCTAATTGATACTTGTTATATAAAAGGTTATATATGTCATTGTGAATGGTGAATAGATTTCATACTATGATGGTTTTTAGACTACATTTTACCCTCCTTAAACCCTATCCTAGTTTTGTTATTGGTGGGATTTACTGAGTACGATGATGATGGTTTTTGGACTAGATTCGGAATATAATAATGACAAACATTCCCAGTTATTGACATTATTAGCATACCATGGATCGAGACAACCCCCTAACAAAGCATGACGTGCGGCAATCATCAATAGTAGACACGTATACTGTCACACCCTCAAAATCCACTAACGGATTTTTACCGTCAGAGGGTGTGAACTAACAGGATCGGAATCATTAGTTATAATCAAACCATAAAAACGTTTAAATGAAAATAAGTGCGGAAGCGTAAAAACCAAAAGATAAAAGTTGCGTCACGCAGGACGACTCAAAACCCCATAATAACAGTTTAAAATCAGGTTGTATAAACAAAAGCGTTTCAAACAATGCATGATCCTATACCGCGCGCTCGCCTCGGCTACCTGAGAATAACATACTAAAAGTGTCAACACGAGGTTGGTGAGTTCACAAGTTTATTTAAAATAAAGCGTTTAGCGTTTTGCGTTTAGCGTTTGGCGTTCAGCGTTTTGCGTTACCAGATAGTGTTATGTCAATTATATATCTATAGGTAGCTAGCCTATAAAACAAGTATTACTAAGTGTTCGATACCGAAGCTGACTGTTTATCATTTGCCTTGCCACCAGGTCTATCCCGACCATGGTTTATGTTTAACCAAGATTACACCCACTCGACCTCCAGTCGAGTTTAGCGTTGGGTGGGGTTTGTCAAACCCAGTAGTACTACTCAACAATGACTCGCTATTATCCAATACTAAACGGTTCGATGTGAATGAAGGACTTTAGTTATTGCGTTTGCCACTTAGTCTTTACAAGTGATATATAATTTATATTAACAAAATCTTAAATGCGTTTTCGGAGTATGTTATCTCCCCAAGTGAAAAGCGTTTGAAAATAGTTTAGAGGGGTAAGTGAACTCACTGTTTGCGAAGAATTCCCAAAATAAATCACCAAAAGATGCGCGTCACAGAAAAACTCTCTTTAGCGTTCTAAAACAACAAAGAGATTTTTCTAAGTGTCGGAACTATTATCGAGTCTCTAAACTCGGCACATAATACATATGCACACAATATGTTTCGTGTTTCGTTTGTGAATCGTGTGTGACTTTAACAAGTACATTTTTGATACATTACATGTGTGAGCAATTATTTACGTGTCATGTATTAATAATGTACATCACTAGCAATTACTCCCCGAGAGGCAATTTGGTCAACACATAACAATTAACTAGCAATTATTCCCCTTAAGGGCAATTTGGTCAAAACACGACAATTAATTAGCAATTATTCCCCTCAAGGGCAATTTGGTCAAAACACGACAATTAATTAGCAATTACCATGTTTCATACAACTTTTACAAAATTCAGCAACTAGTTTCTTAATGACAGAATTCTACTTGTAAAACTAGTCTATTCCACCGATCATAGCATCTCAATTAATTTACCAAAAATCATCACAAAAGCATACATGTATTAGGTTTCCAGAACATATTTTATTTTATTTTTATTCCACATATGTTTCTCACAATGATCAAAACATTACAGCAAACTCATAACAGTCAAATTCATGCGCAACAGAATGTTATTTGAAATTCCCGTTAAACTAAAAATCCAACAAATGCAAGACCACTTGGGTTAGGTTCCTAACTCAACAAGTCAACTTCCAGAAGTGGAACCAACCCAATTGGTCTCGTAGTTCATGAGATATAATATTTACAAAACAACCTAACAGCAGGTCTAACAACTCAGCTTTGCACAACGATTTTGTAAAATCATAAAAGTTAACTTTTACACGTTCAAAAATTGCAAATTTATATTCTTTAGAAACTAGACTCAACCTAGTTTACTGTAGTATCAATTATCTCGACCAATTTTCACATTCACACCCCGTTACAGTCAATTGAACATCAACAACACAATCTGTCCAGAAACTGTTTTCAACAAAACTCAACCTATTAACTATCTATGGACCATAATCCGTTCATATGACCTTATAGACACCATAATCATTATCCATGCACATCAAATACACATTACATCCATGATTAGGGTTTTACTTGAACTCAAAATCAAGAAACAAACGATTAACATGCAATAACACCAATATTAGCTATCAATTCAACAATCAATACATCTTTCAATCAAAACAAGACATATGAACATCATGTATATAATTTCCAGATTCTAGGGTTTATAATTATACCTTCCAAAGCACAAAAATAAGCAAGGGGAAGGTAGAAGATGACTAGAATCGGGTGTAGGATGCTTCAATTGTGAAAACCAAGATAAAAAACCAAGCAATATGTGTGTGTGTGAGCCGATCGTGAAGAGAGGGGGGGGGGGGGGTAGCTGCCGTCGGGTTTGGGGAGGGAGAGAAGGAGGTTAGGGTTTAGGTTAATATTAATAATAATAATATATTACACTTAAGTCCCTCAACTTTCAAATGCTACTTTTCTAGCTTAATTAACTTAGTTTGCACATTGAGTTAACGTTTATAACAATATTATCACATAACACATAAGTCTAACACATAATTATCACATAATTATTGTTTTGACGTTTTTCATTTATTCACCAATTGTTTTCGTCAACTCGTTTGCGTTTCGGTGCAAATCCCGAAAGACTACACATGTAGTAAGTGTTAAGCGTCATTTAAACCCTAGTTTAAATGTAATGAGGTGTGCGTTATAGATTCAATGATCTTAAGTTTGAATTGACGGAGTTGAGTTAACGGAGTTAACCTGAAATTGACGATTGTCACATATACCGTGTATACTTTCACACCAGAGTGATAATGAGTACCAACCCACAAACACAAACAAACCTACAAACCCATATGGAGTGAAAAAAATATCTGACATCATAAACAGATTCATTGTTGCAACAAGGGTCGCGTGTCATCACTATTTTAGTCATTATAATACTGAATGGTAATCATATCTCGTTACAATATAAATGGCTAATTACGAAATATTAATGTCCTCAAATTTATTAAAAGACCTATGATGTTATAGTAGCTTAAAGGTTTCATACCTATGATTTTTTACATACGAAATCTAAAGTAAAATATCATAGATGTGAATATTGTGGTACAATGAATTGATTCAACCTTCTAACTAAGTATGACATCCCACAATACATCAAGTAAATAAAATTTACGCGAAACAATATTAAAAACTGTGGTCAATTTCACTTTGTACTACCTTTTATATTACCCTCCAAACTCACTATAGAAATAATATATCGGCTTACACTCGGACCAGTGTTCGGTGATGCATACTAGCATGCATGACAAGACTAACAAACGTCCTTCTTTGTCTCACGTCGATGCTCAGACCTTCAATCACATATGAACAAAAAGATGACACCACATACATATTCATTGTTGCATAAGTGTCATCTCTAATTTACGTTTCAATAAGCATTAATGTCCTCTAATTTACTAAAACACCTCATGTGTATAACAATTTAGATTTCAAGATTTCATATCCAGGTTGTTTTAGGTACGAAATCTAGAAGATAAATTATTATGATGGCGAATGTTACCGTAATTCCTTGACATTATCACCATACCATATATAGTTTAAACATCCTAACAAAGCATAACATGTGACAATACATGTCAAACAATACACATTTAACGCGAAAACAATGGTCAACTCTCAACCCTATATGTACCCGTCTTTGGTAGAAAACTTGAAAACTCTAAGTACTATTTGTTTTTCTAAAAAAGATGCGTACACTCTTTAGTCTGCGCCGTGCAGACCACGGGCATACATTGTCATATGCAGGCTGTTTGTTTTTTTCGAAGACATTTCATTAAAAAAACGTCTGCGCAAACTCTTCTTGGTGCAAACTTGGCTCATCTAATTCTAAAATCTTCTAAGGTCCGCAGATAGTTAAACACCATCACCTACCAACACTCACTGTCCACCACCACCACCCACCGTCTGCCACCACAACCCACCAACCACCACCGACTACATCATCGTCCACCACAGTTTGTACACCACCACCAGTTTATTTTAGCAGTCTACAGACGTTATAAAAACAAGCAGTCTTCTTCTTACAAACTACATAGGTTTGGTCAACCTTTTCTACATATGTCTGCAAATATGATCCGAATAATGCGGACATTTTATCTCTGAAAAAACAAGCACACGTTCTTAGATGTCATTAATGTTTATCAAAAAACGACAAATCAGTAACAACCGTGTTTACGAAACGCACACGGACCGGACCGAATATATAATCATAAAAATCCATGGGAGTTATTTGTAAATATTGAATATTATATACCGACCATCATATATTATGCTTCCAATAATATACACGTTCGCACATATTCGTAATAAGCAAATCCTAGGGTTTCTTTTTGCCGTTCATCTTAACAGGTTCGATTACTTCAATTCGTTCATATAATTTGTATAATCATCAATGTATTATTGCAATTACACTTATTCTTATTCCAATTGTACAATTGATCACTCGAATTGTATTGATTCGTATCGTATATCGTTAATTGAGTTCTAATTGTTAGGGTTTCATCAATCGGTTGTGTATCTGGTAATAAATTATTATTCTTTTGTCGATCGATGAATGTAATTGAATCTGGTATCACAATATCTTCCGTTGACTTTTGACCTACAGTCAATATTAATCTGGATTAATTGGATTGTAATTTTTATATGTAATTTTTCATATATATATATGTGTGTGTGTGCGTGTGTGTGTGTAAAGGATAGAATACAATAATCTATCATCAATACATACCCAATTAATCATCGATTCACCGAAAAAAACAAATTTGGATCGTTAATCGATCAATTTTTTACTTTTTTTCATGAAACCCGTTTTGAGCATATTATGATTTTCTTGAGCGTTTTTGTATTTTGGCTTTGGGCGTTTTGTTTTTGCCTTTAGCGTTTTGTTGTTCGCTTTGAGCGTTATTCGCATACGTTAAGGATTATTGTACTATAACCTGACTTTATATGTGTGTGGTGTGTGTGTGTGTATGTGTGTGTCAGTGTTATATAAATCGCTAGGCGTCAGCAGTAGGGTAGGGTCTAGCGATATATCGAGATTAGTATGGATTAATCGGATTGGAGTTTATATGAAATTTTACAAATGTACATATATATACATATATATACTATATTTTATACGTATAAAAATTTCAATTTTGACCAATTTTAACTAAATATTGATTAATCGGTACGAGTCGGTGGGGTGCCAACTGGTGATTGATCGGGGATTAATCGGCACGTAGACGGGATTTTTACAACCATTTGTGTGTATGTGTGTAATTTTGAAAAATTACATAAAAATGTTCACATAAATATACTTTAAACATAAATATTTAAACATAAACATAACAAACCAATGAGAAAACCAGGATTCGATTGCTTTTCAAAAAATAAATTAAAAAAAGGTCCTATACGGATTAATCCCTGATTTTTTATTGATTTGACCGACTACTGATTAATGGGACTGATTAGGTCAAGTCACATCGGTATAGGGCCGATTACCGATTAATTCCGCCAAGATCTGATTTTTACAACATTGCCTACAGTTGAAATTGGATTAATTGAGTGATTTTTTATTTCAAGCTTCTATTACCTGATTCTGTGTATTTTGGTGTTTTGCGTTCAGGAATTGATTTGTAAAATATGGGTGAGAGTGGAAGACGTCAGTTTAATAAGAGGGATAGAGAGAGGGACAGGGATAGAGAGAGGGATGATGGAAACGGTGATAACAAGAATCAGAGAAGACGAGGAAACGGAAGAGATGATAGAAGTAATAATAATGATAACAATAATAATAAGTATGATAAGAATAGGGACAAAGGTGAGTTGGTTGTTTACAGGATAATATGCCCGGATCGGGTTATCGGGAGTGTGATTGGGAAGAGTGGAAAAGTCATAAATTCAATTCGACAAGAAACACGGGCGAGAGTTAAAGTAGTGGATCCGTTTCCAGGCTCTGAGCACAGGATAATAACAATCTATTGTTATGTTCGTGAAAAAGCAGATATTGAGCCTGATGATGAAGTTGGTGATATGGAGCCTATATGCGCTGCACAGGATGCACTTATAAGGGTGCATACTGCAATTGAAAATGCGGTGGAGACGGGTCATGATTCTGATAGTAAGTATAAAGATAAGGTTAAGGCAGAGTGTCAAATTCTTGCTCCCGCTAGTCAGTCTGCCATTCTTATTGGGAAAGCTGGTGCGACTATAAAGAGGTTAAGAAGTAAGACAAGAACGAATATTAAGATTAATCCGAAAGATATTAGTGATCCTAATCATTCATGTGCCATGGAGTTTGACAACTTTGTTCAGGTTAACCTTCGTTGACTCATAATTATGTCTTTTTGGTTATTTGTTTATAGCTGACACTTTCTTGAATTTAGATAACCGGTGATCCAGAGGCGGTGAGAAAAGCACTTTTCGCAGTCTCGACTATTATGTACAAGTTTCCCCCTAAGGAAGTGGTTCCTCTTGAAACATCTGTTACTGAAGCTCCACCGAGCATCATTATACCTTCTGATGTACCAATATATCCTACTCCTGCTGGGCTATATCCAAATGTGGAACCGTATGTTCCCTCGAGACCTGTTTCTTCTGTTTTTGGTGTTTCACATCTGCAAGATTTCCCAGGTTATCTAGATTCAGGGAGCCAATGGCCAATTTACTCTTCTGCCCTTCCTGTGGTTTCTGGATTTTCTGGTGCATCTTTATCAGGGGAGTTAGTTATAAGGATTTTATGCCCGTTTACCAAAATTGGGCGTGTTATCGGAAGGGGTGGAGCCACTATTAGAAATGTCAGAGAAGCCAGTGGTGCTCGTGTTGATGTTGATGATACTAGACGCGATGAATGTATTATAACAATCCAAGCAACAGAAGTATGTTTTTTTTTTGTTTTTTTAAAGAAATATATTTTTTTATTTGGTATCTTAACATATTGTGATGTTTTTTGCAGTCATTGGATGATGTAAAATCAATGGCGGTTGAAGCAGTCCTTTTACTTCAAGGAAAGATAAATGAAGAAGAGGAGGAAGATGTTTCCATGAGGCTTCTTGTGCCTTCTAAAGTTATTGGTTGCATCATAGGTAAAAGTGGTTCAATCATAAATGAAATTCGAAAAAGAACTAGGGCAGATGTTCGCATATCCAAAGGTGAAAAACCAAAATGTGCAGATGCTAATGATGAACTTGTTGAGGTTGGTTTTATTTTAAAATCTCTAATTAGTTGATCTTTTTTAGTTTTTTTATAACTATAATTCTAACATGTAGGTGATTGGAGAAGTTGGCAGCGTGAGAGATGCACTTGTTCAGATTGTTCTCCGCCTTCGTGATGATATTCTGAAAGATAGGGATACTGGTCATAAACATAACCCATCTTCAGGGAGTGATTCTCTGTATGCAGGTGGAAGTGGTATTCACGTACCTTCGGTTTTACCTAGTGTTTCATCACTTGCTCCTTTAGGTTATGAGCACCGAGCTGAAACCGTGAGTGGGTTGGGCTTACTTTCTTCAAGCTCCATATATGCGGTATGCTCGTTATCGAATCACCATTAATTATACAATAAATTTGTGGAGTTTGTGTTGTATGCTAAGTGGATATGTTTCTGGTTACAGATGAGTGACACTGGGTATGGATCTTTGTCTTCTTATTCTTCAAAACCACTCTATGGAGGGTAAGTAGTTATTTTCTCAACACATTAACCGTACCGTCTTTGGTATTATTGACCATTTTGCCCTTTGCTAATTTGATCTTTGATGTTAACCAGATTGCCTCCTTCTGCATCTGAGATGGTCATCCCTGGTCATGCGGTCGGTAAGGTTATGGGTAAAGGTGGAGCCAATGTAGACAATATTCGTAAGGTGATTTTCATACCTTCTTTTCTTTTGTTTTACAATTTATATTATTAGAGAGATTAATTACTATTAAAGATTCTCGCTAAATGTTTTCTTGTCTTTTAGATATCGGGGGCTTCTGTGGAGATATCTGATAGCAAATCATCCAGGGGTGATCGTGTGGCTGTGATTTCTGGGACATCCGAACAAAAGCGTGCAGCTGAAAACCTGATTCAAGCTTTCATATTGGCCACCTGATTATAACTTGAAGGTGAATTATGGTTTTAAGTTTGTGGGAAATGCTCTTACAAATAGTCTCGTTTAGGGTTTTCTTACATGACATGGATCTCAATCTCTTGGGTTCTTTCTGCTGGTGTTTTCATTTCTTAAGATCTATCTGGAAGGTTCATCAATGGTGCTTGCAAGAATCTGCAAAGATTCCATTCAGCGGCACTTGTAATCTTTTCTTTCTCAACATACTCTTTTTAATTAACTCCTGTTCTTTGGTAGTGCGGATTCTGTCTTTTGAAATAATATTATGCTCGTGCGGTTACTATTCTGTCATAACTTTAATCATGATAGTTGGTGTTTTCTGAGTGTTTGCTCGTTTTCTTGGTTCCTGAATCGCCTGTATAATCCCTTCTACAGCTGATACATTCTGAAATGGTAAGCTTCTTGATCTGCTTCGTACCTTCTTGATTTGGTATTTTGGTATACATGATCTCGAAGCACAATATTATGCTGCTAAGAATAAGGGGATATATAGCTCTCCATGAGACTTACATTTAGCTTTTACCTTCAAAGTTTTTACTCTTTATAAATCAAATTCAATTTTTAAACTACACCGAAATCTTTCACCAAGTTTCTTCATCGTTTTATCAAATTTAACTAATCGTGACTTTACGTAATTCCACGCTATCTGCTTCATGTAGTTTTAACCTTTATAAATCAAATTTATTTTTAAACTCACCAAACGTTGTCAGATTAGCTAGCTACTCCCGAATTTAGGTAATTTCACACTATCTGTTACTTATCTATGACTTATGAATCAATTCTCAGTTTTACACTATCTGTGACGGCTATGACTTGTGAATAATTCTCATCTTTCTTATGCTATCCAGTCTTATAGTGAACCAAGATTTCACCATTAGACCGAAAAATGTGTGCCAAAAAAAATGGCAAGTTGCAAGAGGGAAACTAGTTCGAGAATGAGAGACTCGTCCTAGAATAACTAAGAAGTACAATATTCTAGATCAAAAGTGAGTCTACTACTTAGGACCTGAATGTTCAAGGGTTGTCTACATATTTTTTGAAACTTCCTCATTTGTAGAGAGTTGTATGATACATATTGTTAGATATTGATATTGCTCATATGTGATGACGTGGCATACAAATACATAAAAGCTGTTAGCAACGATTATCATATGAAGACGTAATTCAGACCAACAAGTAATGTTTTGATATGTTGATCTTAATTGTGCCTTCATATAGTAGTCTTTGCTATTAAACTTTTATGTGTTTGTATGGATCACATCGTCACATATTAGCTCTAGCGATATCTTGAAATAATATGTATCCTACAAGGCTACAAGTGAGGAAGTTGTAGAAAGTATCATATAGAAGACTTAGAACAATCAGGCCCTCTCAAGTATTTTTGATGTATTGAGTAGAATAGTAGCTTCACTTTTGCTCTAGGACTTTGTATTTCTCTTGGTAACTCTGCAACGAGTCTCTCATTTTATGAAACAGTTTCTCATAATTTTCCAGTTTGTTTTCCTGCACACATTTTTCTCGTCCTTATGATGAAATCTTGTTTCATTATTTTGATCTCTAGTAGTAGTAGTTAACCTGGTTTTTAAAAAGTGCGAGGATGGTAGAAACTCGAATGACAGGATTAAAATAGGCTTGATTTTTATTTGAAAAATATGATAGTGGTAGGTGCTATTTCAGAGGGGCTACTCTCCAAATTACAATACGAATATATAATTTTGATAACATAGACAATGGACAAATGATCTAGCTCTATTTGTACTAAAAGGTCACAAGGAATTTACTCGCCTCTTGATTCAGCCTCTTGATTTTGACTTCCTTATTTCAGCCCATGACTTTGACTCCTTGTTGGATAGTTATCAGAGAAGCTTGGAGGCGTTTAGGTCTTGAAAGTCGAGGCGTGAAGCTAGAGCCTCACTCGTAAACGACGTGTTTACGAGCAAAAGCTGCATCTTTCAAATCTCTTTTACATACCAACCTTCTTCTATTAAGTAAACCATTTATTATCTTTCCATTCTTTTTAGTCATTTTTACATATCAACCTCCAACATAATCCATTCCCTAATATTTACTATTTTGAACCACACGTGCATGAAGTTAGAGGTCAGGAACTGATTAGGAACTGGTTTGACAAGAACCGGAATACCAATCTGAACCGTAGGGTTGAAGCCGGCTCGGGAACCCCTCCTTCAAACTGGTCATAACCGGAGCAAACTGATTGAAACCGGAACCAGTTTGAAACTGAACTGCCCTTTTTTCATTCGAAAAATCATTTTGAAACCAGAAGTCGAGAACCGGCTTGAGCAAAAACCACTTTTGTGGACCCAAACGGTTTTGAACTAGAGTTGCTTTTCTACGCCTTTACATGAAGTGCAGCCTTAGGGTCCTGAGGATTTTTCTTGAGCTCGTTAATTAAAACAAAAAAAACCTTAGGTAGTTAAAATGTTAACCACAACTGTGGTAGCCAACTGTTTTATATTCTTTTAGTGGGTTTTTCGGATTCATATATAGCAGGGATAGGCTATACGAACGCCCCAGAAACTATTCACGCAATAATCATATCATATTGTCTGTATAAGGTTGTACGACTTGTATGATACAAGTACGGGCCCACATAAAAAGCAAAGTTCAGTTTTTTATACAAGCCTGATCATATGTATTTTTATACTCATAAATCTGCGCCTTTCCAACACATCTTAGTAACGGTGGGCTACATGCCCTTTGGTGTTGTATGTATAGTCAGCACCCTTTTAGTATAGGTCGGTACTCCGTTTCTAGTTCTGCAAACTGCGATTTGGAATCAGGTGCCACATCAGCAAGTAACAACACCAGGGCCCTGGATTCACTTGCTTATTCTATTCATTTGTATTTTTACTATCTGTGTTTGCGTGTGCACATTATGTATCATTTAGCGACTTTGTAGTGTATATACTGAAAGCCTACACAGGCATAAAACCAAAATTTTAATGTAACTATGTTAGTTCATCTTAATACATTTAAAATGGAATTGATTGTTAAAACTGAGCATTGCTACTGGAGAGCTTGTCAATCTTGTATTCTTGTTAGCATTAGTGCTATGTCAAGGTGTTTTTAACTTTTTATTATTGTTATTTATTAACTGTTATGAACTTTTAATAATCAAAGTCATGTCATTATATTAGTCAAAACAAAATAACCAAGTAAACTTCAAACCTGAAATTATATCGGCGTCCATGTTTATATGCAAGTGAATACATAGAGCCCAAAAGATTTACTTGACTGGTTGGCAACTCTGACCCAAATTTACCCATAAGATTTTTAAAATAACCCAAACTGACCCGAATCAGTCCTTTGAAAATAGTTTCATTTTGACTCTTTCAAATCATCCGTCAGAAAGTGTAACGAATCTATTCAAGTGACCGTGTCTTTTGGGCTCAAAGCAATGGAACTGGCAATATTCTACCAAGATTGCTCTCCATCCACGACTCACGAGTAGCAATCCGACGAGCCAAAAAAGTGTTCCACCATTTGCATCTCATTGGCAAAAAACGGCACACGGTGAAACTGTGAAAGGTATATCAAAACCTTTATTGCTAGGATTCACCCGAGTTGCCAACCAGTCAAGTAAAAGGCTCCACGTTAAACTAGTAATCTTTTTAGTACTACATTATTCCACCGTGACGGTCAAAAACATTCTTCTACTTCTACATTATCATCATATTAAATTATATTTTATAATAAACTCATAAAATGTTTTGAGATTATTAAAGAAAAAAAGAACAAAGAAATAAACAAACATTATCCGAAAGTAGTTTATTTATGATTTATGAGTTATGAACTTACGATAACATTATAGAACTTTGGGCCAATCTTAAAGGACCTTAAGCAATTAACCTTGGACTTGGACTCTCTCGAGTGGACTAGAAGGAAAAAATTTTGGACAGACTACTCAATAAGTTAACGACGGTCTAACTTGGCTTGGACTCAGCTCGACTCGTTTACAAGAATAGTCATCTTGGCTTGACTCAATCATGACTCGTTTTCAAGCTTTTTTTTTAATAACCCTATCTATCTCTTTTGTTAACATATATAAACTTTAGCCGTGAACTAACTTGTATAATTAAGTTACTATAAGCGATTACAATGAAGTGACAGGCAAACGGGCAACAAGCTGCGCCGCAACCCACTTTTGAAAACATATGTATATATCACTAAAAGAATAATATTTAAAGACTATCCATTAAATGTATTGGAAGTTGGAACTCAACAATTTAAATAACTATTGGTCAACTACCGGTACTCTTATCTTTCACTTTTGTTGCCAACCTCAATCTTAAGCATAGTCATCATAGATTCACACTTGATTTTCATATGTTTTCGCTCATAATCATTGAAGCAAAATCAAGTGTATATCTGTAATGATATCGTAAGCTCGATTTCCCTTGGCAATAGAATAAAAGTTCAGGGTCGTAATTGAATTATCAGTATAAATTACTATCGAAGAATGAGTTATATTTTGAGCTATCATCCAGTTTTCCCACCAACTTAACTACTTATAATGGGATTCAAGTTAATTTTATATTTTTTTATTTAGAGACAATTTCACAGAATGCTAACCAAGTTTTCGTTTTACCTTACTAAAGTAACTCAATATCTTTTTGTCTGTATAAAATCACTCGAGTTTCATTATGTGTTCCATTGTGACATATTACACAAAAAAGCCGCCTATTGTTTCATTCCCATAATCGGGTCAATATGACTTTGTGTCTACCAAGAAATTGTACCAATTATTTGGCATCATAAATCATATCACTAGTCCACTTCATAGAGGTTTTGTCTCGGGAGATCTTAGAGTTTAAATCCGGGCATGAGGTATATTAGTTGGGAGCGGGAGTAGGATGATAGATGGTCGTTAATAAAAGCGTTGGTCATATGACATTTTGTTAGTAATTATATTTAATGCTTTGGTTAAACAAATTTTGAATGTGTTTTATGAAAAAAAAATATTCTTTTGGACTTAAAAAGAATAAAAATGACCGTGTCTTAATTAAAAAATTTTGATTAAAAACCCAAGATCACTATTTATGAAATCTCAGCGCCGAAGCTTGGACGAAAACGTCAGGAACGGACTCAAAATGTATAAAAAAGATTCACAAACGAGAGGGTCAGGCTCAAATTTCCGGCCGAAAGCGGATAAATTTACACTATATATAAAAATTATCGGACGGAAAACGGGTAAATTTACCCGACAGTGCAAAACAACAGGGGGGTCGGGACCACCCATGGCCCTCACTATACTTCGTCATTGTGTAATCCGCATAAACAATAGAAATTATAAAAATAATAAAAATAAATAACTAATTATGACTTGCCATATCGTCAAGGAATAGTAAAACAAACTTGAGTCGCTTAGACTATCCGCAACGATGCAACACATTATTCTCACATGTAGATCCACCTAGTCATCATGTCAATCAACTTTGAGCTCATTCTTTCAAAAACATATTTTTACGTTTTTACCTACACCACCACCATAATTTCCACATACAACCTACTTTTTAATATTTACATCATCGACCTGTTAGACAATTAATAAACAAATCAGTTACAACCGTTCTTGGGTTCTTGGCTACGTGCAACGACCATCAAGTGCAGCCCAGTCTCAATGTTACATGCCCCGCAATACAGTTGCCACCTTAGCGACGGGCGGGCAACGCATGCTACATTGGAGGGGGTCTTGAGAGTGACAAACTAATCAATGCGAATATTTGTGAAACATTTAAAAAACTTGGTTATTATACTACAAAGTTACCCCTTTTATTTATCACTAAAATAAAAGTGGGTAACAATTAATAAGCCATTAAATTAATTAATGCACAATTAGTACTTAATAGATAACATAAAAACATGAATTTTAGCCTAAGCACACAAGCAAACCATTTCACTGCATTGCATTGCACTACACACAATTAAAAGTTTCAAAATACAAAATAAAGGAAGAAAAATGTTTGTCTTCCTCTAAAAGCCAATGCAACTGCAAATAACTTATCATCCATCACCAACACAATTACAATTTGTCATGAAATCTCATTTCCTCATCTTTCATTACCTGTGAAATAACACAAAATTTCAATATTTTGTAACAAAAATAGATAATTGCATGCTAAAATAAGTTCACATTTTATGTGTCAATAAGTAGTGACAAAATATATAACAAATTATTGGCACATAAATCAACTCTTACTTTGACATGTATAATACTAATTATTAAGTAGCCGTCTCTGAGAATTTAAATATCTTGGCCGAGCCAAAATAAAAAGGCCTATAGACCTTAACGGAAATTTTTTATTCGCTAATGTACATGGATAAAACTTTTATTAACCGATTTATTATAAGCAGAAACCAGGATGTAATTATCTCATAAACCATTGAAAATAATCTTATTTTAACACCAAAAAACAAATTTACGTATATTCATGTAATATGTATAAAAAAGTTTGTGCCCTCGAAACTTATGTGCCCCGGCCGATGGTGCGGCTCGCACACCCTCCGAGCCTACCCTGCTAAGTACAATACCTAATGCATAAAGTACAATATCACAATGCACAGTTAGTCCAATGACACTGACTGCATACTATAACTTAATTAGCCTGCAAGGCTGCAACATCATTTAGTGTCTGTTTCTACCATCATCATCATGATTAAGTGTGTCATTTATCTATTGAAATGTATTATACAAATGCATGAAAACAACATATCAGCCATAAAAGCAGAAGAGGATACATATAACAGTAGATGCTTTTGGTTATCAATTTATGAAAAAGATAATAATAATAATAATAATAATAATAATAATAATAATAATAATAATTAAGTTTTGAGTTTATGTGATGGTATGAGAAAAAATTGACTTATGATACAACCTTAAAGGCTAAAGCAAAGCTGGAAAGTGGAGACTAACCATTGGCAGTTGTCAAGTGTCAACCATCATTTTTAAAACCCTAGCCACCTTTAACTATACAACATTTTTTAAACCTATCATCACTTTAGACCAAAAGATTGTAGATAATTGCATCTTAGTCAAGAAGCATAACTGATAAAAATCTCTTGTGAAACAACTTGAGATCATATTGCAACTAACATTGTAAAAAAAGGTGGATAATGTTTTTAATAGCAGAGATTGCACACACATAATTATATGTCATATTTTATCAAGTAGTATATTTTTCTTAATAATAGTTAGGTTTTGTAGACAATCTTTAGCAAACTCATAATTTTATATTAGTAAGGAATCTGATCATGAAATACTTATTGAAAACTTCTTAATATAATAACCCATATATTCCATATTATGATATAAATAAAAAAAAGTTACCTATTGAAGAATCCTAAACATGGATAAATGATATAAACATTCTCCATAAAAATGGAAAACTTTTATTATTATTATTATTATTAAGTATGATATAATTGATATTCTCCATAAAATGATGAATTTAACGAAAAACACGGGCTAAACTTCTGGTTGATGTTGCGGGTCCAAATCTCACTAATGTGCAATATTCCCGGGTTTACACACCCCTAAGTAGATTAAGTCTCACGACATCAAACACCCTAAGAGTTTTCCAGAAAATTATCCCGTGTTTTTCATTAAATAAAAAAAACTCTCTTTTTTATAAAAACACTTAATAATATATATTTACTATCATCTATGTAGTCAAAAGAGCACAAGTATAATAATATATATTTTATTTCATTTTTAACTAATTCCACCAATCAAAAAGCATACATGCTTGCCTAAATATAAACCTAAGCCAACCTATGTGGGTCCCACCTATATAAAAATAATAACAAAACCCTAAAGCAAAATGGTGAGGTGCGTGCCCATTCCACTGCTCGAAACCGGCCCAGCCCAGGAACAAAAAAAATAAATTTCGGTTTCAGTGAAACATAAACCCATTGGCTGAATAAAATAATATTTAAAAATAATACTAAAAGACATAAATTTAAGGAATCTGTCGGAAGTTTAATGAAAGTGGGTTAATGTGATTTTATTGTGGAATAAAGTGGAAGGTTAACACAATAACACCTGTCTTTTCTTTTAGACATGCTTGATTCAAAGGAAACCAAACTATAAATCCATAAACCATTAAAGCCTAACAAACAAACAACTAATCTAACCTATTCTATCCTATATCTTATCTTCATATTTTTATATTAATTAACAATAGTACTCACTATTCCATGCATGTTTTCAACCTAGAAAGCCAAAATGTTTTTAGTTTCACAATATTTAGTCCTAATTTAAATCTTCAAAACACACACACAAAATGTATTTTATTAATATTACATCAATCCAGCGGCGAAACTTGGACGAAAACACCGTAATGACTGAACTCAAAACTTTTAGACCAAAAAGCTTAAATTTATACCGGTGAGGAAAAAAGGCCACCTCGGGCCACAAATACAAGCTTCGCCCTTGAATAAGTTTGAAGCATTTTTTTTAGAGAATGTACACTTAAGTAAAAAGGTTTAGGTTTGACTTTAAAGTGTCATATGTGTTATTTTGACTTTACATTTGCAACAGAAAGATTAATAAAACTCATGTTAGGTTAAAAAGATTGATGGTTATCTATTTGATTTGTTTAAAAGTTTATACATTTTTAATCTTTTATCTTCCAAAAGCTTTAATATTTATGACTTTACATATTGATATAATATCAACTGTCAATGTTGTAAATTTATGATTTGACAAGTTGCTTAAAAGGTTTGTACTAACAGAATCTTCACAAATATAACTTTTTTTTAAAAAAAATGCTAATGTTGAAAAAGTATCACTAAAAACTTAAATCTTCATTGTACTCCTTAAAAAAATCAAGTAAAAAAGGTCTTTTTTTTGTTTTAGCACATATAAAAAATATTATTCATGTGACAAGTTGAAGCCTGAGGGGTACAAGTAAAATAGAGAATTAACCTTTGGGTTAAAACAAGAGTCATCAAAAATATGGAATATGAATATTAGATGTAAATCAAGGGGGACATGCATGTCATTTTAATTAATGCATATGCACAATAAACACATTAATTCATACACATGTATATAAATAGATATGTATATAGAGATTAATTATTTACCATTGATGCAAGTACCACTCTCAGTCCTTTAATTTCTGTTTGTTCTCATTATCATGATCATGATCTCCGCCATAGCTAATATGGTACCCGCCCGAAGCCGCATAATGATCAACGGCTACATTCGTTCCGAGGTAAAACGGAACATTTGTAGACGTAGATCCGTCTAGATGCTGATGGTATGGAAACACTGATTGTAGTAAATTGGACTGAAGGGTCCCCCTACTATAACCACCACCAGGAGCAACCGCCACCACACCGCCACCATTGGGTGCTGCTTTTGATGCCGTCATCGCAAAATTCAAATTATAACCACCACCACCGTCTCCCAAGCTGTCTTGGAGGAAAGCGTACTGGTGGTTTTGGTTGAAGAAATAATCCATAGGAGATCTGGCGGTGGTGGTAGCGGTAGCGGTAGCGGTAGCAGTACTGGTGGTGGTAATATTATTAGTATTATTACCACCACCACCGGTGAGTAGATCTGTGAAAGACGAATTCTCATGCATAATATTATTACCCGGATTCGAAACCCTAACCCTAACCCTAGCCCGTTCTCTCGCCTTGTTCCGATTCTCAGATCGAGACAAACTGAGCTCAGAACCAGTTCCTTTACTAGTCTCCGACGTGCTACTGCACGCCGGAGACTTACCGCTATCATTATTGGCACAATCAAAGAGAGGAAACGGAGGATCCAACGACGGAAGCTCATCAATAGAGCTAGCGGCCGCCTTAAGCAGCCATTCGACCGCCTTACTCGGCTGGTCATACCCCAATCGATCTTGTAAATCATAAAATTGTATAGCTGTACTAACGGACAGCCGTACACGGCGGTCCCTTAAACCTTTGGATGTTAACACTTTGCTGTGCCTGTCCTTCCCCCCGGACGCCCGGGACACCCGGACGATCCGTGAGGAAGGCCATCCAGTTGTGGTTGTTGTAACAACCTTGTTGTTGTTGGTAATATTATTATTATCATTGCTGTGATGGTTATTTTTGTTACTGTTATGGTTATTATTATTATTATTATTATCATTGGTTGTGGTGCTGGTGTTGGAACTGACTCTTTGGAACTTCGAGACTTGGGTTTGGAATTCAATTTCAGCTACTTCCATACCAAGCTAATTACATGCGAATAAAATTGAACTGAATTGAATTTGTTATACAAGTATCTTAAGATAATGTGGAGAGAGAATGGAAATATGGAATGGGTTTTAGAGAGAGAAAGTGGGGGTGTATATATTTAGAGGGAGAGAGAGAGAGAGTATTGATGGGTGCCTGTCCTTTGTATTGATGACTGGTTTGGCTTTTGTAGTCATGTATACAGACACATGTATAGATACACAGTGTGTGTATGTATATGTGCAGAAGAAGCAGATGGGGGTAAAAAATTGTCAGGAGGGAAGGACTCTTTAAAGCTTATTTTTCTGAGAAAACAGAGTTAAATTTCTCATATAAATATTAGTTTCAATTATTTTAAAATAATAAGAATTGATAGGAGTTGTAATAAATGGGTTGAAAAGTTGTTACGGGTTGTGATAAATGAGTTAAATGGATAAATTTTATAAATAATCTGATAATGAGTCGGGCATGTCTAACAAACATATATGCATTGTATTCTCTCATTATTTGTAGTGACGGAATGGCAGGAAAGATGATATCCGAAGAAAAAAATTCTTGAAGCGGAAGGGCATGGTGGAGAGGGGTGTTGGGTAGCTCTCCGCAATTCGGGAAAGAAACAAAGACGAAAATGGAGAGAAGCAGGAGCAAATCGAGAAGAATGACAACGGGAGAGGCGAGAAGACCTCCCTACAACATTAGGTACATGGCGGGAAAAGCGAGGTGTTGGGACCGCTTTGTCCACTCTTAAGAATTTGTATTCCTAAGACCATGAGTAGTCATAACTCTTCACCCTCAGGCGTTATGCGTCACGTGGCGCCCAGTAAGAGTTATGGTTTTTTACCAAAACATGTAGTAATAACTCTTCACCCCCAGACGTTATGCGCCACGTGGCACCCAATCATTTAAATAATAAATCATTTAAATAAATAAACTTAAAATTAAAAATTACATTAAACTTCCAAATAAAAACTGAAATAAATAAAAAAAATACATCAAATTAAAAAAAATACAAAAAACATACTAATAAAACTACATGTTATATTTTTCTAAAATTTTCGCTTGTCGAGCAGTTTTTAGAGATTGGACTCTCGGGTCGGCTTCGGTTAGCTCACTTGATAAAATCTCGATGGTTTTGTCCATTTCATTTCTTCTAAGAAGTTCGACGGCGTCCAAATTTACTTTAAGTCGTTCGGTTTCAAGTTCGTGTAAATCTCGGAGTCGAGAGTTCATTTATTTGAATTGACTATCCATTTCGGGATTCGACGACGAAGCAACCCCTTTCCCTTGCCCTTGGTTCTTCTACCCCCCGGCCGAGGCATCTCGATAGTATTCAAGGCATCATTATCGCTTAAGTTGAAGTTTCGAGCGTCGGAACGGGGCGTGTCTGGATCAGCCGAAGACGATGTTTTAGACTTTCTTTTACGCAGACCACTTTCGGCTTCGGCATCCAAAACCTGGCCCCATTTTGGGTGAAACCTCAACTGGTCTTTCCAAATGCCAAAGTAGTTGAAGGCCCCCGAGACCTTATGTTGATACTCTGTCAACGCGTTTTCCATGACTTCCGCGTCCGAGACACCGCTACTTCTCGTTCGATTGATCCGGGAGTAAACCGTATGGAAACCCATGCATTTGGTGTTTATGTCGCCCCATTTCGACAATAACGAATCTTTTTCTCGACGTGAGTCCCCGCCAAGGTCGTGGGACAACTCTATAATTTTGTGCCAAAATACCCCGTTTTTTGTTAATTCACTAAAAAAAATAAAAACATTATACGTTCAATGATTGTTTTAACAAATTTACAAAAATATATATGTACTTTAAAAACACACCGCATTTTGCATCTTCCGATATCGCGCACCAAGCACGAGCACATAGTACGCACTCGTCGATACTCCACGGTATCACCTTCTTTTTAACCCGAGGTTCGCCGGCGGGCTTCTTTGCGTGTTTTCTTGGACGTCCTCGTTGGCTCGAACCGCCTACGGTCTTCGGGACGGGTTGTGTCTCCAGCACGAACTCGAACTCGGGTTCGGTCTACAGGACGGGTTGGGAACCCGAAACGGCGAAAAGGTTTGTCGTTGGGTTTTGGAAACCGGGCACCGCATTTGGCATAGAGTTTTGTAAATATGCAATGTACGCGGCCATTTGCGGGTCCATCATATGTAGGGTTGGCATCGGGGCGGTAGATGGGTTCGGTTGTGGATTTCGGTTGCCTTGACGGGCAAATTGACCGAAACCGAGAACATTTTGGTTGTTATTGGGAAACATTTTGGTAGAAATATTTGAGTAAAAAATATATAGAAGTGGAAGAAATAGAGGAATGCGTTAAAAAAATATGAATTTGGTTTGTTTTTATAGTATAATTTAATTAATATAATTCTTTTAAAAAAAACCAACGGCTTTCTAACGTAAACATGGCCCAACGGTTCTTTTTTTTTATTTGCGTGCAATTAACCCGTGTTTTAGTTATAACGTAGCAAAAAAAAGACAAAACGCAGGGGGGTGGTGTACCCCCAGCGTTATAGCATACAACGCCGCACACAACGTGCCAGTACGCTTGGTCTAAGGGGATTAGGTGTTCATTTTGAAACCCTTTCGAACATACATATCAAGCCAACTAATAAGATGTAGTCACCTCATCCAAACCACTTGTAATGGTGTTCTTGGCTTCTAGCTCTATCATTTGAACGCCACGCTTCCCAATAAAAACTTCCCCCATGTTACCCCCTCTTGAGCGGGTTTGTGAACCCGTGATTCCCCATCTTATATACCCTTGGGGTATTTACGACGACAATCATGTGAACCCAAACAAATATTGGCTCTCATATTGTGAGCACCCCGATTGAGTTCGCTTGTATAGAAAATATAATGAACGGTTTTTTACATGTCTTCTGCTCATGTATGACTAAAAATATGTTTGGCATCTCGAAGCATAGGTTTGCCATTACCCATACTGCTATCAAAACAAATGACATATATATGATGAGTCAAGGTCACATAGTTATCGAATATTTGTTAGTGAAAATTTTGAGAATGTTACCAGAATAGCATGAAACATAGCATTTGATGTCTTAAAAGACTATCCAAGTCTCTTGTAGACACGTTTGATATCTAGGTAGAGTTTCTTGGCTATGGATCTTCAACTAAATAAACAAAGTTAAAAACGGCTATGTATCATACATGTGTAAGTTGTATGTTTCGATGTAGCACCACTAGATGAGTTAGGCCTCACGACATCGAACTTTGTTGAGAATATTCCTGGGTTTTGTCTCTTCATTGTTCAGAAAATAATAATAGTATATCTTTTTTTCTACATATTTGAAATTACTTTTGTAAATAAAAAATTTACTATATCCATTCTCAAGCATCTTTATATTTGTACAAATTAAATTACATGTTAAAAATATAAAATATATATTATAATATTATATGTACGGGCATACAAACAGGGTGGCATAGGACAAATCAGATCTCGTTCAAGATATTCTTGCAACGAACCCATTCAACATCAATCAAATTTCGAAAATATTTAATTTATTAAGGTTAGGAATAAACAAACAGACTATATTTACAATTATACTAATTATATTATATAAAAAAATTAAGTATTAAATAGAAATAAATCTCTTAGCTTTTTGTCTCCTTTCCAAAATACAAATCCACTTAACATTAAGAAATTGATGGGTCTACAACAACAAATTTCACTTTTATGATTTAACTTGAATAGATACATCCACTTTTTAATAAAAAAATTAAATAAATAGTAGTACCAAAGGACCTTTGGTCTATCACTAGGGTTGTCTTTAAAAGGTGTGGATTCAAGTCCGATAGTTGTTAATAAAGGTGTAATCTACTAGAGAATGTGGTTGCCATTCAAAGAAAAACTAAAAAAATAATAAACCAAAATTGTTTTGGATAAATATAAATACATATTTATGCTACCTAACGGATACAAGGAACGAGAATTCACTTTTGGGTAGTTATCAAGTAGAATTTGCTAAGTATGTAGATATAATAAAATAAAATAATTCGGTTCGGTTCAATTAGTAAAGACATTTTAACATAATCGAATGATCGGTTAATGAGATTTGTTTAGCCATAACCGATTGATTTGGTTGGTTTTCGGTTAACGGTTCGCATTTCAATTACGGTTTCAGTTATTGCACACCCCTAGTCTGTATAATATACGCTCAGCTAATGATATTCTAATTTTGTGCACCTAGGGACCTTTGATATTTCAAGGAAGTCTAGCCCTTTGCAACATCAAAATCGGCCCAAATGGCATAGAAATGACCAACAATGGATGTCACTTCGAAATAGTATTATTGATGAAAAGTTATGTGAAAATAACAGTCAGTTGGAGCGTATATTTTATTGTAGGTTGCTACTATATCAGTTATAACTATGATCATCAACAACTTGATTTATCTGTGGCAAATATGATCATTGAACAGTAATAATTAACCATTGCCATATTGGATTTCAGTTAATCTCAATATGGTGGTTAGCCATATATTCTCCCTTGGAGTGTAATAGAATAACCCCAACACTTCTTTAACATAGGATGAAACATGAAACTAGCTAGACGAGTCAGCTCGAGAAGCTAACTCGTTTATTTTAGAATTTTGTATTTGTTGCATATATGAATAAAAACATAACGTACACAAAATAATAATATCTCTATGGAAAGATACAACAAAAGAAAAGAAAAAAAAAGGATGATTGTGTCTTTTTTGTTCTTATAAAAACTTAGCTTCTTTCATGGGATATTATATTGAGGGAGTTAAATGAGCGAGCTAATGAGCTAGGCTCAAGCCTAGTTTTAAATTTAGGTGAGCCAACTCAGCTTATCTCGTGAACTTTCAAGCTGACTTCAAAGAAGCTTTTTTTGAGCTATTTTCCAACGAGTCGTGAGTTATTTTAACAACTCTACCCATAGTTGGTCTTGCTATACCAACTTCTAAATGATAAAATCCTTGTGACTAGTTAAAGCATATTTTTGTTTTTATTTTCAATACATCCAAAATGTGACAAAATATTTTATATCCATGAGAGGGATGGTTGTTTTGCATTCATAGGCAAATGGCATTGGTAAAGTTAAAGTTGGTAGCAATTGGGAAACTTACTTTGTCCGTACAAGCAATTATGTCTCAATGCTCCCACCATTTGCATTGTCCTAATAATACTATTTTTATTCAAAGCAGATGATGGGTCATTGGGTCTTGCAGAGATCCCACTGATCAACTTATAGTTTATTATTATAAATCACTATAAACACCATATTTTTATTACTTTCTAGAAAGAGTATAGCTAATGGGCAGTTTTTGATGGTGGAGATGAACATATTCGGTATGAGTGTCGATCCTTGTTGGTATCGAACTTGGTACTCATTTGGTACTGTCGGTATCAAGTTATGAGTTTTCGGTACTGATACTTATCGAATTTTGTATGAAATACAGGTAACGATACCAAATATTTTCAAATATTTGGACCGGTATTTTCAGGATCCCTCCCGAGCTCATCCCTGTTTGAAGGTACCCCTGTTGAATATTGTCTTTGAAGATAGGTATCCTTAGTTGACTTGAGGAGACGGTGCCGATATGTAAGAGAATGGAATGTAGACATCCATTGTTACGAACACCGTGGATGAAGATTGTGATAGCCTGATAGGAGAGGAGTGTTAACTGATGAACATGTGCAGAGAAAAACGGGTAAAGTTTTATTATTATGAAAATTAAATTACATCACAAGACCATCTAGGGGAAAGTTAACGTACAAATGAAATTAACGTGTTAAACGTGATAATCAAGTAGAGTAATTATATATAAAAGTAGAGTGTTTATGTAATTACATCATAAATAAATTATAACACGTTAATTTCATTTGTATTTGATCCAAACCTATTAGTTTGACGAGATAATTAATAAAGTCGATTAAAAAAATAATTAATAAAGTCGATTAAAAAAGAGCCCACAAACTTTATGTCACGTAGCACCGACTTCATAGCTATTCGTGAAGAACTTGTTAAGGTGCTCTAATAAATTTTAGTTAATAATAAAAAGGTGTTACTTTTCCAACACGTCTACAAGTGAATAACCATGTCAGACTCAATTGTATCTTTATAAGACTAATAATTGAGCTAAATCTTGTTTTGTTTAAATTTTATGTAAGTTGTTTATATTCTTTTTTTTTCAAACTATAAACTTTTATAAACAAACCAACGCACAAACAACCCAACACCAAAAACTACCTCCACAAGCCGGAGGACAGCCACCCAAAACAAAGAATTACATAAACGCAAACTTACACCAAATTGACCAAGCTAACGTTTTATGTTTAGACCTATACTTGAACCAAAGAAAACCATAAGCTTTAATATCTCCAATAATCTCTTTCACAATAACTTCCTTACCATCAAACACTTTTTCATTTTTCGCCTTCCATAATCTCCAACACGCTATTGTAATAATTCCATGAAACGCCTCCTTTTCCACTACTCCAAGCTTGGTGGTCTTGTGAAGCTCTAACAAATCTCTAACTGAAAATCCGAAAATAGGGGGAACTTTACACCAACGGCTTATATGTTCCCAAACTACCGCCGCTATCCCACAACCCGTCATGATATGATCCACCGTCTCCCTCCCAACTTCGCACAGAGCACACGCGCTATCCGAGACCGGAATGTTCCTCCGTTCAAGAGTTCCCCGGGTAGGAAGTCTATCCATTTCCGCCCTCCAAACATGAATATTACACTTCTCCGGAACCCACTTACTTCACTTCATAATATAGTTATTTCCGGTATTTTTATTCTTATATTCTAGGTAGTCTTTTTGGATTGAAAATCAAAACATCTTTGTTATATATATTCCTATTGTGGAAATTGTCATGTATGCATCAAACAATTGTTATATATGTCCTATGTCGTGATTAAATTTGTAACTTATCAAGTTATCATCAACAAGTTGGCGTTGTCATGCTTTGCGATGGGGACTGTGATTGGTTTATCATCAATGTTTTGAGAGCATCAACAACAGGTTACGCAGCTGAGATCCGAATGATGTGGCAAATGAATGAACTTTGTGTGACAAACTTTCCTTGTTGTGAAGCAAGTTGGTGGAGGTAAGGTTGTGATTACAAACCCACCCGCAACAAACTTGTCAGGTGGCACATCTGGGGGAGGGGCATCCTCTCTCTTCCGCTCTCATGGATATAGGGTTTAGGTTTGCTGTTATAGAGTAAGCAAGAGCTTTTAAGAAAATTTTGAAATATGATATGACGTTTACGAGACGGATTGCGAAAGTTTGTTGTTGTGATGCTTTGAAGATGCATGTTTAAATTGTAAATAAATCTGAAACTAATTACCTGTTTAAACCACCATGGTTCTAAAAAAATTGCCTGTTTAAACATTACTTGTGAGATTTAAGCCTAAATAAAAATAAATTAAAAGGACATATTAGGTATGACACTGAATCAAAAGTAACAACTTTGACCCGTAATCAGATCTAATTTTAGTTAAGGTTTGTATTGTTGTACATATGATAATTGTGTCTCCTCCACCAACACCCCAATAAAGTTGCATTTTAACATCCCAAAATGTACTTCGTGTGAAAACCTATGGGCAATAACATCAATTCCTCACTTTCATGCCCAATCTACTATTTCTTACCAAAATGCAATGAAATTCATAACTCAAAATATAAATTAAAAACAAAAAAAAAAACTAAAACATTTTATTCGTTGTCCTCGTTAAAAAAAATCAAGAAAAGATTCTAATGAATTTATTTGAATTCCTCCACATTTTGGAAAGATTTGAAATTCCTTTATTTAAAGAAATTTGAAGGAATTAAATTCCTATACCAATTCCAATTCTTTGAACCGAACACATCAAATTGGAAGTAAAAATGGAATTAAGATTCCAATTCCAACTGAGCGAACACGCCATGTCATAAGATTTTAATTCCAATTCTTCTGAATTCTCAAGAATTCTGTGAAGCTAACGCACCCTAAATAACATGTCCTAATGGTTATTTTTAAGTGGCTTAGTTACATCCCATATATGTTAGGCGATGGTATCTCGGTTTTTTCATTATTTCTTTAAAAAAGTTTATTGGTTAAAATTAGAATTCGCATCATTTCCTTAACATTGTGGCTAATTGTTATTTGTTCTTCAGTGTAGGTTATAACAATTTATAGGACTAAGACCTAATTTTGGAAAAGAACTAAGAGCACATCTAATGGTAAGCAGAGGTGGACCGAAGCTTTGATGAAGGTGGGCAGCCGCCCCCTTAAATTAATTATTTAGTGTAATAGTTATGAGACAATCTCGAGCGCTTCCATGATAATTTGTAATCACCTTCCTTAACTTTGGAACCAACCCCATAAAATGAGTTGCAACTAAAGAGAAAACTAAAGAAGAAAGATGAAGCTAACGCCTTGTTCTCGAGTTTTTTAACCAATGAAAGGAAGGGAAATGAGAGGGAAGGGAAGAAATTTTTTTTAATTAAGTGTGTTCTTGAGTTGGAAGGAAATTAGAGGAAAAGATTAGGGGTGTGCGTGGTGCGGTTCGGTGCGGTTACTGACGAACCAAAAAACAAACTTTCGATTTTATGTTTTTTCAAACCGTTCGGTTTCGGTTTTTTTGGTTTTCGGTTTTTGGGTTCGGTTCGGTTTTGGATGCGGTTTTTTCGATTTTTCTAATCGAGCCAAAACATTTTGGGCAAAAAAAACACCTAACCCAAGATATTGAAATTGTGCATGATTTTTTTTTCTTTGAATTAATGATTAATAGAATATTGAATATTTGGGCTTCAAATATTAAAAGCTAAGAAAGGATACAATTAAAATAAAAAATGAAAATCAAACTAAAAGTATTAGTATTATTAGTTATTAACAATATGTAGCAACCAAATATATTTGTTATTAGCCATATGTTAAAACTAAACAAATGATTGTTGGTATATTTTGTTTTAATGGTTATGGTTAAGATATTTATGATTATTTCATTTTTTTGTTAATTCGGTTCGGTTCGGTTTTTTTGGTTCTTAACAAAACA
The DNA here is from genome assembly GCF_021521415.1 of Bidens hawaiensis. Taxonomy (NCBI): domain Eukaryota; kingdom Viridiplantae; phylum Streptophyta; class Magnoliopsida; order Asterales; family Asteraceae; genus Bidens; species Bidens hawaiensis. The sequence goes on along the minus strand of NW_027492864.1, from coordinate 225,449 downwards.
CAAAACCGAACCAAAATCAATATTTCGGTTTTTGCTAAAGTTCAAAACCGAACCGTCGGTTTCCAATTTGGTTTGGTTTTTTCGGTTCGGTTTCTTTGGTTTTATCGGTTTCAATTTGGTTTTATCGGTTTTGTGCACACCCCTAGAAAGGAAAGGACAATTATGTTATCCTTAGTAATCAGCTCATTTTTTAGAGGATAATTTATTGGAAAAAAACATCAATTTAATCCCCCTAACTCCTCTTACTCATTTCCTTTCCATCCAAAAAAATCTCAAAAATACATATTTTTTAACTATCCTTAATTTTCTTTTCTTTAAAAAAACTCAAGAGTAGGGCGTTGGTAACTCTTTATTTAAATTGAGTGAAGTTGTAGACTAAAGTGACAATAATAAAAGAAATAATAGGAAAGGACATAATGTAAAAACGTACTATCTATCCTAAATATAATAATTCTTTATATGTTTACTTTCCTTCAAAAATATGCAAGTGATTTTACAATACACTCTCTTTTTTAATTTTGGTTTATTTTCTTTTTATTTAGTAAGTGTGATACTATGAGTCCTATGATTACATGAGAGACTGGTTATACCGAGTTGTTTTGATTTATTATTACTTAATATAATATATTATATTTTGTTTATATGATCAAAACCTGAACCAAATTAATAAAATATTATTATGTGGCAAAAAACAAATGACTCCTATAAATTTTGCTTCTCATGGAAAAATTTTCTGGGTCCGTCACTAATGGTAAGATAGTTATATGCTTATAAATGTGTCATGTCAACTAATAAATCAGATTTCTATTTATCCTTGACAAATAGTTATTCCTCTATAATACCATACTAAAAAAAATAGAGAATGAAAACAATTTATCAATTAAGTGTTACCATAAGTCGGTTATGGTCGATACGTAAAAAACCAGACTGAAATATTCAGTTATTTGAAGTATAAACACGATGTTATTGGTTGTTAAATATAAAAAGGTTGGTTTTAGTTTTTAGTTAAATACTAAAAAGGCTAACCAATTATTAGGCTTAGGCTCAACAAAAACTCGAGTTATTTCCTTTTTGTGGGCCAAAGCGATGGGCCGAACATGCATATTTTACAATATATCAAGTTATCAACAATATTTTATGGTTTCATGACATTTAATCTACTATTATAATAAAACAATGTTTTTTAACACCTGTTATTCATCCATCAGCTTAGTTCAAAAGTTAAATTCTGTTTAGGGAGGAAGAGAACTTGTAAATTTTTGGCATTTTGCTTCTCCACACTGTTAAATCCTAGATTGTACACACAACAAACTTTACAAGTGGCAGGCTAGCATACACGGCATTGAGTTGTTTATAACATCCTTCATGAAGACCATGGTAATGTTAGCTACTCTGCAGTCGGTGGGCTATCAGATCAGATTCGGAAACTCCGGGAATCCATAGAGCTGCCATTGATGAATCCATAGCTCTTTAGACCAATCGCTATCAATATATATATATGCTAATTTCTTGAGGGTATTTTTTTTTAATTTTTGAATATTTTTTATTGGGTCTTAACTTGTGTATAAAGTATGTAACTTTCTTTGCTAAAACATACCAGACTTATTCCAGGTGTTTACAAATTTGACAAATTTGGGATTCAGTTTGGTATTTTTTATTATTATTATTTTCCTTTTCCATTATTAAATCTCAAAGAAATAGAAATGTAAACTGTTGCATCTCAGATGGACAAAGACATTATGCATCGGAACACATGGGTTTGATGATCATCAATACAAAGCTACTAATGCAGTCATTAAAGGACCTGGAAAATCGAAGTTAGTTTTTGATGATGATCACATTCCATTTGATATTTTTTATTTAGATTTATACAATTTTTTACATGACTTTTGTCCTATGATGAGCTTTACAAAGGGATTATTTAGATTTATTTCTTGAAGGAGAAGGTGAAACCTAGACCTGGAAGTTTACACCACAGGTGCTGGAGGCGTAGTTTTGTCAATGTACAATGCTGATGAGGTATATATTTTAGTTCACTAGATTTTTCTGTTATCTGTCGCGTTCGTAAACCTATTTTGACTTGAAAAAAATTTGGTGATCATCACCTGAAAATAATTTGGCCATGACCCGTTTTGACCCGAACATATTTTGGACTCCATTTTGACCCGTACTAAATTGGTCATTCTTGACTTGAACCCATTCTGAGCTGAACTTTATATGATCCAAGATACCCATTTGACTCAGTGTGCCGCCTTATTTGCCAGGCATAGATAGACTGCATGCTCTATGACTTTTAAGCCATTTGACCTTCTAATTTTAGTGAAACATTATTGCATTACCCTTTTGATATATAAAAATAAAGCATAATCTTTTAAAGACTATTTTTTTAATCTTGAATTTTGTTTGATATTTTTAAGTAACCACTACTTGTTAAATATTTTAGGTTTAAAATTCATTTAAGGTTACAAGACTCTACTGGAGTTGTGTCTCTTAACTCTCTTCGATCTTGAAACTAGATTAATGTTTAAAAAGGCTGCTAGAGAATTGTTTGATATGATTGTAGTTGCATAATTTTTGCCAACTTTTAATCTTGTTACGCTTTATACTTTGTAGCGTTTTCCAACTGAGTTTGTTAGGAAGGCTGGACTTAACAAACCGATGTTAACAATAAAAAATAATGATGCTGCTGAATATAATTAAGACGGACATTCGTGTCGAAACTTCTGGTAGTTTCAAGCGATATCAAGTCAAGGGTTGGAAAGAATTTTTAAGGAATTCAGTTATCTTTTGGAGATACATGTATGCTCATTTATAACCGGAACCAATGGTTCGTTATTGCTTACTCAAGTGACCATGCAATCTTCATGGCCCTTCTGTTTTTGAAGTTAATTATGACTAAACTCTATTATTACCCTATGTGATTTTGATTCTGTTTGTTCATCTTGTCACAATGTTTTATGTTTTGGGCAATGTATGTATGGAAGATATATATCTAATGAAAATGTTTTATTTTTTTTGGATTTGGGGAAGTAAATGATTTGAACATCTATCAATAGTTATCGTCTTTTAGTCATTTACAAATTTTACAAGTTCTTAGTACTTTATCATGTTAATCGATGCATCACTCATTCTTATTTATGATGAATAAATTGTGTGCAACCCAAATGATGAATAAATTGTGTGCAACCCAAATAGTGATATCATCGTTAAACATTTCAAAAATGTAACCATACCAGTGGCTTTATGACTGGCAGGCCCATTCCTTTTGAGACATCAATTTGAGAATTGATACTTTTGGCATCAATCAATTGTTATTGTTTCACATCACTCTCACACTTGCCACTTATATGACTTTGTAATTTATAGTGTTCAATACTTCATACAACATTCTAACAAATGAAATTTGGTTGAGAGCTTGCTAATATACTGAAAACATTAGTTGAAATTCATATTTTTTGTACGCAGTCCCGTGTAGTACACGGGTTTATAACCTAGTTTGAATTATAAACTAGCATATTTCCTTGGTTTCTAAAGTATATATAAACCATAATATATTGATGAGTTATTTTTTCGTCTGGCCTTTGCAGAGTGTGCTCATAATTAGACCATGATTGTGAAAAATTCAATAAAGCAACACATGGTAAGAAAGAAAGAAAGAAACTATATAAGAGTATAGATATAAAGAGAGGTTGACATAAACATAAGACTAAATGTTCGGTTTGTTGACAGTTTGTCACAAGATAAATCATAAGCAAGGAGCTATAACCATATCCGGACGTGGTAAAAGAACCCAATTATCAAATTTGGACTACAATGGGTCTTTATCATAACATTAAGCGGCCTCTAAAAGAAAAAAAAAGGCATTTCATCGAACAACTTGTAAGCATAATCACGTTTGTTAAAGCCAAAGAAAGAGATATCGTTTGCGAAATAAACGTAAAGATAAGAAAGACTAAGAAATAAAACTCCATAAGACCAAACTGTCACAGCCCCCGACCCCTATACCCTGGGAGGGAAGCCGTGAACATTGATTGGTGGTATCGGTGTTTATTAAATTATTTTGCAGCGAAATGTTTCATCAGAACCGTAGTTAGGAAAAATGATCAGAGTTATAAAAACACCATGATTATTATTATGATAAACCGGGAATTAAATCCCTTTTTATACAAACATAAGTTTTATAGGGTTAAACCCTAATTTACAAAACGCGTTTCTTTATTCTGGTGACAAGCCACTTATTTAAGCAGGAAGCCCGCATGCATCATTCCTTTGCCTCTAACAAGTCACCTGAAACATGTTTAAAATATTTGATCAGCAAGAAATACTGGTGAGTACATTCATTTGTAAATGACACATTTTACAGTTACAGCATTAAGATGTTTTTACATCTGCCTGCTTACAAATTACCGAAAGGTACTTGTCACTCGACCGTATCTATGACTGTGGTCATATTACTTATTGGCTAACACTTGTCCAATAACTAACGTGTAATAACCCAGTATGCAAGCCTTGTATACAAAACCCCACAATACCAGTACTAACCATCCCGTAAGTCTACAGAGACTTAATCACTGTAATGTATTTAAAATACTTTAAAATGTATTTGAAAACTTTTAGACCATCTGCCATGAGTTTTATAGATTTTGAAATTATCATGACAGTGTCGGAAAAATAGTTGTCTCACACAAATGTGAGTGGTACAAAAACTCGAATGTCTCACCTTGCAAGTTTACAATTAAAGAACACCTCCTGGTATTAAGCACCTAGGATAAACACAATGTAGTATAACTAGATAGTTTCAAACCAATAATCATAACGATAATCACGAGAGTAGAAACTTTACACGATGACACAATGTCATACCTTAACAGGTAGAGCTTTTGGATTCGTGTATATTAGTTTCTTTCGATCGGATAGGATATCGCTACGACAACTCGGTATTATACCCTTAATATATATATTAATATATGTGTGTGTGAATTCAAAGAGGGAAAGAAATTTTTTGAGCAAGAATGAATGCCCCGTTCACAACCTATTTTATAGCTGATTTTGTACCGCGATGACCATAGACAAAGGCGTCGCGTATCGCGAAGCATCTTATAGCTTTGTTGAGTTAGCCCTAGGCTTGGTACGTGGCACGCCACGTGGCATGCAACGTGTCATCCGCGTAACTTCCACTTCGCGATACGCGATGGGTAGTCTAAACCCTTCGCGTATGGCGATGGAAGGATTTTTTTTTTAAATCTTAATTCCCAAAAAAATACTAAGATGGCCCTCGGTGATGCGAAGTGCAAAGTGCGCCATCAAAGCGCCCAAGCCCATGCCTGTGCGCGTTAGGACCACTGGGTGTGATATGTCTTATAAGAACATTAATATATAAATTTCCTTTCTTATAAAAAGCTCAATAGTTTTATAATCTAGCGATGTGGGACAAAATACTTACACTCCTATTTATGCTATGGTGGAAGCCTCTCCTTTTCTTTCCTCCACCAATGTGGGATGTAATTTCCTTCACTTAGTTCTTTATTTTTATCTTTAATTTATTTTGTGGTTTGTTATACAAACCCAAGTCAAAATAAATTTTAAACAAAAAAATAAGCATTAAGCCCAAAATCCAACCCTACCTATTGTCGATGTTCGAACACAATAACGTAGTTTTCCATTGCGCGCTGGCCGTTGTGTGACTTATTGACTTGTGAGGTTCGACACAGAAGTCTGAACAGAAGCTGAGAAGCAAGCATGGGAATTGGTGAAATCGTTTGGGTGTAAAATCAATTAATCGATTGATTGGGCATTGACTCGTGTGGGAGTGAAATCGATTAATCGAAACATCAACAGAAGCAAGTAAAGACCAGGTTCAACAATTCACATTTCATCGTTTTGTGTTTCTTTCAATTTGGTAGGTTAGGGCTTCGAATTATTGTTTGACCCGACCTGAACCGGATTGCTGGCCCGAAAATTAAAAGTAGGAAAAAAATTTGAGTCTTCTTACTTTCGGCCCGCCCATAGTAGATATTCAAGACCCGCCACTTAATTTAAGCTTAGTCAAACCTCTACTCAGCTCGACTCGTTTACACCTCAACTAATCATATCGATATTTCAAATACTTCAATAAATATTATTAAATAATAATTGTTGGAAATCTGATTGTTTTGTGATAAATCTTATCAGGAAAATAAAGATGCAACTATTATTATTGTTATCATTATAACAATTATTAAACCCACCATCACGTGACATCATACACCACCACTTTGTATATTTTGTTTGTATTAATCCCGTGAAAACTCTTCTTTTTCACTACCACTTTCCACCACCTTCGATTCATCATCAACACCCGATCAAAGGTCTGTCTGTATGTTCGTACATACATCATATTATTATTACTTGATTACTATTGTAAATCATCAACTGAGTTCCTAATCAACACTTAACCGTTTTATAGATATTTAGGTTTTAGGTTTATTTTATTTTTATTTTTATTTTGAGAAATATATATATCGCGATGGTTTTAATTGTTTACATGCTTCTGATTAGTAGCTATTAATTAAGTGATCATATAATAAAGTTGTGATGATGATTTAATTATTATCATCTACTGTTCTTAGTGGTGCAATTGAGCGGCCGCTAGCGAACTACTTGAGTTCGGATCGATAAAAAGCTTAAAACGAGCCGAGCTCGAGTCTCAAGTAAAGATCGTTTAGTTATTGAGCTTGAGCTCAAGCCTTTAATGAGAAGCATGTTATGATTATTTAATTATTATGATCTACGGGTGCAAACAAGCTAAGACGCTTGCGAGCTGCTCGAGCTGGGATCAATAAAAAGCTCGAAACGAGACAAGCTTTTTTTAGCTCAAGTGTCAATAAAGCTCGTTCAGTTATCGAGCTGGAGCTCGAGCCTTGTATGGGAACTTGGGAAGCTTGTTGAAGCTTGTTGAGCCTTAACGAGCTTCATAGCTTGAGCCAAGATTTGGCTCGTTTAAGGTACAGAGGTACTGCACGAGCTCGAACCGAGCTTACGCTGCTTTAAGGTTTTTTTTCAAAATATATAAAAAAAATTAAAAACGTATATAAATTACTTGATAAATAATAAACAAGTTGAGCTTGAGCCGAGCCTGAGCTTGAATAAAAACTCGCGAGCTGAGTGCAAGCCTCAAATAAGCTCATTTAGTTATAGAGCTTGTGCTCGAGTCTTGTATGGGAAGCTTGTTTAGGACCCGTTGAGCCTTATCGAGCCTTATGTATTTTTAAGTTTGACCTATTTTGGATTTCTATGTATTAGTTTTACACTGGCAGCCGAGCTTTGACTTGCTTAAGGTACTACATGAGCTTGAACCGAGCTTAAACTCATTTAAGGTTTTTCTCAAAATATATAAAAATAATAAAAAACGTAAATAATTTAATTAATAAATAATAAACAAGCTGAGCCGGAACTTGACGAAAAATTCACGAGTCGAACTCGAGCTCTTATAAGTCAAAACGAGCCAACCAGAGCTCGGGCTATGCTCGGATTTACATGTTCTATGAACTTTCATGCATGCTTGGTTTTTATTTTCATTTGATTTTATTTTTTCTCACAAGTTGATATCGGGTATAAATTTTCATTTTTGAGTAGCTTTGAATCTGGTTAAAGATGGAGATTACCAATGTTATGGAATATGAGAAACTTGCAAAGGAAAAGTTGCCCAAAATGATCTATGATTATTATGCATCGGGTGCAGAAGATCAATGGACGCTTAAAGAGAATCGAAATGCTTTTTCAAGAATCTTGTAACCAGTTTCTCTAATTGATTGATTTTAGTAGGATATTTTGATGTTTACCATGACATTTGCTAATATTGTTTGTTTATAGGTTTCGACCGCGGATACTTGTTGATGTGAGCAAGATAGATTTGACCACATCGGTTTTGGGCTTCAAGATTTCTATGCCGATCATGGTTGCACCGACGGCCATGCAGAAAATGGCTCACCCCGATGGTAAAGATTTATGTGTAAAGTTACTTAATCCAAATTATCGTGTTCAAAAGTAAGCTTGAAAAATGAATGTTAGTGTCAAATGTGAACTGCATTAGGGTACTTTTATTGGATTAATGCCATTTTGTGACTTATTAATTATTATGAAATAAATGAAAGGAAGATACAAAGCAGTCACCTATATATACCATTTAACCTGATATAATTTCTACTTGCGTGATTGTATTTACGTTGTGAACCTGCTGATTTGAAGTCACAGTAATCAGAATTTAATCTAAATATTATAATCTAATTATTGTGACTTCTGATAATCAGTTTCAAAATGCATATAAAACTCAAGTTGAACTTATATCAAGATAAAAGGTTCATATAGATGATTGCTTTGTATGCTTATTTCATTTATCTCATAGGTTACCAGTTGATATTGATCCAACATAAGGACCACAATACAGATCATATTATACACTGCTATTCACTATTTTAAGCTTATTCTGAATACAATATAAAGTTACATGTTTACCCTTCTTTTACATCCATTTCACAGAACAACTCTCTTTTTTTCTTTCATTAAAAGAACAAAAAAAATCCTTTTTGAACATTATATCTATTAATTCCTTAAATATTCATAATTTGTCAACAATCAAATATCTGATTATCTAATTACTATAGTTGATTATATAATTCTCAAATAACATTAACAATATTAATTTGGTGCAGGAGAGTATGCAACTGCAAGAGCATCAGCAGCTGCAGGAACCATCATGGTTTATTTCCTTAATTACCGTCTACCATTTATTATCGCTATCTACCTTTAACTTTCACTTATATACATACCACGCCCTTTGTTTTCCAGACATTATCCACATGGGGTACCTCCAGTGTCGAGGAGGTTGCTTCAACCGGTCCCGGTGTTCGGTTTTTTCAACTCTATGTGGGTCCCACCTATCTTTACAAACATTATTCAAACATACAAACAATATCATCAGTTGTTTACTAAATGTTTCTGCCAATTGTCAGGTGTATAAAGACAGGAATGTGGTGACTCAGATGGTCAAACGGGCCGAAAATGCAGGTTTTAAGGCGATTGTACTCACAGTTGATACCCCAAGGCTCGGCCGAAGGGAATCTGATATCAAAAACAGGTATATTACACAATATTTTAATCATCCAATTAGTCAATTATTATACTTTTGTGTTATATTATTAAACGTGTACATTTACAGATTTGTTCTGCCATCAAATCTTACCTTGAAGAACTTTGACGGGCTAGATCTTGGCAAGCTAGATAAGGTTAGTATTATTAAACGTTTACGGGCCGGTTAAATTTTTTCATTATTTTCATTATAACAATGTTAATAATTTGTGATCAACTTGCAGACAAATGACTCTGGATTAGCTTCATATGCTGCTGGTCAAGTTGACCGGTCTCTTAGTTGGAAAGTGAGTTTTTTTAATAATTATATACATTTTTGTGTGTATTTTAAATACATGTTTTTTTACGGACAGGATGTGCAGTGGCTCAAGAAAATAACCCCGTTACCTATACTAGTGAAGGGCGTTTTAACTGCGGAGGATGGTAAATAATATGAACAATTTTTTTTAGTATACTAAATTTTCTGGTTATTAATCTTGTCATGTTCTTTTGTGTTTTCTAAAATTTATTTTAGCAAGGATCGCGGTGCAATATGGTGTAGCTGGAATTATTGTGTCGAATCATGGGGCTCGGCAACTTGATTATGTCCCTGCAACTATTATGGCTTTAGAAGAGGTCAGTCATATCATTGTGATAATAATGTAGTTTTATTTAAACATATTTAGTGTTATGTATTTACATAATTATGAAATTTTGCAGGTGGTTAAAGCTACTCAAAACAGGGTTCCAGTATATCTTGATGGTGGCATTCGGCGTGGGACAGATGTCTTTAAAGCATTGGCACTTGGTGCATCTGGTGTATTTGTAAGTCTTAACTGATAAAGATTTTGAGTAGTTATATACTCCCTCCGTCCCATTATAAGTGTCTAGGTTTGAAAAACACAAAGTTTACAGTCGATTGAATGATTTTTTTTCTTACCAAATGACAATAATACCCTTGAAAAGTGGGTCCATCAATATTGTTTATTAATGTTAGTTGTGTGTGTTTAAGGGTAAACCTGGGAAATGACTAATAAATCTTGAAATTGGACACTTGTAATGGGATAAATAAAAAAAGAAATGTGAACACTTATAATGGAATGGAGGGAGTATAACTTAAGAGATAAGTGATTATTATTATTATTATGATGGTTTTCAGATTGGGCGACCGGTGGTGTTTTCACTGGCGGTAGATGGGGAGGCGGGTGTCAGAAAGACACTTCAAATGTTGCATGATGAACTTGAGCTTACAATGGCGTTGAGCGGGTGTCGTTCTCTAGCTGAGATAACTCGTAACCATTTGTGGCACCGTGGGACCCGCCCCGTGTCACTCCTAGGCTTTAATATTATTTGAGAAATATTGGAGTTTATGATAGAAATGTTGTGCTTTGAGAGGTGGATTGTGTTCATTATGGTTTCTGATTTTACAGTTGGTACCAAATTTTAATATGAAATAAAAAGGACATGGATTATATGCCTAAAAGAAACTTGGTTAGCATCATATCATGTGACATTTTGAAAGTTAGTATTTTGTATTGAGTTGGAAAATACTTAAATTCATATTGTTGTTTGGTTCTTAACATCAGGAATCCAACGACTTTACTAAACTACAATAGATTGATGAAAAAGTAATGTTTATTTCGAGACAGAAGTCAAACAGGCAATAAGGTGCTGTTTGTTTTTGCAGACATAAACTGTCTGCAAGCTGATTTCATCTGTTTTCATGTCTGCAACTGAAGATGTGGTCTGAAGATCTGCAAGCTGAAAATATAAGACAGTTTGTTTTTATAAGCTGATACTGTCTGCATAAACTGAAAATATGTAACTGAACAAAAGCAATCGAATAAATAAAAATCCAACAAACAAATATGAATCAACAGATGCTAGTTTCGTATTTGAACCTAAACCCGACCCCCCCTTGTTTGATTTTGATGGTGTTGCGTGTGTGTTTAGGGTTTTTCAATTGTGCGCCACAAAACCACACTATACATATACATAGCCCTGATTATCTCTCAGTTTAGGGTTTTGTTTTTCAATCAACACCATGGGAGGGGCTGGTCGGAGGAGAAGAGGGAGGTACCTGGTCGGAGGAGAAGAGGGAGGTCACCAGAAAAATGATCGGAGGAGGAGCGCCGTCTGATGTTGTGTGCGTATATGAGGGAGTAGGGTTTTGTGAAGATGTTATAAGAATGAGATCATGTCTTATTTTTGAAGAGGAAATAAGATGTGTTCAGATCTGTTTAAAAAAAAAAACAAACAGTCTTCAAGGGTGACGTCTGCGCGCCTGCAGACATAAGCTCCCTTGAAGATGTTTGAAGAAAAAACAAACACCCCCGTGTAGGCCACAAGCTACATGGTTACCCATTTTCAAATTAGTATATAAAATTTTTGTGATAGGGTTGGAACTAAAACTCTATTTACGTAAAAGAAATTTGATCGAATGACTTCAAATCCAATTTGTGTATGTAACCAACCAAACACGTTTTAGATAATCATAATTTAAATGCAAATTCCATGAAGAAACACTCCTTAAGAGTTAAGTCTAGAACTCTATAAGCTGTATTTAATACATTAATATTTTTTTTATGCAACTTGTCTAATTGGTAATTGTGGCTATTATAATTTTATTAAAAAAACAATTCTATATACAAAAATGCAAGAATAAAAGTAAATTAATGTGAACCTCTTAAAACACTTTTAAACAAAAAAAAAAGTAAAATGTCTATTTTCACGGTCAAAGTTAAGTAATATTTATTTAGCCATCATATTCCTAAAATGCATCTGTAAATATTATCGGGTCAACAACTTTGAAAGCATTTTTTTAATCGGCTAGCTTCTGTCACTTGTTAAAAAAATTTCTTCGGACGCCTAAAGCTTCCCTTCACCTCCAATGATATTTTTTATAACAAATTATTTACCCGACATATTTATGGCACCTGCTATAATCTAGTTGGTTGAAAATTTCGTCAACTAATAATTAAAAATATACATGCTTATGAGATTGAGAGTGAACATTATGTTATTAAATTAGATTTGATCATTTTCCCACAAGCAATTTTCACCAAACAACAAATTGCATTATGCCAGCAGCAAAATGAGATAGTGCATATCGTTAAATTGCCGTTTACACCCCTGTGATAAATATGTTTTTACTGGTTGCAACCCTAATTGTCGATTTTTTAGCATCGACACCCTAACGTCTACGAGATGCGACACTTTAGACCCTCATTCCTAGTTAATCTCTTAAAATACATTTAAACAAAAAATAAGTAAATTTTACTAAACATCAAATCACATAGTTATTGCTAATTATATTATATTCCGACAGAAAATGACATATTGTATATCCTAATAATATCAAAGAGAAAAATCTAGAACCCACCAATATGCTAATTTAATATAATAATATTATTATGACCCAAATGATGTCCAACGGAAATACTTTTCTTAAAATGTGAATGCATGACTGTCGGAAGAAAGAGTCTTGATTCTCTCTCTATACTCTACTCTTTGCCAACACTAATCATAATAATAATATTAATCCAACCCACAATTCAACCCAAAATCCAATCTTGATGGGTCAAGAATCCTTCATCTACAGCTTTGTAGCTAGAGGCACCATGGTGTTAGCTGAATACACCGAGTTCACTGGCAACTTTCCGGCTATTGCAACTCAGTGTCTGCAAAAGCTGCCTTCTACCAACAGCAAGTTCACTTATAATTGTGATCATCATACTTTCAATTTCTTGGTGCAAGATGGTTATGGTAAGTGGATCTGATCTGGGTTTGGCTTGGTTTTGGATCTTGATGTGTAAATTTGTGTAATTTGATTGGTTGATTGGTTTTGGTAAAAAATTGGTTTGTTGGGTTTAAGGTTTTTGTTATTGAGGGGAATTTGAAAGTGGGTTTGGCTTGGTTTTGAATCTTGATGTGTAAATTTGTGTGATTGATTGATTGGGAGGTTTTGGTGAAGAATTGGTTTATGCGGTTTAAGGGTTTTGTTATTGAGGGGAATTTGGATGTGGGTTTGGTTTGGTTTTGGATCTTGATTTGTGGATTTGTGTAATTTTATTGATTGATTGGTTTTGGTAAAGAATTGGTTTGTGGGCTTTAAGGGTTTTGTTTTTAAGGGAAATTTGGATGTGGGTTTGGTTTGGTTTGGGATCTTGATGTGTGGATTTGTGTAATTTTATTGGTTTTGGTAAAGAATTGGTTTGTGGGGTTTAAGGGTTTTGTTATTTAGGGAAATTTGGATGTGTGTTTGGATGTTTTGATTTGATTTGATTGGAAATTTGATAGATTTGAAGAAGAAAGTGTTGTAGAAAAGTAGGGTATGTTTTGGGTAAAAAAGGATGAAAGCTTTTGTGTTATTTAGATTGGTGTGATATGATATTTGGGTCTAGGGTTTTATATGCTTCTAAATGATTTTAATTGTTTTGCTAATTGCAACTTGAAAATACTTAGATGATCACTTTGAATATTGCCTAACAGGCTAACACCTCCTGAAGGCTAAAACTTGTATGACACAAGCAAGATGACAAATTTATATTAGAAAATACTTAATTTAATTTAGTGTATTTAAATTTTCAGCTTATTGTGTCATTTGATTTGACTGAAAATTTAATAAATTTGAAGAAGAAAGTGCCCTAGAAAAGTAGGGTATGTTTTGGGTAAAAAAGGTGAAGCTTTTGTGTCATTTAGATTGGTTTGAAATGGTAAGTGGGTCTAGGTTTTTACTTTCCTCTAAATAGTTTTAACTGTTTTACTAAGAGGCCAACTATACACACACCGCCTGAGATCTAATCCCACACCGTTTTAAACAGCCGTCTAGATAGACTATAGAGTTCGGATGGCCAATTTGACGAAATTTCTTCAAAGTTTGAGCATCTATGGTTAGAATAATGGTGTCTAGATATTAATCAAACGGCCGTTTTGACCAATAATTTTCAAAGTTTGACCCCCTTTGGTCGCAACGACGTCCAGATATTGTTTAAATGGCCGTTATGACCTATAATTTTTCACAGTTTGACTTCTATGGCCAAAGGATGTTTTGTGGAACCCTGTTTGACTGTGTGAAATCCTTTTTTTGTGTGTGTGTGTGGGGGGGGGGGGGAGCTATAGCATGATTCTTTTACTAACTGCAACTTGAAAATACAATAGTTCTAAAAGGCTAAAACTTGAATGATACAAACAAGATGTCAAAGTTAGATTAATACATAAGTAGTTCTTGAAAATGCTTACTTTAGTGATTTGTGGCTTATGTTATAAATAAGTTGTATTTACTGTATTAAAATTTGCAGCTTATTGTGTGGTTGCAAAAGAATCGGCTGGAAAGCAACTATCTATTGCATTTCTAGAACGTGTGCGGGCAGATTTTAAGAAAAGATATGGTGGTGGTAAAGCAGATACTGCAATTGCTAAAAGTCTCAACAAGGAATTTGGGTATATGTTAAATAAATGACTTTTTAACTTTTTTTCTTCTTTATGTAACCATATATTTTTGTATTGAATTGATATAAAGACGGTTTGAAATTGCAGTCCGGTAATGAAAGAGCACATGCAGTATATAATAGAGCATGCGGACGAGATTGAAAAACTGATTAAAGTGAAGGCACAAGTTTCAGAAGTTAAGAGTATTATGTTGGATAACATAGATAAGGTACGTCCCGACAGTTGCAGTTTCATTTAGGGGGTGTTTGGAAATATGTTTTTTATGTGATTATTTTTTATTGAAGAAATTAACAATAGATATTAATTTAATAAACTATATAATTAGTTTTGTTATGGTAGCAATAATCAAATTTGGTACTCAAACATATGGCGTTTTTATTTTAATGTATTTGCATCATGTTCGATTAAACTATAGAGCCATTCATTGACCTTCAAGATCTAAAGTTTTGTTACAAAAATAAGATTTTTTTAATAAATTTATTAATTATGATAACATGTGCAGCGATTTTTTTATTTCTTATAGGTGGATTTTTGGCCAATTTATTTATCGGTCGATTTGGGCTTTGTTGTACCACAAAGGGGTCAAACAAATTAGTTATTTAAAAATGGAATTAGTCAAACATGTTGAAAGTCGCCCAAAGTCTATTATATAATCAATACAATCATCTAAGTAGTTTTATTCATAGACCTAAATTTATGTATATAACAATGAAGGAAGTCGAGAAAAAAAGTCTTAATGGGTCAACCCGTACTGGACCGTTTCTACTCATGTTTGACCTTAAAAGTCAACTTCTTTATTTCAGGCAATTGAAAGAGGAGAGAACCTTACAACTTAAATGACAAAGCTGAAAATTTGCGTGATTCGGTAAGCTGATTTCTTATTTCCAATGTCAAGATTCAAGGTTATATAATTACGTTGCACTAAGCTTTTATGGTTTTCTTCAGGCGCAACAATTAAGAAGGCGGGCACAAATATAAGAAGGAAGATGTGGTATCAAAACATGAAAATAAAACTAGTTGTTCTTGGTATTCTTCTGCTGCTAGTCCTTGTTATTTGGCTTTCCATCTGCCATGGTTTTGACTGCACCAACTGATAATATTATATAGTTGTTGAGTTACTCGAAGAGGCCAAGATAATATTGTTGTAAGTTGTAAAGGTGGCTTATATGGTTTTAGAGGATGAGGATGAGGATGAGGATGAGTGAAATTAATCTATATTTTAGCTACATTTTTATTGAAATTTGTTGTACTACAAGTGTGCAATATAAAAAAACTCAAGTTTCTTGACATTAGTTTATCCATTGAGTTATTATAATTGTTTATACTCATGTTACAAACTTCTTTATCAAGTCCATAAATACATTTAAATGTGTCGCATTAATAAATCGGTATCGTATAACTTAAACAACAAAGTGGATGACTTGCATGATATATTCAACACCATGGCCACTTAGCATCTCTCCATCTAATCCAACGATCCATTCGGCTACTTTGTTCGGTTTCCTGCTGATTATTATTGTCTGTTGCTAACACGGGACAGCACCCAAGACTTCGGTCGCGTGCAATCGCATCTTTCTTGTATGATGGATTTTCATACCTTGGATGTTGAATAAACTCCACATTCTTCCACCATAGTTTCAGAGCCTGCATCATCAAAACACACAAGTTCATCTTTTTAAGCATAATGTTAAGCGATATCTAAAGGGTAAAAACGAAACAGAAAAACTTACGTGCCAATATATCCAGATTGCAATTTTGTGAGGCATTAGCCAGAAGAAAACGGCGTGCTGAACAGATGATGAAGATATTCTATTTGCAGTTAAAGAAGCAGTGAAGTAATTACCGAGCTCAGGATGGTTAACTGCAATATTTACCACGAGGTTATCTCCGGGTACACTTGTTTTTATGTTCCAGTTTCCAAGCATATCCTATAATTAAGTATTAACCAGTAATCAATATTTAAAAACCAACAGCAGAAAACAATCCATTTATAGATACATAACATGTTTATAAATACCCTGCTTGCGGTGCGCACATATGATGTATATATGTGTGAACCCTCGGGTGGGCAAAAGTGAAATTGCACTAATTTTGACGTTATTTTACTAATCTCGTGAAAATAACGTTAAAAGTGACGGACGGTTAATCAGGCATCATGTAGTGGCGTTGATAGCTGAAAGATAAGGGTACATGCACCGATCAGCCGGTGTCCCGATGATTGAGTGCTATGTGCCTTATGTCCAAGGCTTGATGCAAAACTACTATCGAGCCGGGAGTCTCACCGGAAGCAGCCTCTCTATCCCTATGGGGTAGAGGTAAGGCTGCCTACATCTTACCCTCCTCAGACCCTACCATAGCTTTGCTATTGGTGGGATATACTGAGTACGATGATGATGATGATGATGATAACATGTTTATAAATGTGCATATAATGCATACCATGAAAGGGCTAATATGAAGCGGTTTAGCGACTACATCCGAGTTTGGGTTGAAAAGGAAATGCACTCTTTCTCCCCATGGTGTATTGGTAACCTAAGACATAAATCGTAAATGTAAATTAATTAACATTTAAAACAAAGAAAGAAAGAAGCTATTAGCAAAGATGTGAAGTTAGTTGTGTAGCTAAATTGCAGACCTCAGCAATGCATTTCTTTAAGCATTTGGTTGAGCCTTCTACATCATAGCAATAGTACAAACTCAACGGATTTTGTTCGTATCCAACACTAGGAGGAATCGTCAATAGGAATCTACACCAATGATTCGGAAGTAGTTCAGTAGCATTCAAATCAACTTAAAACCACAATGGTTCATTCTAATTGGATTTTGGATCCTATTTTAAGAACGAATTGATATAACTCATTGAAACAAAATCGCACACAAACGACTATTGAATAACTCTTAATATATTATAAAGAAATTATAACTCAAAAATCCCTATTGCACGTAAGTCGTGTCTCTTGATAATCCCTATCTCGGTTGTAATTCAATGTCTAACCATAACTCGCTTCATATAGACTAACCTTAACTTGCTAGCCAAGAAGACATTACCAATTTTAACTACAATGCAATTAGTAAGTAAACATATTGTAATTTGAAAACGTAACCAAGTATGACCTACTTGTTAATATTGGTCCCTCAAGTTCACTGACTTATGATTAGGAGTCCGAATCTACCAACACTATCAAATAATGATGAAACTTATTACTAGTCCAAGCAAATATTCAGAATTTCATATTAATATTTGAAATCTTGAATCCATCACAACGAATGAAATAATCAATCGCTGTGGATTTATTAAGATTGATTATTTCAAACTTTCATGGCGGATTCCAAGATAGTTGTAATGACAACCGATCATCTTTAACCTTATGACAAGATTAGGGACAGTGGAGTGCACGGTTCGGTTAATAACCAAAACCAAAGCGGGCTAATATTTTTACTTAGAAATACATAAAATGTAGGTATATATATACATGAGAGTGGAGGCAAAAATACATGAAATGGTGATATAAAAGCTAGAAATATATGAATATGAATTACATGAAAATATGAATAGTTCGTTTGGTTAACCGGTTGTAAAAAAAAAAGATAACCGATTTTTGGTTAATTTTGGTTCAGTTTCGTCAATTTTCGGTCTGAAGTTAAATCATTCTTAATAAATAATAAGCAGCAGATCTATGTAATCATCTTATAATCACATATTCACATTCACATTAACCTACCAACTAAAATCAAGTACAGCTTTTATTTAATAAGTAATACATACACTAATACTTAAATTAAATAAACACTTACACAGGTCCATTAGTTTGTGCGATACTACGCGCCTGTTGACCCGACAGATGATCCGGTGGAGGATGAGTTGCGAGGTCAAGGTCAACGAAAGCGTAACGGACAGAGTACTTGAACCGGACGACGTCGTTCGTGCCAAACGGTACCTTCGTAAAGTGTGACTGAATCACTGGTTGCGATTCCATATATCTTTATAGACATAGAGCTCTTTGTTTTCAGGTACCTAAGGTTCTTTAAGAACCATCATGTCTAATCTCATTTAAGAGACCTTTTAATGCACTTCGACTTAACCATCTTTATTACTTGCTCCAATTTTCGAAGAAATTTTACCTTTGGAACCGATCAATCTACCACGCTACAAGCGTGCATTAGAATTATTATCAATATGCGTTTGTCCATCCGGGACATTTATTAATTGGAGCATTAGCAGTTCGTATAGGTGTCTTAGCTAGACACTCTCTTTTGGTCAGTGAATTGTCCGGTAATTCATTCGTTGATCTTTATTCGTGAATTATCCTTTGAACTTTTAGTTCATATAGTTTAGTTTGAGGATCATTGATAATTCATTCCAACTGCTTTATATCTCCCCTTAATGTTGGGAATGTTGATTCACTAAGTGAAAACTAACGAGCCATAAGCAAATATCTCATTAGTGGCTCTAAGTATATAATTATAAATAATATATAATACCGACATAAATTCCCAACTTCCTTTGTTGTGACAATCGTCAATTTCAGGTTAACCCCGTTAACTCAACTCCGTCAATTCAAACTTTAAGATCGTTGAATCTATAACGCACACTTCATTACATTTAAACTAGGGTTTAAATGACGCTTAACACTTACTACATGTGTAGTCTTTCGGGATTTGCACCGAAACGCAAACGAGTTGACGCGAACGATTGATAAATAAACGAAAAAACGTCAAAACACCAATTATGTGATTATTATGTGTTAGATATATGTGTGTTACTTGATTGTTATGTGGAATGTTAAACAAGAAACAAGAACCAACTAGTTTAGGTTAGAGATGTAACACTTGAAAGATTAGGGACTTGAGTGTAACATAGATTATTATAAATATATCCTTAACTAAACCCTAACTTATTATTATCCTAAACCTACAAGACCCGATCGGCCTCTCTCCTTGTTCTCCACGGCTGCCGTCCACAAACACACCCATATACACATCAAATCAAGAGATTAATCCAAGAACTAGGTGCTAGGAAGGTATACTTGATCACCTCTTACCTCTTTGTTGTTTAATTTTGATGTTTAATGGGTTGTGTATAAACCCTAATCGGCCGATCATGTGTATGTATGTGATTAATATGATTGTTGTTAGTTGGATAATGGATTGATAACTAGATTGATGTTGTTGCTTGATTGATTGTTGTCTTTGATTTGAGTTAAAACACAAACCCTAATCTTGTATGTATGGTGTAATTGATATGCATGGATAGTAGTTATAGTGTCTAGAGGGTTATATGGATGCATGATAGTTCATAGATTGTTATTTTGTTGAGTTTTGATGTGAACAGATTCTGGACAGAATGTATATACGATGTTTAACTGACTGTAACGAAGTGTAAACGTGAAAATTGATTGAGATTGTGGGTACTGCAGTAAACTAGGTTGAGTCTAGTTTCTATAAAGTATAAATTCGTAATTTTTGGATAAGTGGAAGTATACTTTTATGATTTTACAAAAACGTGATGCAAAGCTGAGCTGTTAGACCTGCTGTTAGGTTATGTTGTAAATGTTATATCTCATGAACTACGAGACCAATTGGGTTGGTTCCACTTCTGGAAGTTGACTCATTGAGTTAGGAACCAAACCCAAGTGGTCTTGCATTTATTGGATTTTTCGTTTAATGGGAATTGCAAATAACATTCTGTTGCACATGAATCTGACTGATATGAGTTAGCTGTAATGTTTTGATCATTATAAGAAAAATATGTGGAATAAAAATAAGATAAAATATGTTCTGGAAACCTAAGATATGTATTCTTCTGTGGTAATTTTTGGTGAATTAATTGAGACGTTATAATCGGTGAACTAGTGCAATCTTTCAAGTAGAAATTCTGTCATAACGAAACTAGCTGCTGAGTTGTATAGGAATGCATGAAATATGATAGTTTTTATATAATTGTTGTATTTTGACCAAAATACCCTTGCGGGGAATAGTTGTTAGTTGATTGCCATGAATTGACCAAATTGCCCTTTATGGGGAATAATGGTTAGTTAGTCTTTGTTTGTTGACCAAAATGCCCTTACGGGAATAATTGCTAGTTAATTGTTGTGTGTGACCAAATTGCCCTTACGGGGAGAAATTGCTAGTGATATACATTATTAGTACGTGACACGAAAGTAATTGCTCACTCATGTATCGTATCACAATTGTACTTGTGTAAGTCACACACGACTCACAAACGAAACACGAAATCTGTTACGTGCATAGGAATTATGTGCCGAGTCTAGAGACTCGTTAAACGTACCGATACTTAGAAAATCTCTTTGTTATTTAGAACGCTAGAGAGTTTCTACGACGCGCATCACTTGGTGATCTAGATCGGGATAATCTTCGCAAACAGTGAGTTTCACTTACCCCGCTCTTTGAACTGTTTTCAAACGTTTTTCACTTGGGGGAGATAACATACTCCGATAAACATATTTTCTGAGATAAACGCATATTTAAGATTTTGTTATAAATTATATATCACTTGTAAAGGGCTAAGCGGCAAACGTAACATTTGAAGTCCCACACATCGGACCGGTTAATATTTGGAATAGCGAGTCACTGTTGAGTAGTACTACTGGGTTTGACAAACCCCACCCGACGTTAAGCTCAACTGGAGGTTGAGTGGGTGTAATTTTGGCTAACACTTACCATGGTCTGGATTGACCTGGTGACGGGCACTTGATAAACAGTCAGCTTCGGTCGCGAACCACTTAGCGATACTTGTTGTATAGATTAGCTACCTATCGATATATAATTTGACATAACACTATCTGGTAATGCAAAACACTTAAACGTGGCAACACTGAAACGCCGTAACGAGGTTACGCAACACTGAAACGCCGTAACGAGGTTACGCAACACTGAAACGCCGTAACGAGGTTACGCAAAACGCTAAACGATTTATCTTATTTAACTTGTGAACTCACCAACCTTGTGTTGACACTTTTAGTATGTTATTCTCAGGTAGCCGAGGCGGGCGCGCGGTTTAGGAGCATGCATTAAATGAAAACACTTTTATTTTGCAAACATACTTTTAACAGTTATCCTTGGTTTTAAGTCGTCCTGCGTGACGCAGCTTTTGAATTAAGGTTTTTACGCTTCCGCACTTATTTGCATTTAAACGTTTTTATGGTTTGATTATAACTGATGATTCCGATCCTGCCAGTTCACACCCTCTGACGGTAAAACTCCGTTAGTGGATTTTGAGGGTGTGACAGATTGGTATCAGAGCCATTGGTTATAGCGAACTAGAAGCTACATGCATACTAGACTATAACCGCGACGACCCATTAGTTATAATGATACGCACTGCATAGGTTTGTGTAGTCTTGAAATCTTATTTCTTTACCTCCTTCACTCTTACGCGCGCATATACACGGCTTACCTGTAGGAATGTCGACGCCACCCTAATCATCATCCGATTCGATGACGCATGCTCACGGGAAGGAACCGCAGTTACCTACTGCCTCGCCACCCCGTGTAGTCCCGGAACTCGAAGCTCCTGCACCGAAGAGGTACCGCCTATCCGGAGGCCTGTATGAAAACGACGTTAGCTGGGATTGGTACCCCAACATGATCAGACGTATGGTCTACCGTGAACAAGTTCCCCCATTGCCTCACCCGAACCACCCTGCTTACCCTAACACTCTACCACCCATAACCGAACCTGTAGAGCGAGTTCTCGCAGCTGTCGTTTCATGCTTTGAGCGTGACGTGGGTTACATGCGCTATACGAGAGCTAACATTTCCGGACTGTTAAAGGAAGGAACCGAGACTCAGGAGGAGATTGCCCGCATGGCAGCGGCAATGAAAGAAATGCAAGAGACTAGTGAGCAACAAACGAAGGTTATGATGAAGATGCAAGCCGAGGTGATAGACTTGCAAGAGCAACTCCAGGTAGCAAGGACCCGAACTGAGATAGCGTTGGAGGGTTGCGATGTCTTGCAAATGCAACTTGCTCAGAACGCAGCCGAACCCGAAGCAGGGCCCGAGGCCGAGCCTGAGGCGGAGCCTGAGGCCGAACCTGAAGAATATTTCGAAGAGGAGCCTGAGGAGGATCCCGAGGAAGATCCCGAGGAGGAACCCGAAGAAGAACCGGAGAAAGAACCGGCTGAGCCAGAGGCACACTCAGAGGTGTCCACAGACGATGTGCAGATGTGCAAATTCTTGGATTGGAACTAACTAACGCGATGAACTGGGAGGAGTTCAAGAACATGATGCGAGAGGAGTACTGTCCGAGAGAAGAGATTTCGAAGTTAGAGTCAGAATTTTGGTCGCTGAAGATGGTGGGCTCAGAAATTGAAGCCTACACTACTCGTTCGCACGAGTTGGCTGTGATGTGTCCGCGGATGGTGGATCCGCCGAGCAAGAGGATAGAAATGTACATTGATGGGTTAGCACCACAGATTCAGGGTATGGTGACGTCTTCCAGACCAGCCACGATCCAACAAGCGATCCGTTTGGCTCACAAACTGACGGATCAGGCTGTGACCCAGGGTGCGTTACCACCGAGGGGTTCGACTGTTAAAGCCCGTGACAACCAGAGTAACGACAATAACAACAACAGCAACCCGAACAGCGGGAAGAGAAAGTTTGACAACACCAGATCTTCATCCTCAAACCTCCCACCGCAACACCACTACCGTAAGCCCAAATTTACTCGGAGCTTCAACACTCAGAATCACAACAACAACAACAACAACAACGGTAGCGGGCAGGTTTCGAGCGGATATGCTGGGAAATATCCAAAGTGCAACAGGTGCAACTTTCATCATGTTGGCCAGTGTGACCGTGTCAAGTGTCAAAGATGCGGAAGGATAGGTCACCAAGCGAAGGAATGTAGAGGAGACCTTGCGGCGAAGGGTGCTCCTAAGCCACCGATGACGACTAAGGGATGTTTTGAATGTGGACAGGAAGGTCATTTCCGGAAGGATTGCCCCAAGCTGAAACAGAATGACAATAATGGGGGTAATGGAAGTGGCAGTAACGGTGGAGGAAATGGCAAAGGAAGAGCGTTTGTGATTGGATCGGGTCAAGCCCGCAATGATCCGCATGTGGTGTCTGGTAAGTTCCCTGTAAACGATTGTTTTGCTTCTGTTTTGTTTGACACTGGAGTTGATAGGAGTTTTGTGTCAAAAGCTTTTAGCCAACTTTTAGACCTTACTCCAACCCCGTTAGACGCTAAGTTTCCTGTTGAATTAGCTAACGGTAAAACTGTAATAACAACTCATATACTTGCGGGATGTAAGTTGAAACTGTCAGGTCATGTCTTTGACATCGACCTTATTTCTTTTACGCTTAGTAGTTTCGATGTCGTTGTCGGCATGGACTGGTTATCCGAGAACCGAGCGGAGATTATATGCCATGATAAGATAGTCCATATTACCACCCCTTCCGGCGAGATCATTTCGGTCCGAGGCGAGAGAAGCGGCATGACCACCAGCGTCATTACCCTTTTGAAGGCACAGAAGTATTTACGAAAGGGTCATCCGGCAATTTTGGCGCAGATTGTTGAGAAACCCGCGAAGGAGAAACGAATTGAAGACATACCGGTTGTGCGAGACTTTCCGGAAGTTTTCCCGGAGGATTTGCCCGGACTCCCTCCTATTCGTCAAGTCGAATTTCAAATCGAGTTGACACCCGGTGCAGCACCCATAGCACGAGCCCCGTATCGACTTGCACCGGCGGAACTTCAGGAGTTGTCCACTCAGTTGCAAGATCTGTTGGATAAAGGTTTTATCCGACCTAGCTCATCGCCATGGGGAGCCCCTGTCTTGTTTGTCCGAAAGAAAGACGGGACTTTCCGAATGTGCATCGACTACCGGGAGTTGAAAAAGGTGACGGTCAAGAACCGTTATCCTTTACCCCGAATTGATGATTTGTTTGACCAGCTTCAGGGATCGAGTTACTACTCGAAGATCGATCTACGATCCGGTTACCACCAGCTGAGAGTGCGCGAAGAAGATATTTCAAAGACGGCTTTCAGAACACGGTATGGTCACTACGAGTTTTCAGTTATGCCTTTTGGCCTAACCAACGCACCAGCCGTATTTATGGATCTCATGAATCGAGTATGCAAGGCGTACCTCGACAAGTTTGTGATTGTTTTCATTGATGATATTCTCGTCTACTCCAAGAACGAGACTGACCACGAAGAGCACTTAAGGATAATTCTGGAACTACTGAAGAAGGAACAACTGTATGCTAAACTCTCGAAATGTGAATTTTGGCTTCGCGAGATTCACTTTTTAGGACATGTGATCAACGAGAATGGTATCCATGTCGATCCCGGTAAGGTAGAGGCCATCAAGAACTGGGAAGCACCTAAGACTCCGACTGAGGTGCGACAATTCCTAGGACTGGCCGGCTACTACCGGCGTTTCATCGAGGGATTTTCAAAGATTGCTCAACCCCTCACCGCTTTGACTCACAAGGGCACTAAGTACAACTGGGGTGACGCGCAAGAATCCGCTTTTCAACTGTTGAAAACCAAGCTTTGTAGCGCCCCTATTTTAGCCCTCCCCGAGGGAACGGAAAATTTTGAGGTACACTGTGACGCATCTATACAAGGTCTCGGTTGTGTGCTGATGCAACTCGAGAAGGTTATAGCCTACGCCTCTAGACAACTACGGGTTCACGAGAAGAACTACACGACCCATGATTTGGAACTCGGAGCTGTGGTGTTTGCTCTTAAGATATGGAGGCATTACTTGTACGGTACCAAGTTTACCATTTACACCGACCACAAGAGTCTCCAACATATCTACGATCAGAAGGAGCTGAACATGCGACAGCGTCGTTGGGTCGAGCTGCTTAAAGATTATGATTGTGCCATCAAGTACCACCCTGGCAAGGCCAATGTGGTGGCCGACGCCCTCAGCAGAAAAGAAACAGATAAACCCAGACGGGTAAGAGCATTGCAACTCACGATTCATGCCAGCTTACCCGATCAGATTCGCGATGCGCAACTGGAAGCTTTGAAAGGTGATAATTTTCCATCGGAACTCATGCGGGGCATGAGCAAGCAACTTGAAACCAGATCGGACGGGGTCCGATATTTTGAGAACCGGATTTGGGTTCCACGATACGGAGAGTTGAGAACTCTAGTGATGGACGAAGCTCACAAGTCCCGATATTCTATCCACCTCGGCTCAGATAAAATGTATCATGATTTAAAGGCACTTTACTGGTGGCCGAACATGAAAGCCGACATTGCCACCTACGTGAGCAAATGTTTGACTTGTGCCAGAGTCAAGATAGAATACCAGAAACCATCTGGCCTTCTGCAACAACCGGAACTCCCAATGTGGAAATGGGAACACATCTCTATGGACTTTATTACGGGTTTGCCTAAGACACCGACGGGATGCGATACCATCTGGGTGATCGTTGACCGGTTGACTAAATCGGCACACTTCCTAGCGATTAAAGAAACAGACAAAATGGAAAGACTGACTCGAGTATACATGAAAGAAGTGGTGTCTAGACACGGAGTGCCTGTCTCGATCATTTCCGATCGAGATTCTCGTTTCACCTCGCACTTTTGGAAGTCGCTGCAAAGCGCACTGGGCACCCGTCTCGATATGAGTACAGCATACGAGATTTCGGAAAAAGTTGGGAACCCCACTTACCCTTGGTAGAGTTTTCGTATAATAACAGCTACCACGCAAGTATTAAGGCAGCGCCGTTTGAAGCGCTGTACGGACGAAAGTGTCGATCACCACTCTGCTGGGCAGAGGTGGGTGATAGCCAAATCACTGGTCCGGAACTGGTACTCGAAACCTCGGAAAAGATTGTTCAAATCCGAAATCGCATGGCAGCAGCACGAGATCGCCAAAAGAGTTACGCCGACAAGCGCCGAAAACCTCTCGAATTTCAAGTGAACGATCGGGTGTTACCCAAAGTCTCACCTTGGAAAGGTGTGGTTCGCTTTGGAAAGCGAAACAAACTCAACCCATGGTATGTTGGTCCGTACCGGATAACTGTCCGGTGGCGTACCGACTGGACCTACCAACAGAACTCAGTGGCGTACACGATGTATTCCACGTATCAAATTTGAAGAAATGCCTATCTGATGAAACCCAAGTAGTCCCTTTGGAGGAACTACAAGTTGATGAACAGTTACGGTTCATTGAGGAACCAGTCGAGGTTTTGGATTGGGAAACCAAAACGCTCAAACACAGCAAAATTCCAATCGTTAAGGTTCGTTGGAACTCGAGACGTGGACCGGAGTTCACATGGGAACGCGAGGATCACATGATGAAAAAGTATCCTCACCTTTTTGAAGGACTAACCAAACACCGAAAACCGCGAAACCCGGCAAACCGTCAAACATCACCGGAGGTATGAACTAAATTTCGGGACGAAATTTCTTTCTACTAGGGGATGATATGACAAACTGAAAATTTTTTCTTACTTTTTCAGGCTCTCATCACGACTTGACTCAAATTTTCGGGACGAAAATTCTTTAACATGGGAATGATGTGACAATCGTCAATTTCAGGTTAACCCCGTTAACTCAACTCCGTCAATTCAAACTTTAAGATCGTTGAATCTATAACGCACACTTCATTACATTTAAACTAGGGTTTAAATGACGCTTAACACTTACTACATGTGTAGTCTTTCGGGATTTGCACCGAAACGCAAACGAGTTGACGCGAACGATTGATAAATAAACGAAAAACGTCAAAACACCAATTATGTGATTATTATGTGTTAGATATATGTGTGTTACTTGATTGTTATGTGGAATGTTAAACAAGAAACAAGAACCAACTAGTTTAGGTTAGAGATGTAACACTTGAAAGATTAGGGACTTGAGTGTAACATAGATTATTATAAATATATCCTTAACTAAACCCTAACTTATTATTATCCTAAACCTACAAGACCCGATCGGCCTCTCTCTCCTTGTTCTCCACGGCTGCCGTCCACAAACACACCCATATACACATCAAATCAAGAGATTAATCCAAGAACTAGGTGCTAGGAAGGTATACTTGATCACCTCTTACCTCTTTGTTGTTTAATTTTGATGTTTAATGGGTTGTGTATAAACCCTAATCGGCCGATCATGTGTATGTATGTGATTAATATGATTGTTGTTAGTTGGATAATGGATTGATAACTAGATTGATGTTGTTGCTTGATTGATTGTTGTCTTTGATTTGAGTTAAAACACAAACCCTAATCTTGTATGTATGGTGTAATTGATATGCATGGATAGTAGTTATAGTGTCTAGAGGGTTATATGGATGCATGATAGTTCATAGATTGTTATTTTGTTGAGTTTTGATGTGAACAGATTCTGGACAGAATGTATATACGATGTTTAACTGACTGTAACGAAGTGTAAACGTGAAAATTGATTGAGATTGTGGGTACTGCAGTAAACTAGGTTGAGTCTAGTTTCTATAAAGTATAAATTCGTAATTTTTGGATAAGTGGAAGTATACTTTTATGATTTTACAAAAACGTGATGCAAAGCTGAGCTGTTAGACCTGCTGTTAGGTTATGTTGTAAATGTTATATCTCATGAACTACGAGACCAATTGGGTTGGTTCCACTTCTGGAAGTTGACTCATTGAGTTAGGAACCAAACCCAAGTGGTCTTGCATTTATTGGATTTTTCGTTTAATGGGAATTGCAAATAACATTCTGTTGCACATGAATCTGACTGATATGAGTTAGCTGTAATGTTTTGGCCATTATAAGAAAAATATGTGGAATAAAAATAAGATAAAATATGTTCTGGAAACCTAAGATATGTATGCTTCTGTGGTAATTTTTGGTGAATTAATTGAGACGTTATAATCGGTGAACTAGTGCAATCTTTCAAGTAGAAATTCTGTCATAACGAAACTAGCTGCTGAGTTGTATAGGAATGCATGAAATATGATAGTTTTTATATAATTGTTGTATTTTGACCAAAATACCCTTGCGGGGAATAGTTGTTAGTTGATTGCCATGAATTGACCAAATTGCCCTTTATGGGGAATAATGGTTAGTTAGTCTTTGTTTGTTGACCAAAATGCCCTTACGGGAATAATTGCTAGTTAATTGTTGTGTGTGACCAAATTGCCCTTACGGGGAGAAATTGCTAGTGATATACATTATTAGTACGTGACACGAAAGTAATTGCTCACTCATGTATCGTATCACAATTGTACTTGTGTAAGTCACACACGACTCACAAACGAAACACGAAATCTGTTACGTGCATAGGAATTATGTGCCGAGTCTAGAGACTCGTTAAACGTACCGATACTTAGAAAATCTCTTTGTTATTTAGAACGCTAGAGAGTTTCTACGACGCGCATCACTTGGTGATCTAGATCGGGATAATCTTCGCAAACAGTGAGTTTCACTTACCCCGCTCTTTGAACTGTTTTCAAACGTTTTTCACTTGGGGGAGATAACATACTCCGATAAACATATTTTCTGAGATAAACGCATATTTAAGATTTTGTTATAAATTATATATCACTTGTAAAGGGCTAAGCGGCAAACGTAACATTTGAAGTCCCACACATCGGACCGGTTAATATTTGGAATAGCGAGTCACTGTTGAGTAGTACTACTGGGTTTGACAAACCCCACCCGACGTTAAGCTCAACTGGAGGTTGAGTGGGTGTAATTTTGGCTAACACTTACCATGGTCTGGATTGACCTGGTGACGGGCACTTGATAAACAGTCAGCTTCGGTCGCGAACCACTTAGCGATACTTGTTGTATAGATTAGCTACCTATCGATATATAATTTGACATAACACTATCTGGTAATGCAAAACACTTAAACGTGGCAACACTGAAACGCCGTAACGAGGTTACGCAACACTGAAACGCCGTAACGAGGTTACGCAACACTGAAACGCCGTAACGAGGTTACGCAAAACGCTAAACGATTTATCTTATTTAACTTGTGAACTCACCAACCTTGTGTTGACACTTTTAGTATGTTATTCTCAGGTAGCCGAGGCGGGCGCGCGGTTTAGGAGCATGCATTAAATGAAAACACTTTTATTTTGCAAACATACTTTTAACAGTTATCCTTGGTTTTAAGTCGTCCTGCGTGACGCAGCTTTTGAATTAAGGTTTTTACGCTTCCGCACTTATTTGCATTTAAACGTTTTTATGGTTTGATTATAACTGATGATTCCGATCCTGCCAGTTCACACCCTCTGACGGTAAAACTCCGTTAGTGGATTTTGAGGGTGTGACATTTGTGACCTCATCTTTGTGTTATATGGTGGATTAATTTCAGTATGTAACACATACGAAATATTAGATGAGAATTGCTTGGTTACTGACCAAAAACCAATTATAATGGGAAGGAAGTATCATAACTTGTTGGCTTGATGTGAATTAGTTTCTAAGAAATGTAAAATCATATGTACTCAAATTCAAACATGAACCTTTGCTCTCATGATAATTGCCTTTGCAACCAATTACATACGTTGAGTAATCGTCTTTAACAAAACAATTTATGTAAAAACATAATTTGTTATAAAGTTCAACACTTATTCCAATTATCGTTATTAACTCGGGAATAAAATTCATTATTATAACCGAATGTAAATACCAATATGGAATATGCTTGCTATCTTATTAGCTAAGCCATAGATTATGCAAACATGAAGTTGCGATCTTGATAACCATTTAGACGATGCATCGATTTTCAAAACACTAAATGGTATCATGTTAGGATATGTGTATCTTTTCTCAATTCCATAAAATTTAGGGATTCACATCCTCCTTCAGTTGGTAAATAAATAATTTTCCTTGAAAGCAAACTTATCATGTTCAATTATTACGAAGAATCATTTGATTATTCAATATACTTCACATCATTGTCTCAGTGTGGTCTAACCGATCATGCCATTATATAATCATGATCCATAAACTTCAGGTTTATGATTGTATATGTATTATGCTTCTTTAATACAATGCTATAAATAAGAGAGAACAATTTATTATCGCATTCAACGATCACATTCTATCACTTTATGTATCAATATTTTGTTCTCACATATGATCAATCTCATTTGCCACTACTAGTGGCTGATCTCATTATTAACATGATCATTATAACAATTTTTCTCTTTTATGTCCATGATCACAGTGATTAACATATAATCACATTCATTTCAAGATTTCATATTTATAGCATTTCAAGATAGTTTTTCAATATTTTATTGGACATACGGATATAAATTACTTCAAACCTTTCATACTCTTTTACCAATATTTCTCCTACAAGAGCTTATTTGAGGTTTGAGAAACAAAAATTGTTTATCCGGTTTTCCTTTTACGTAATCTTTCACTTCACATAATAGAATTTGAGAAATAGTGACATAGCCGACTCATTTAAATCTTGTCAGTCTTAAATCTTACGACCATTTGTAAAATAATAATGAGATTTAGGGAATATGACATTTCAATATTATATCTAAGAATATTTGTATCACTAGAGAAATAATAAAACAAAACTTTGCTCATGTTATTCTATTCACTACTATATATACAAACAAATAATAGCATAGAGAATACAATATAAACATAATATCAAATTAGATACTGCATAATATTATAACATATCATCATATATGACGAGTTATAAATAAAACTCTATGGAATATAATTAAACCAAATATATATATATATATATATACACTCTTTCATAAAAACACCATGAAAACATGCTCTCGAGTCTTATATAAATTACTATTATATAAGCATGCATATGGATTAATACTTGAACTTAACTTTATTATTTAGCATAAATCATATTCATACATATCCAATTAAATCCCATATCGATAGTTGTTCTAAATTAGGACTTATCATAAGTTAAACAAAATGCTTATTATAATCAAATAAGTAAAACAATACTTAAGACTTTGGTATTAGAATGTAATTAACGTTATGTAGAAATCATTTTTTTTTTTTTTGTAAATACCAAATTTTCACTAATAGAACATGACTCTCCAATAAACTTAAGTTTACTATCATTAAACATAAATGTATGTATCCAACACATGTATACACACGTGGACAGAAAATACTAATGATAATTCTTTTGAGAAATCTAATATGATTATATCATTGTGTAGAAAACATGTTGTAATTGGTTTTCTCAAGAATTGGATAGCCATAAAATAAAAACCAATTAACCAATTATAAGAGCATATGAGATCAACATACCGTACAACAACCAATTACATGTATAAATTATATAATTTGGTTTCATATTATATAAAGATTCAATTAACAATATATATTAATAAAGAAAACATGAACTTTAATTGACTAAATAAAGAAGTATATTAAAAGTAAAAGCTCAGTAGTATATATATCATATCTAAATAACTAAATAAATGATGACCAATAAGTTCAAATCATCGATGATTGAATAAAACACAAATAAAGGAAACCATAATCTAGGTAAATTAAATTTGTTGTGTTCCTATTTTAAAAGATTTATATTTAGTTTCTATTTCTCATCAGTAAAACTTCTTTTAATGCTATATAATTATCATAAATAGTTTGATTAATTGAAAACACATAATTTATAATTGTATATCGGAAGAATGACAATAAGTCTTCATTCAAACCAAATTTGTATGATTACAATATAGATTCTTTAAGAGGTATACAATAAAACAAAACTAATTTTCAACATAACCCACAAACTGTCTAAGCTTTTCCTTCAAAATAAAACCCGTTTTATGTTCTATAAAAGGACTATTAATTCTAAAACATGACATTAAGTCTTAGTTTTGTTACGAAATCTTTTAGTAACTTTATTTATGATTAATTTATTGATTTTAATTGTTTTTCTCTTGAAAAACCATAAAGATAAATGAATAAGAATTTTAACATGAAGATTAGTTTCAAAATTCATGATATTGTCTTGTACGTGAATGAAGTTTAACATTTAGATTACGAACACCGCAAAACTGCTTGTATGTATCAACAAAACTCAGTATTTGTGTAATCAATTATTAATTTTGTAAAATTTGACTTATCATGCCATGTAGAATAGATTTATCTACGTATATTTAATACAGATTAGAAAAGTAGAACCTAATAAAAATAACGTGGAATTGAATTCAAGAAAGTATTTTAGAACTAATAAAAGAGTAAAAACCTGGCATGTGGAGAAGCTTGAATGTTGATTTGGTCACCAGGATTTTTGGAGGAGATGATGATCAATATTGAACAAATCTTTATATATCATGACTTCATGAATATGAGTCGTGCTGATAACGTGTTGTGAAATAAGCCTAATAGCTGAACATATGACAAAGAGATGTAGGGAGAATGATGGAAGATTTCATTGATTAGGTGTGTCTTACAATAAGATACAATGATATGTATACATAGGAAAAGATAACTTGGAGAATAAGCCTAATCGATATTAGGTATTGATAACCATAATAATATATATTTATAACAGTTAAATTTTTTTTAGAACTACGATCTTTCTTTTATTCGTCACTTTCTAAATTTTGAGATCTCTGATGCCTCACTTTGACCAGACTATGTTGTCTTAATCGGGTTCACGCTGACTTCAGAGTTTGGTTTTAGTTAATTAAGTTAAGTATATTTATTTTATGCTAATAATAATTTAGAATATTGGCATAATTAATTATAAGTCCAGTCGTTTTGGGAGGTAGAGGTGCACAAACTGGTTTTGAGTTGAAATAAGTTTGGTTTGGTTAAGAAAAGTCAAAACCGGTTTATGATTGGTTTCGGTTTGGGTTGAAATCGGTTTCTTAACCAAGTTACAGTCGGTTTCAGTTTGGGTTCTGGTCGGTTTCGGTTCGGTTTTTGACCGGTTTAGCCGGTTTCAGTTAACCGGTTTTGATGTTTAAATAATGATGTTTTTATTATGTGACATTTGATTATGCATGTCTTTTTTGGTGTTTTTCAGAGTCTTTATTGTGGATGTTCTTAGTTAAGGTCGTGCTGCTTACATGACAATCACTTGATGTTTTTAACTAATCTAATCCTTGATTTAACAACCACGACACATAGCCTAAAGGTTTGTATGCTAATAACTATGGAACTATATAGACATTTGTAAATAGTGTTTTAAAGGTATAATTTGTGAGAAAGAAGATACTAGCATATAGTTACATATTTGTCTTATATGTCATCAAAACGTTTATTTGGTTTTCATAGTTGTGTATTTTAAGGTTCTAGTCGTGGGTTCTTCAAAACTTGGAGTGTTATATACAGATCCCCAAAATTTACAACCACCGTTCATTAATTTACAAGTTTGCATTTATACTACGGGGTATTACACAATGAGGTTCGTAGTTTTTATTTTATTTTAAGTGATCGCTTCGAGAAAGTCTTCACTTGATTGCATTTTTCAAAATCCATTTGGTAAAGATTGCTGGGAGCTTCAAGAATCATCGGTTAGCCGTTAGCCATTATTGTATTTGATTTTATTACAATATTTTTGTTATATTTATTGTTATAACGTTAATGTATATCACATTTATTACCCCAGACACTAACAAAGTTTGTGTTTTGTTACTCCGGAAGTGCTATAAGAAAATATGTTAAAAGTTGAGAATGTTGGGGAACATTTCATAAGTTGAAAGTGTTATCTACACATGAGTTAAAGTTGATAGTATTTAAAACCAATATCCTTTTTTAAAATTCAATTAAAATTATAAAAGTACACAACTGGATATTAACTTCTAGCTATAGAAAATTTGAAGTGCTTGAAGTATTTTTGCTATTAATTTGTTATGATAGCTGTAAAATAGGAGAGGCCTTGGAGAGGGACAATCTGCTCGTCCGACTAGGGAACGTTTTTTTCGAAGGCAAAAAGTTTCATAAAATTCATGATATTATATATATACTTTTAGATATCAAAACACTTATAACTTATAAGCACATTGTCATGATAAACACATTATAATATAATGAATTTGCTAATTGTTATGTTTATTGCTACAACTTTAATCGTTGTTTAAAATAATTTAGTTCACATTATTTAGTTCGTTAATGCCTAAGAAGCATATTTTTTTTCCGGCTCGTGCGGGGACCATGAATTCTCATGGCCGCCACTGTCGAAGCTACTCGGTTTCCTCCTTCCAATTCCCGGATCTACATACGAGAACTATTGCCAAACTCAACCCGAATTGCTTAACGGACACTCGACCCTAGGCATTTGGTCATGGCCATCTGGGGTGGTGCCGGTCGGACCGTTTACCGGGGCATATAATTTTTGAGGGCCAAAAATTTTATTATTTTTATATTTTTATATATACATTTAAAAATATAAAAGATTACATCTTTACTATCTTATAATTGTTGGGCAAATTTTTTTTATCTATAATTCATTTAATCAAGTTTAAATTATTGGGCCCAAACTAAAACTAAAAACTAAAAAATAAAATAAAAATCCAATGCAAAATTAAAGAAATGGCGGTCGTTCCTTCTTGGTTATTTCCTTCTTTGCGAATGCTGAACAAAACCTCAACCACGACCAAACAAGCCGACCAACACTTTTAGTTCGTCGTTGACCACCAAGGACCAAGCTAATTTTTCCCCAATGTTAGAAGAGCTTCACGAATCCTTAGGTAATCGTTAGTTATTACGGTATTTGATTTTAATAATATATTTTTCTATTTTTATTGTTATAACATAAAGTGTCGTTTAAAAAAATTAGTTTTTATATATTGTTACTCACGCCCTGCTTGCGGTGCGCACATATGATGTATATATGTGTGAACCCTCGGGTAGGCAAAAGTAAAATTGCACTAATTTTAACGTTATTTTACTAATCTCGTGAAAATAACGTTAAAAGTGGCGGAAGGT
This sequence comes from Bidens hawaiensis, assembly GCF_021521415.1. Classification (NCBI taxonomy): domain Eukaryota; kingdom Viridiplantae; phylum Streptophyta; class Magnoliopsida; order Asterales; family Asteraceae; genus Bidens; species Bidens hawaiensis. Next base: position 190,019 of record NW_027492864.1, on the reverse strand, counting down.
TAATCAGGCATCATGTGGTGGCGTTGATAGCCGAAAGACAAGGGCACATGCACCAATCAGCAGATGTCCCGATGATTGAGTGCTATGTGCCTCATGTCCAAGGCTTGATGCTAAACTACCATCGAGCCGGGGGTCTCACCGGAAACAGCATCTCTGTCCCTATGGGATAGAGGTAAAACTGTCTATATCTTACCCTCCTCAGACCCTACCATAGCATTGCTATTGGTGGGATATACTGAGTACGATGATGGTGATGATCTTGTTACTCGTTACTCTGCCGAGGCATTTAAATCCTCGATGACGGCCCTGCAACCGGTCATGCCTAATACCAATTGATCATCTCGCACACTTTCTTCTAGAGTTTATAGACCCACTTACGTGTCATATTTTACTCCATCTAGTCTCGGGGCCAATTACCAAGTGTCAATACTTTTAAGTGCTTCGATCTCTAGTTTCAATGCTTCTGTTCATTCTTCATTCTGGTCTCTTACTTACTTCGGAGGTTACTGCGTGTGCATACCGAGGATTTGGCCTATGGTCTCGGATTGTTCACCTTAGCGGTTATACTTCAGCTAATTCTTCTTCTCTCGGTTCCGCTTCAGTAAGGCTTTCGAAAGTGACTGATCACATGTTGCTTGATTATCTTCATCCTACAGATCGAGCTTAATTTCTAAAGCCCCCCCTAGAAGAAAGAAAGCCACATTAATTTATGTTATTTTTCACGTTTACATTTATGCGCGTTTCTAATTCTCCATGATATTCCCATGTTTACATTTATGCATGATATTTTGAATTGAAAACAATTCTTAATCTGTGTTCTTTTTTTATGTGGTTCCATTCGAAGAACCAAACGTTCACCAGTCTTGGGTTTGAGTGAGAGCTATATTCCTTGGGATATTAGAGAGGTTTCAGGTTTGTTCTCCCCTCATCCTTCCTATACGGCTATACGTATTCGAGATTTTACTGGATACATTTGTTTTTTGTTTACATTTTATTTCTTGGGAAATAGCTGATTTTGCATTAAACATCTTTGTCCGTTAGCACATCACCATCCATAGTCCGGAATTTAATTCTACAATTGGCATTTAACACAGGGAAAACAAGAAGTCCAAGAAACCTATATAAAATTTACTTTTGTGATTTTGATATGTTTTAAATTCAACATTTGAAAATTGAATTGCAGTAGAATTCTTATAACTTATTTACATACCACAATTGGAATATTTTACCTACCGTAACAATATCTTTTTTATTAAGTAGGAATTTATTTTGTATCTTGAATCTTGAATATTAAACTAAACTATAATACACTAAGGAAATTGGATTATTTCCAACAGTTTGAATATTAGTAAATTGATCAATTCATTAGTCAAAACTATGGTTTGGTTTGAACGTAAAATTTATTTTTTTTACTAAAATTAACCATGCAAAAATATTGAGATATTCTTACGTATATGATAAAACCTATTTAGTAATTGAAGTCCGCTGAAAATAAAAACATATATTTTTAATATGACTAATGTCAATTCAGAAGCTATAAACCAAGATATGAAACATATGTTATTTAAGAAAATCATGTCAATACACAAGCTTGATATCAATAACTAAAAATCAACAATAATATAAAAACATGTAAAATAAAACATCACGATTAAATAAAGGGAAAGGAACAATCTAATTTTGAAATCTTAGATCAATGCAACGGGAACTTGAAGCTTTCAGTGGTGAATTGGGTTTGGTCCAGAAGGGACTAATCTTTTTGCAACTCCATATCTTGGATCGATTTCTTCCGGCAACAACGACGGTTGTGGTAGAAGTAGCCGACGCGTATTGACCAAGTGCGACTTTAAGTAAGGATGATATATGTGCTTCGGGTTCAAGATGGTGGTGGTGGCAGTTTCCAACGAATTAGTGGAGGCAGCATTGATAATGAGAGAGAAGAGTAACAACAACAAAACAACAAATTTCTTGCAAATTTTCGACATCTTCTTAACTCTTTAAGATTTCTTAAGAAAGATGGTATGCTAATTGGTGATGGTGAAAGAAGTATTTATAACAAGTGTTTAACCATAACTAGGAGTCATAATACTATAATAAATGTAACACTATTTAATGGATCATCCTAACCTTTTTTTTAAATATTATTATTTTGATATATACAAACTATAGTTCATTTGTTTATTATAAAGTTATACTAACTAGTTTGAGGCCCGGGTATTACACGGCTAATTGATAAAAATTTTAAAAGAGAAAATTATAATTTGCCTCCATGTGCTTTAGTGGCACGCACCACGCAAAATCGGACTTGGGCGTATAAAGTGCTCCCGCCTATAAAGCATAGGGAAGCAAATTATAATTTCTTATTTTCAAATTTAAACATTAAGAAATATACAATCAACGACAAAATTATCATATATTGTTAATACAATTACAACTTACATTGAAATTACAGGAATTACAAAAGAAACATTACACAAATACTTTACAAATAAGAACATTTCCTTGTACACTACATTTGTGCTTGTATTGGTCAGATTACCTTGTTTATCAATAATCAAATTATTTAATACATGTCTGCTTGTAACTCTTGACAAGGCAACATATAACCGTCCATGTAATAACACAGGTTCTTTCAAGTAAAAAGATATATGTTGGTTATTTTTTTATGGAATTGGATACTTTTAATAATATTATACTGACGGACTTTTAATACAAAGTATTATAGTAATTGAATCGGAAGTTGAATGAGCATGATAAATTTGTTGTCACCAACCGATCTGTATTGAAATATATATCTATATATATATATATATTTTTAATTTATGACAATTAAAAATCATATTATCAAAGAATATATGAAATAGTTGAAAGTATTACACAAGGAATGCAATTGGCATAAATATGAAAAAGACATACCAACTTGTTTGCCATAGTTGTGAAAACGTTGATTAACATATGAGTTAGGAAAGTACCACAGGATGTTCTTATATATAGTACTTGAAAATATTAGATAAAGAATGTTTTAAACTTTGAATACTAATCTCGTGTGATTAGTGATTATTTTAAGAAGAAGTTGCAATATTTAATTAAATTGATATATCTTTATCTATATAATTATTTAAAATAATTAAAAAATCATGATTGTAGTTTTCAAAATAATAAAAGAATTCAAATTTACAGGAAACAATCATGATAAATGAGCTAACCAGATTAAATAAAAAAACCGTTATTATAGCTTGATCATATTAGACCCTTGATTTATTCCTTAAAAAAATCTACCTAAAATAATATATTTATTTATATTTAGGAAAAACTGAAAAATCAAATCACTCACATTTATATTAGTTAAAAATGTTAAATAATGAATATCTATAATTTGATACATATCCCATGTGATTAGATAATTTCATTTGGAAAGTTGTTGAAACATTAAACACATAGTGAACCGTGATTGTTTTCACACTTATATATGTATTAATAAGGAAAAATATATAATTTAATACTTGATTTTAAGGTTTAAAACTAATAATTATTCGTATGATTAGAGTTTTAGCAAGAAAACCATAATTGTAGGTTTCCAAAGTTTCAGGTAAAACTAATAATGATTTTAATATATACCTAAAATTCTCTTAATTTTAAAAATATTAAATAAAGTGATTTTAATGAAAATGTTAAAACTTTTGCACATTAAGCAAAATATAGTAACAAAAATATGAATAACGAAAAAACAAACAACTAATGGTATCTTAGTTATGAAAAAAAACATAATGAAAAGTTTTAAATAGCTAGTAAATCGTGATTGTAGCTTTCCATATAAACGAAAAATTCTAATTTTTAGGAAGTATGGTAAATGAGTTGTCAAGATTCAAAATAATGTTTGTTAAATTTATGTTTTTGAAAAAATGCTAAAAAATAAGAATGGCTAAAGGAAGGAGTGACAAGTGGCATAAATAAATAGTCTTTTATTATAATAGTCGATTTAAACTTATCGTATTTTATTATGTTATGTAAATGTATATGAAAACTAAATTTTCTAGTACTAATAAAGTTAATTACAGAATAATATTAAAAGTGTATCGGGAAAACAATGTATAGGAAAGTCAAAATTCTATAAAAATCTTAGTTTTCTACCGTTGTATTTTTCGGCCAAAAGTTTCTTCGATAAAATGAACATGTACATGTAGAGTATATACAACAAAACACAATAAATTCAACAATTTTTTAAATCTCAAACATACATATAATGTACATTTAATTAATTTACACAAGAAAACCAACTACAATTACATTATATATACATAAATTGGCTAGGCGAATCAAATATGTATTATTAAGACTTTTATGCTCGTTTTGAAACTTCGTGTTTCATTACACAATATATTATGCATTGTCTTTAAACAAGTTCATTAACAGGTCTTAACGTGTTAACCAGTTACTAAACATGTTCATGTTTGGTAAAAATGACCCGATTAGTTATCGTGCCGTGTTTGTATTTAATACCATGGGTCATCGTGTCTTATCGTGTCTCTGACATGTTTTGACAGCCCTACGTACCGTCAGAGTATTTTTTTTCGACTTGATAATTAGTGACACCAAAACTTGCTGATAGAAAGTAGAAACCCTAATATTCTTGAAGCAATTGTGCGAATGAGCCTCTAGGATTAGAATCTCATGCGGGCTTTTATGATGAATCTGCTTTTCTAATTCTTTGATCGGTTATACATACGTGGGCCATCTCTATTGAACCAATTTCATTAGATTATGTCACCTACATGGAACTTAAAACTGAGTTATAGACTTATAAAATAGTTAAACGAGTTGTATTCATATTTGATACTTGTGTTACGTGCGTTGTCTCTAACATGTTTAACACGATAGTACATGTTTTACGTACCAGCCCTAGCTAAATGTCGATACCAAATTGGGGGGGGGGGGGTGTTACTGAAATAAATAGATAGGTTAAAGATATTAGTTTGTTACGGAAGTTATAAACTTATAATGTCATAAAAGAATTGATGAATATTATTAGGATTTTACACCAGATACCTCTAACCGCATGCACTCCTCCCACCCTTATGGTTACATAAATTCGTTGCAAATTTATTGGCAACAATTATTTTAGTAAGGTTTTGTTTGTTTTTGCTTCAAACATGAAACATTTGCAAGAGGCATATGTCTACGGGCGCGCAGACATATGTCTATGAAGACAGTTTGTTTAAAAAAAATAAAAGATCTGAAAACTGTTTTTATGGTCTTAAATAATAAGCTAATATCAATCATCTTCACACTTCTTAATATCCTACAAACACCTAACGTTCAACACCACCACCCACCATCCGTCGCCGCCACCATCCACCACCACCACCCATCGTCTGCCGCCACACCACCACCCGCCGCCACCACCACCACCCAACACAACAGTCCACCACCACCCACCATCCACCACCATCATCCGCCACCACCACCGTCGGCCACAACCACCGTCCACTACCACCACCCACCGTCCGCCGCCACCACCACCCACCATCCGCCGCTACCACCATCCACCACCCCCACCCATCGTACGTCATCACCACCACCACCCGCCACCACCACCGCCACCACCCACCACCACCGTCCACCACCCAACACAACCGTTCCTCACCACCACCACCCACTGTCGGCCACCATCACCGTCCACCACCCACCAAAACCGTCCATCACCACCACCGTTCACCGCCTACTACAAGGTCTACCACCACTCACTTCCATAGTTCATATGCCTCCACTAATTATTTTAGCAGTTTACAGACGTTAAATGACTTTTATCTACTGTGATATATATGATATGTAACTAATTTTCAGTTTATGCAGACGATATCCAGTTTATAAAACAAACAATATTATATTTTCAGATTGCAAATCTTCAGACCACATATTCATGAGTTGCAGACATGAAATCAGATGAAATCAAAATTATAGACAGTTGTTGTCTTAAAAAACAAACAACACTCCTAACATTAATAAGATGAAATCAAATTGCATACAGTTTTTGTCTTAAAAAACAAACAGCACCTAACATTACTTACTTATGAACTACATGTCCCTAATACATCCATTTAATGTAACACCCTAGTAATTCGGTACCATATAACATGACACGAAGTGGATAACTTGCATGATCTATTCAGCACCAGGGCCATTTAGGCTATTTAGCATCCATCCATCTAAACCAACGATCTTTTTGGCTACTTTGTTCAATTTCCTGCCGATTGTTAGTTTCGACTTCTAACACCGGGCAACACCCAAGATTTCTGTCACGTGCAATTGCATCTTGCTTGTATGATGGATTTTCATATCTTGGATGTTGAATAAACTTCACCTTCTTCCACCATACTTTAAGAGCCTGCATCATCAAACCATACAAGTTCATTTTTTTTAGCATAATGTTTAGCAATATCTTTTTTTTTTTTAGCAATATCTACTATCTAGTGGGTAAAAACGAAACATATTAAACAGAATACAAATAGACTTGTAAATTAACATGAATATGAATAGACGTGGGATATGATATGAAAGGATTTAAAATGTTATGAGAAACCCGAGAAAACTACTATCGATCAATTTTTTAATTTTATTATTTATTATAAGGTTAGAAATGTAAAAATGATAAAAAAAATAGAAGTAAAAAATAAGATAAAAATAAAATATGTAACTCAAAAGATTACAAACAACTTGTACGCTACACATATGTACCTTATATAAATACATATATGTAACTTCGTGATTTACATAATTTTCTTATAATTTTTTTTATCTTTTCTTTACATTTGTTAACTTATAAATATAATAAATTAAAAAAAATATTATTGGTTATTAATAGTTTTTCGGGTTTCTCATAACTTTGTCGTTTCCACAAGAACCCTAATAATATGAGGCAAGTTTAACTTGCTTACATTCCATTAGATCTAGATGGCAACTTTATGAGGCATTAGCCAGAAAAAAACCGCATGTTGAATGGATGAAGAAGATATCCTATTTGCAGTTAAAGAAGCAGTGAAATACTCACCAAGCTCAGGATGGTTAACAGAAACATTTACCACGATATTATCCGCGGGCACGTTTGTCTTTATTTTCCAGTTTCCAAGCATATCCTATAATTAACCAGTAATTAAAATTAATTTATAATTTTTATTTCAAATAAAATGATCCAATTACAATAAAGAGGCAGGCAAGGGGCAACAAATTGCGTCGCCACCCCCTTTTGAATGGCAAAACCGATCTACTGAAAACAAAATTATCAGCATAAAACAATCCATTTATACACATTTAAATATATGTACATACCATGAAAGGGCTAACATGAAGTGTTTTAGCAACTACATCTGAGTTTGGGTTGAAAAGGAACTGTACTTTTTCTCCCCATGGTGTATTGGTAACCTAAGTTACAAATTGTAATGTAATTAACATTATACACAAAGAAAGAAACAAGCCATTAGACCGAGTGTTGTGGTTTTCGAATGGGACGCCACCCCATGCCATCTCACCATTTTGGGGCCTCACACACCATTACCCTCATGTTAAACCATGCGTAAACCCATGCCATCTCACCATTTTGGAGCCTCACACACCATTACCCTCATGTTAAACCATGCGTAAACCCACCCCTCCGCTATTTTGTTAACTAGCATCACGGAAAAGGAGGTGGGAGTCAAGGCAGTCTCAACCAATCATACCTTTTTTTTCTTTTTATTAAAGTTTAGTTAAAACTTACGCTTAATAGAAATGGGGCTTAGCTAAGTGGTTTTTGACTATGTGGCGTCTACATATCATTTTAACTAGAAAACCACTATGTGCACGTGGTTTAGAAAAATGTGAAGTTATGCATATAACGAAACCTCATGGGTTATTGACTCAGGGCCGGCTGGATAATATATGGAGCCTAAGCCCAAGCTTGAGGCCTCCACTATTTTTGGGCCCACATTTTTTAAAAATATAATAATTATATATTACTTATGTTCTCTGTTTTGAACGTCTACTTCATCTTTTATGTTAAGTAAATAATGAATTAATGATATTATTATTTTATCTAGGGTTAAGAAAAGTAAGTTTTGTGTAAGTTTATTTATATACAAAATTAATAATAATAATAATAACAACAACAATTAATAACCAAAAAAATTTTTTAACTCCGCAAACTATAATCTCTTTTAGTTTATTATTGCTGGTCTCAAGCCCGTGTAAAGGAGGAGGGTTTATATCAGATCATTTTGAAAAAGACCCCCAACAATTTAGTAAGCTTTAGGTCTCCAAAATCGTTGAGCCGGCCCTGACCCAGTGATAGAGACAAAGTCTCTTAAACACCTAAAGGGCCGGGGTTCGAGTCTTAAGAAGTAAAAGAAAACTGTCTTTCAAAGATATAATATTATATAACTAAACTACATACCTCAGCAATGCATTTCTTTAAGCATCTAGTTGAGACTTCAAGATCATAGCAATAATACACACTCAATGGATTTTGTTCATATCCAACACTAGGAGGAATTGTCAACAGAAATCTACACCAATAATGGTTTAGAAGCTAGTTAGTAGAATTAGTAATGCTTGAATAATAATTAAACGTACACTTACACGGGTCCATTGGTGTGTGCGATACTGCGAGCTTGTTGAGGTGAAAGATGATTTGGTGGAGGATGAGGCGCGAGATCAAGGTCAATGAAAGCGTAACGGACAGAGTACTTAAACGAATGGTGAACTGGACGACGACGTTCGTGCCAAAGAGTGCCTTCGTAAAGTGAGACCGAATTGGTTGCATTGTCGACCAGCAAGTGTCCGAAGAGACGACGGAAGGGTAGGAAGAGGGAGAGAGTGAAGGAGATAAGAGTGTTGGAGATGATTGAGCAGAGAAGATATAGCAACTCCATTGTGTAGTTACTTGTATATGTAAACTGTTTTCTTCAGTTCTATATATAAGAATTTTTATTCTTATTATTTTGTTAAATCGATTATCTTTGAATTGCTTGTTATCTAGAATAAATATTTTGACTTGTGATTTATAAATTTACTAGCTTTTATCCCCCGTATTAGAGGGTTATTTTATATTATTCGTTTCTAATATTTATATATAGTTTATTTTTAATTTTATTTATTGTAAGAAAGTTAAATAATATACTTTGAATTTGATGATGAAAAAATTTTACAAATAAATGAGATGTTATACCCGTTTAAAAGATATATAGGTTTGGTGGGACCCATGACCCACTTATTTTTTTACTAGAAAATTGTTTTTTAATTATCAATAATATATTTTTAAAAAAATCATATATTAATTTTTAGTATATCCCTATTTTATAAGATTTTCATATCAAATATTTAGTGAGAATAATTTTTGATTTAATGAGATGTTATAACCCGTTTAAGGATTATCTGGGTTTGGTGAGACTCATACCCGTGAATTCGGGTTAAATGCATAAGAAGTCTCAATTTACAAATAATACAATCTTTTGGCTTGAGAAAATGTAGGGAGCAATCAGATCGAGAGCTTTTAAAGTTTCGTTTATATATATTATAGATAGGCTATATGTGAACTGCTATGGCCTGTGAGTGACGTGGACCCGTTTATAATAGACCATTTTCTTTAGGTTTATTGGATTTTAGTAATCCAAACTTTGCATCGTTGGCCGGCGCTGAGCTGACTTTGAAAATATACCACAACAGTCTCAACTTTCAAACTATTGGCCGGCAAAAAGTTTTTCACTAACGGGGTTAGATCTCGTTAGTTTTAGATGACGTGGAACCGCTTACATGGATTTTTTTTAATTTTTATTTTTTATTTAGTATTGCCCAGTTAATTCACGTAATACTAAATAAAAAATAAGAAATAAAAAAAATCCATGTAAGCAGTTCGCCAGTTCCAGGTCAGCAAAAACTAACGAGATCTAACCTCGTTAATGAAAAGCTTGTTGTCTTCCAATAGTTTGAAAGTTATGATTGTTGTGGTATATTTTCAAAACTCGGCTCAGCGCCGACCAATGGTGAAAAGGTTTGATTATTAAAATCCAATAGGCATTTTCTTTATATATAGAACACATTATGAATAGAAGTATAAAGGCGTGTTCATTATATAACTAGAAAATCATATGAACCATATAAGTATTCGTAAACAATGTTTAGCGAGAGAAGAAGAAACGGTAAGCCGTGAAATAACTGTCATACGTCTCGTAGTTTACAATGGTAAAATAGTCGAAGACATTTAAAAGGATTCTTCCTTGTGCATAAAAGACTGGTCTAAATTTCATAGTTTGGAGTGACATAATTGATGTAATTTAAAGTTTATTTATGTAAATTTGGTTGTTTTCAGCTTTCTCCTAGCTTCTTGCCGGTAGTCTGCCTAATTTCTAACGAGAAGTTCGCAATTCAAAATATTAAAAATATACATAAAAACTTATAGGACCGCACCGATACTGAAAACCCATGAAATTTGACACCTTGTGGTTTAAACCTTACTAGTATTAATGGCGATAATCTACATACCTATGATAGAGGTCGATGTTTGCTTTAGAGTTTTGCTTGAGGGCAAGCAAAATATAAGTGTGGGGATGTGATGGTCGGTTATTTTGTATATGTTTTAGTTCATTTATTATTTAGTTTTAACTGTTTATTCTAGAACTATCGATACTTCATACGTGTATTATTGGATTTCAGGTCATTGAATGATAAATACGCTAAATTGGGACTTGTACGAGCATGGGATTAAGTCTTGGGATGATCGGAGAGTAAACGGAAGCTAATCAATGTGGAGAATTGAGCCTCAGCATGTTATACAAGCGTTAGATTGGAAACAAGACGAAAATATGAAATTTTAGGTCTCATAGTAAATTACTCTGGTCCTGGCGTAACTTACTCCAGGACCTGACATAAAGGGCGTAAGCAACTTATAAAACAGTGGGGTTTGGCGTAGGAAAACAAGACCCGGCGTAGCTTACGCCGGGTAGGGAGTAACTTACGCCGGGTACTGACATGTGACGTGAACTTACGAGTTTTTTAGGGTATAAAAAGGAACAATAAACCCTAACTCGGGGAGAACTTCTCTTGGCCGTTTTGGAACATCTTGGGACGATTTTGGGAGCTAGGAAACACCAACAAACATCATTGATCGATGCCTAACGGATTCCAATCATCAATTGAAGATCTAATGGCTACCATGAGAGGCTAATCCTCTTCGAATCATATCCGGGATGTAAAGTTTGTATTGCTTTCAGTTTTCTCATGTGACTAAGAACGTTTAAATATAATTATTTATGGTTAATCTATGGTTATTTATGTTTGGTATTTCTATGTACTCAATCGGTTTAGGTTTACGTTGATCTGAACGATTAGTTACCAGTTCCCAAGAAGGGAAACAATGTGCACATCAATGCTGTAAGTCTTTTACCTCATTTTGAAATTTCTAGTGTTGAAGTGGATTCACCACCGCAGTTTGTTGAGGAGGTGGTGGAAGATATTAGTGGTGAGAGTGATAGTGTCGGTCAAAATGAATCAATTTTCCAAAATGAATTAGAACCAAAAACATATGAAATGTCTTTTTGTGAAAATTGCACATGTGAAAAATGTTTAAATGGTAAATTGACCAACATGAGAGATGAGGAGGTGGAGAATAATACCACCTCAAGTAAACTCCAAGACCCAGTAGTGCCGCTTTTATCAATTCAAATTGGGAAATTTAAAACTGATCAGGCACTTCTAGATCTTGGAGCATGTGTTAGTATCATTCCCGGATGTTTATATGATCAGTATGAATTTGTCCCATTAGAAATGGTAAACACCATCGTGGTGTTGGCGGACCAAACTCATACACTTCCCCGGGGCATGGTGACTAATGTAATGGTTCAGGTGGAGGAATTTTTCTACCCAGTTGACTTTCTTGTACTTGACTATGCTAAATGTGGGAATAATACACAACCACAAGTCATATTGGGTAGGCCATTCCTCGCCACAGCACATGCGGTAATTGATTGTGCTAAGGGGGTTTTGGGAATCAAGTGTGGAGACCGTGATAAACGGTTATTATTGTTTGAAAATTCTACTAACCCTCTTGTTGACAAGTGTGTATCCTTGGACAAGGATCGTAGAAAAGAGGAATGTTTTGTGATTGACAGGATAGATAAGAGGGGATTTGAGAAACTACAGAGTGAGAAGTTGGAAGAGAAAGGTAACCGACCAAGGAAAAAGAAAGAGGTAAAGAAACGCCAGAAGTAAATGAAAAATGGCAGGATCATAGCGTGCCAAAAGGCTGGGAGGAATCTCTTGAGGAGCGTGCATGTAACGAGAAGGCTGCACAGGGGCAGGCCAGACGCCCACCTTGAATGTCATAAAATTGTCAAAAGGGTGGTATTTGTACATTTTGTGAATATATATATATATATATTTAGTTTGCATTTTTTATATTACTAATTGTATTTCAAGCGTACCATCATAGCAAAAGTTAAGTGTGGGGATACCGCACCACAAGACCTAGTGTGCTTTCATGTTCATTTTGCTGTGGTTAATCCAGATACGTGTATATTATGTTGTAACCGAACTTTGTGGGTGTAGTTCACTATAAACCCTCACGAGACCCCACTCGTCCTCCCGGGCTACCGGGGGATTTACAGGGCTTGTTGCATACGCTAAATGCAATCGTGATTCCTACGAAAGTGAGTTAGGTCTTTTAACGTTTTTAACTAACTTAACAGATTTTATTATGAAACGAATTAATTTGGCTCGGTAATTGTTTTAATAAAATTAACAAATATTCATTTTCATAACTCTTAAAAGACCTATGTCTTACACTTGTGAGAAGCTTACTTCTACACATCTCAAGATTTTGCAGGTTCGATTGTCAGTATGGTAATTGGATGAAACGAGAGTACACGAGTGTTTTTTAGAGTTCACGAGCCGACTGGTCCTTCTCCAGTTACGTTGATATCAGGTGATTTCAGTTTCATAATTTAATTTTGTTTCTATTAGTTTAAACGTTAAAAGTGTAATTGTATAATTGTTAGTAGAACCGCCTCACATAAGCCCCGAAATTTTAAAATTGCTTAATAGTCAAAAAGTCAATTTCAACCCCGTCCCTCAAATGTGTATTAATCGTTCTATCATTTTTTTAACTTTGAGGATAATGTTAAGTATTCTTACATTGAGGACAATGTAAACCTCAAGTGTGGGGATGGGGAAAATTTGAAAATTTTTAGCTCGATAGTACCTCGAAGAGTGTTCAGAAACCAAAGTTGTTAACTGTTAATTATTGCCATTAATGCCAAGTCATAGGTTTCTGGTCATGGTTGGTTTTTCAACGTCTCATTAGTCTTACTCATAAATGTTTTTATTACGAGAAGTTGAAAATGGGGTCGTTTAGGCGGGGATAACGAGTCAAGGGGACGAGTATACATGTTTCATATCGGCAGCCCATTATTCCAGACATATTGTGAGATGGCCCCCTATACTTAATACACATATTATATAATAGATATAAAACATGTCTTATACCATTGATTGAGGGAAACCGGTATGTTTTACAGAGTTAGAACTTGCTTGTCACATGCTTATCGAGATCTTAATACCACCACCTGTATGGAGATTAGGACTTTAGAAAACCTTTACATACACTTTTCCTCCATTAAATAAATTTCCTTACCCGACATTATCCCCCTAGGAGCCCGTTTGGACCTCATTCCTGTTTATTTGCTAAACCAGACATTACACACCATTTCAGCCTTGGCCTTCATTATATTTTAACCGTGTGTGATGAAATCCAGTTCGTTATCGAGTTGTATATAGTCAGTTGTTGAGCATAGTACACAATGTACGTATGTCTCGGTTTAGTTGTAAATATGTGTTTGTCAGAGTTGTATAATTATTTGCTTTAGTGTATTATCTATTGGTAAAAAAAAAATCAGCAAAAAGTCAAAAAGAAAGTCAGTTCTTATTCAATTATGTAATTAGCAGTCTGTTTATCTTTGATTAATTGTGTGTGTATTTGTAAACTGGGTTTCATTCACCTTAGTCACTAAATATGCCTATTCCGCACCCAACCTAACCCTCAGCAAAACCCTAGTCCGAGTCTTTATGCAACCGGTGGGTAATGGGTGGAGATGAGACTGGCCTGCAAGCTTATTAAGTTGTAACTCATATCTGGTTTTTGAGGGCAGAGACATATACTGGCACATCTTTTGCTAGTCCAGATATTAAACCGAGAGGAGTGTTGATAGTGTGAGGGGTATGAACATGTATGCCTTAACCAGAAACAAAGTACACTCGTCTGGGCGGCTCTATTGTTTTTATTATAGCATTTAACTGTATTTGTGAGATGTCAATCATAAACAGTGTTAGTCTGGGAAACTGGGTATGACCTTAAACCTTACTAGTATTAATGGCGATAATCTACATACCTATAATGGAGGTCGATGTTTGCTTTAGAGTTTTGCTTGAGGGCAAGCAAAATATAAGTGTGGGGATGTGATGGTCGGTTAATTTGTATATGTTTTAGTTCGTTTATTATTTAGTTTTAACTGTTTATTCTAGAACTATCGATACTTCATACGTGTATTATTGGATTTCAGGTCATTGAATGATAAATACGCTAAATTGGGACTTGTACGAGCATGGGATGAAGTCTTGGGATGATCGTAGAGTAAACGAAAGCTAATCAATGTGGAGAATTGAGCCTCAGCATGTTATACAAGCGTTAGATTGGAAACAAGATGAAAATATGGAATTTTAGGTCTCAGCGTAAGTTACTCTGGTCCTGGCGTAACTTACTCCAGGACCTGACATAAAGGGCGTAAGCAACTTATAAAACAGTGGGGTTTTGGCGTAGGAAAACAAGACCCGGCGTAGCTTACGCCGGGTAGGGAGTAACTTACGCCGGGTACTGACATGTGAAGTGAACTTACGAGTTTTTTAGGGTATAAAAAGGAATAATAAACCCTAACTCGGGGAGAACTTCTCTTGGCCGTTTTGGAACATCTTGGGACGATTTTGGGAGCTATGAAACACCAACAAACATCATTCGATCGATGCCTAACGGATTCCAATCATCAATTGAAGATCTAATGGCTACCATGAGAGGCTAATCCTCTTCGAATCATATCCGGGATGTAAAGTTTGTATTGCTTTCAGTTTTCTCATGTGACTAAGAACGTTTAAATATAATTATTTATGGTTAATCTATGGTTATTGATGTTTGGTATTTCTGTGTGTTCAATCGGTTTAGGTTTACGTTGATCTGAACGATTAGTTACTAGTTGCTATAATAATTGATCATAGGGTTGTTTGATTAGGTTGAATACGACAAAGCATATAATTGCCCTTAACTGAGTCACAGTGGCAGGGACTGTTTGATAACCAGTGCCGTGTGTAAAGCGATTATTGTTGCCTAAGGTTTTGTCTAGTTGATCAGTGTATAGTTAGCCGTTAATGATTAATCTGTTAGGTTGCATGAGATTACTGTTAGTTACATACTTGAAGTCCCGGGTGTGATTTGCTCTTGTTAACTGATTGAAACTTGTTCATTTGCTAATTGCTTAATTCTAAACTAAACTATTTGCTTGTGTGATCAGCACTAAAAATCATTCACTTCATAATTAAAAATCGGTTAAGCGAATACATTGACCACATACTCCTTGTGATACGATACCCTACTTGCTCTAACTATTTAGAATAATTAGGTTTTTGATTGACTCAAACGATGGTCATCAATCTTCTTGTGTTTTTTTTATTAACGCAAACCCGTGTTATGTACAGGAAATTAAAAAGAAATATAATTAAACTATAGAAATAAGATGATTAAATAAAAAAAACCCTATATTTTATCAAATTAAATAGTTTAATGAGTTCAAATTATATTTTCTAATGGAATATTCATACAAATACGTGGTCCATTTTCACGCGATTTCTTCATAATCACGAAAAAGGTGCACCTAATGATATAAGTAATAATTATATTTTTTTAATGAAATAACGAATTCTAACAAAAGATGATAAGATGGTTCATTATAAATGACATAAAAAGACAACATCATATATTAAATTAGCATGACTTATTACATATTAGAAAGAGATGTATAAGAATTCTATCTCAACAAAAATAGCCTATAGTGGCTAAATGTCATCTCTATAGGTAAAATGATTTTTTTTCATTTATTTTATAATACTGAGTGATAAATAATTAAATATAAAATAATGAAATTGACATAGAGCGACGATATGTCCTCGGTACTAAGTTTGCTGGTGTGGAGGGAAATTTAGCCGCGTCAATAAAATTTCAATATTTTAATATTGGCTTATATCGACGAAAAGTCCTCGCTATAAGGTCTAGCTATATATTCTAATTTCTTTTCCAGTTTGTTTCAAAGTCACACCTCCACTCTTCCAAACTTAGTTTGTGCCACTGCTAAGCCCGCGTCCGCAGCCGACGATAACTTTCACCATCGCTCGTCCCACCTCCGCCATAGTTGCTAACCTTCACCACCACCCGTTTCACCTTCGTCGACGTAGCTACTTTCTGATGTTTCCCAACTCTATTACCGATGTCAGTCTCGATTCACAAATTTAGTGCCACACAGTTGTTTTATTTGTGCATCTTTGTTTGAACTATATACCCAATTTAGTTTTAATTATATGTTTGACTGGTATGTTTGAAATAGATTTAGGATGTAATTTTGCCATAAACAAGTATTGTGACCCGCGGGCGTTGCGCCGCAACGCATTAAACCATGAAACAGGTCGATTTTACATTACATGTTCATCATAACAAAGTTATTATATAAACACAAAAAATTAATTGTATGCTGGCTTCATTATAGAACCATAATCTGATAATACAATTATTTTTGTTTCTACCAAGTCGCTTTCTTGTCATCGATTACATCAGCTCAAATTGCTAAAGTAATGAAATAATAAACTTGGTCTGTCTAGTTCCTTGTAACACAACAGGTAGGCGTTGAATCGTCCAATTCATGACACGAACTTCCTTCACTCGTGCATCCGTATTCACCAAATGCATTCCTCTTTCATGGAATTAAGATCGTCTATTTTAATCTCTCAAGTATTCGTGTTATCCATTCACCTTATTTCCTAATACATAAGGAAGTTAAAGAACTGCATAGATTTTATTAATTAACTTACAACATTCATTTTTATCCGAGTTTTCTCAACTTTGATTTCTTCAAGGGTAGCACACATAATGGTTGCCTTTCTACAAAGAAATTAGAAAACAATATCACAATCACATTAATTATACCAGAAGAAAATGATTTAGTTAGGGTGTGACGGAGGAGGATTACCATATGCAATCGGGTAGAGGCGGATTGATTTAGGGGAAGTAGGAGAAAGTGGTCAGACATTTCAAGAACATCACACCCACGACTTGTTTAATTCTCCAAGCTTTCTTGGACGCCCCCTTATCTTCTACTCCGGCTCAATGTTGATCCCGGATGACAACAGTTCTTGGACGCCCCCTTTTCTTCTACTCCGACTCAATGTCGATCCCGGATGACAACAGTTACTTCCCGTAACGATCGAAATTATTCTGCAGCTACAACAGTTACTTCCCGTCACATGTAGTTATGCCTGAATATTACATTGATAATGCATACAAAATAAAAATGCTAGCAAATGATTATCCAAAAGTGGGATTGAACCAGAAAAACTAACCTCTTGCAGTAGCTTGTTCATTGTTTTTCCAGTTATGTCTTGACTTCGGTCAAAGTCAGTAGCCTATCATATCATGTTGTTTCTGTTGTTGTCATAAATATAAGAACTGGTAATAAACTTTTTCGTTTATCTGAAACAAAAGAAAGAAACAATAAATAAAGGAGAACCGAAACATAAATAATATAAAAGAATTGCTCTACCTCAGGATGAAATGACACCTGCGTGAATCAGAGACAATAAAAACCAAACAATGAATTCAACAACAACTAAAGGAGAAACAGATTTTGAGAAAGAACAAATTATTATCTACATCAAATCGGTTTTAAAGTGTAGTAAACCCCTGCCTTCACTTTTAGGATCCAGTTTTTGAATAAGTGTATAAGCATGTTAACAAAGTGAAATGAAAAAAAGAACTACCGAGGCACTGATTGTTAGTATTATATCAAAACACACAAAATAAATATATTGAATTTGCGAATCAATTAATCAAAATTACATTGCCTGACCACCATCCTATTGTAGGCAAAGCAAGCAAAACCGAACTCCGACGGAACACCACAGCAACAACTTCTTATAGTTACAGAAGTAGGCCAAGGTCACGTCAGTTTTTGCGTGCTCGTCCGCCGGAGCACATCACATGCTTCTTCCTGTTTCATCTTTTTACATCTGTATATTTTTGTAAACAAATGAGGAACACGTGCCCTATACGTGGTTGAAATTTGAGAAGCGTGAACTGAAATGCATATACTAAGATATGCCTTTTAATTATAATATAAATTTAAATTTGTTTGACTAGTATGTATGCCTTTGTATGTTTTCGAGACATTAACGTACTTTACATATAGACTTATGCTCTAATCATCTCTATATCTAAACTATAGTCAATCCATTAAATTTCTCGCCATTAAAAATCAAGTAAGTGTTTTACCTCTAAACCATTTTATATATATAATTAGGTATGTTAAGTCCCGTATCGATAATCAACACATGAATTAAACGAATAACTCGTTTATATTAATCAGAAAATATAACTCTAAAAACTGATTACAAATCTCTCAAACCCTAACTCGGTTTGACTCTTGATGAACCCTAACTCGGTTTTACATCCAGATAAACCCTAACTCGGTTACATCTCGTGTGTGTCTCTAGATGAACCCTAACTCGGTTGCATCTCACACCACACACTCTATAATGTCTAATCATGACATGTTTATATAGACTTACCTAACTTGCTAGTCAAGACATTACCAAATATAATAAACCCTAATTGTAATCCCATAAACTCATTACAACGTTAATGAATTCTATAGGCCCAATAGGTCCAACCGGTCACCTACATGTGACGGGCCTATTAAGTTGGAAATTACTTCCAACAATCATCCCCTAATTTCCGACTTGAAATAGGTGGCTATTCAACTCCGAGCATGTCTCTTCTGCCCCGTTTGATTTCACCCATGATCTTGACCTTCTCGGTTTTCACAACCATATTGGTCCTTTTCATGTCGGTCTTGACCTCCCCGGAACTTCTCTTGATCCATAGATGTGTTCTTCGGCTCCCCCGAACTCGACTACCTCTGTTACCCGGTTTAGACCATTCACTCGGTCGAATGAATTCGCATATCCACTCATCTGGCTATGATTCCGGTCATCTAATCGAGCGAACATCAATTTTTCTTGATCTTCTTTTGTTCCCGAACCAAAACACGAGTACATCTTTCAAATCAAAATCATGGTTAAAACATAACTCGTCTAACCCGTATAAAAACGAACTCTGACTCGAACCTACTCGTTCAACCCAAATAAAACAATCAATGTTCAACCCAAACTTGTTGAACTAATAAAAAAAAGAAATCAAACCACTTGTTTTTTTTCCGTTTGAATTCTTTGTAAAAAATAATAAAACACCTTGTTCTTTTTTTTCTTTTGATCGTGAGCTATGCAACACCCAGCACCCCTCTTTTGACTTTTGTGACCTTTTGTAATTAATCACAAAGCCAACAACAATATCTATTGAAGTAACCTTCTTGTTCTTACAATAGCTGCGCCAAACAGAAAATAACGCCGACGTCTTACGGTCACCAAATCTCAGCCCGTCGATGACCCTTGCCTCGATCACGACTTAACCGAACCCTCCTTATCAATCACAACTTTAACCGACGACTTGAGTCTGCGGCCTCCTTCTTATCAATCACGACTTTGATCGATAAACACCAAGAGCGTAACCGCTCTGATACCAATTCAAGTCCCGTATCGATAATCAACACACGAATTAAACGAATAACTCTCGTTTATATTAATCAGAAAATATAACTCTAAAAACTGATTACAAATCTCTCAAACCCTAACTCGGTTTAATTCTTGATGAACCCTAACTCGGTTACATCCAGATGAACCCTAACTCGGTTACATCTCGTGTGTGTCTCTAGATGAACCTTAACTCGGTTGCATCTCACACCACACACTCTATAATGTCTAATCATGACATGTTTATATAGACTAACCTGACTTGCTAGTCATGACATTACCAAATATAATAAACCCTAATTGTAACCCCATAAACCCATTACAACATTAATGAATTCTATAGGCCCAATAGGTCCAACAGGTCACCTACATGTGACGGACCTATTAAGTTGGAAATTACTTCCAACAGTATGCATGCTTGTTCATAACATATATAACTTTATTTATTTTATCGTATTAGATGGATGTCGATACTCATGATCAAAAGAGGATTCTGTCAACTTCATGTATGTATAAAACTCTATACTTTTGGTTATTTTGAGAACGCTTGTATAAGATGTATGTTCTTTTTGTCTTTTTATTATTTTGATATTTATTGTACTTTTATTAGTTTTGGCAATTTTGATAATTTGGTTGAAAAAATCCGGTAAATAAAAAAACTTTTTTTTTTAAATTTTGGTCACCATATATCGAGAGCATGTCGTCGAGATAGGGTTAATTTAATATGATTATTGTAGGGCTACCTCGACGAGAAGTCCTTGATATAAGATTAATTTAAAAAAAATAAACTTTATCTCGACGAAACAAGGAAATGTAATAGAATCTTTCTCTGCGCGTGGATATCTACTTCGCAAAGGGATTTACGGGAATGGAGCTATTCAATGGACTCCCATTCATACCAACGGTAGTCACTTGTACTTTAAAATAGATGATGAGCAATTACAAGCATTGCCCTTGCCGGAGGGGGTGATGTGTTGTGAAGTATGGGCGATGTATTTTGGGGAATCTAAAGGTCATCTACATTTGATATTAAACGTGGATCGTGAAGAAAAGAGTTTTAATGTGTACGAGATGTTGAGGGATCATTCGGGGTGGTTTGTCAAGTATCGACTAGAGCTTGATGCACTTTCAGCCGATTTCCTGAGGAAAGTCTGTCCGTTTGGTTATCGTAAGTTTAGAATTATTGATTTGGTTAGAGGCCAAGAAGAAAAAGATACATTCATGGTAATAACTACTTATGAAGAGATTATAACATACAATGTTCATGATAAGAGTTTTAAACAGATATTTAAGCTCTATTCTAGTCTCCCTTTCAGTTTCTTTGAAACTATTCATGTCGGTGGGGGCGTCGCCGAAAACCTTAACTTCTATCTAAAAGATAATAAGGTTGGTTGTTTGTTAAAAGTATATGTTTATAAATTATGCAATTGAAGTGTTCTCCAATATTAATCTGCTTGTGTTAATTTGTACATCCATACACTTTCATTAAGTTCAGTTGTTTGACTTTGATTATTAAATATCACATAATCTGTTTCAAAACACAGTCCATTATAAGGAGATGAATTGTTAAACTTTAGACAAGTGAATCAAGAACACTAAACACGATTTTGCATAAAACGTTTATGCGACTCTTTTCATTAATAAGAAACAAGGACAAAATACTTTCTACTCTCTCTACTCTACTAGAAATAAACCTTTTGATGGGTTTATAATAACACCAACAATTCTAATCCTACTCAAACTAGGAAACATAATTAAACTAAACTTCTAATTTATTTAATAATAAATAAAAGATAACTATGACACCAAGTTATTCAACTTGGTCCCTGAACTTTGGATCTCCACCAGACCGCCCCTTGTGATCTTCCGTACCACCCTTACACTTTTCGTATTAGTCATTCGGGTCTTTCAAGTTGGTGTTGCTCCAAGTTTTACAGACCCTCTCAATACCAAATTTCATTGTTCCTCCCAGATCCTTCACACCTTGTAACGCTCGCACTTCCTTGAGCTTGATTCTTGGATTCGACTTTATAACACTACCCGCGGGATTCTTTTTCCTATTGACAGTTGAGCTCGCTTCGAGATTATCAATGTTTAGAACTACATCACCCAATTTCATATAGGAAACGACTTTTGCTTTCTTAACTTCATGACCAACTATCATGGTACTTAAAGCAATTCTTCCATCTTCACTTGATGCATGCTCCCTCTCGAACTTAACTCCTTCATTTGTTTGTTCACTTGATGCATGCTTCCTCTCGACCAACTCTCATGAACCTCATGCAAACTCCAACATCAACCTTGTTGGTTTGTTGAACTTCAACCTCTTCAATTAATTCATGAAAACCCGTAACATGAGACGGAACTATCACCTCGTGCACTTCTTCCAACACGGTTTCTCTCTCATCTTGTTCGGTTACTGTCATGGTTACGTCTTGATTAACAGTATTTTCTTCTTCAACCATGATTTCCTCATCATACAGATTCAAAATAACAATAGATGATTCCATGGTTACCTTTAACGGATTTGACTCTGGCACTACTTCCTGATCTGTCCACCAACAGGAGGCTTCTTCAAACCATTCATTTACCAAGTTCGGTTTGAATCGGTGTCAACTGTGTATTTTCCTTGAACCTTGGCCATATTAGCCTCCACATCCCACGGTTCTTCTCTAACAACAGCTGCATTACCTTCCTCCTTAGGTTCTCGACAGTATTTTGTCATATGCCCTTTTTGTCCACATTTATGGCATCTAAACGGAAACTGCTTTGGTTGGTACCTTGATTCCTTGTCTCGGTTCTCTTCGTCTGATGAATCTTCTTCACAGTTTTCAACCCGACCCTTCCGATTCCATTCTCTCTTCTTGGGTCGGTCACGTTTCTCGTTCTCCCGATATTTACTCTTACCTTTCTCGCCATAACGGTTATGATTTTTACTAAACCGATGCTTTTCCTTCCTTCCGACATACAAGGCTTCGCTCTCGGTTTTAATCGACACACCGGCTAACTGTTTTGCTAAGGCTTCTTGTCCGGCAAGAATATTCTCTAACTCGGTTATACTCGGTTGGGTCGCCCACCCTTGAATAGCGGTAACAAAACTACAATACTTCGGCCTTAAACCGTGGATGAGTATCCGCTTCAAACGAGCATCGCTAACCCGAGACTGTGGATCGAGTTCTCCAATCTTGCGACACAAATTCCTAACTTTACAAAAATATTGTGAAATTGGAAGATCACCTTGGGAAATCGTCATTAACTCACCTTCGACTAACTGCAATCGAACATCATTCTTCTTCGTGAATAAGGTCTCTAGCGTATCCCACACTTGCTTTGGGTATTCGAGATCTTGAATGTGATCAAGAACATCATCATCTACCGTTGTCTTGATGATAAACATCGCCCGAGCCGCTTTCACCCGCCACTTTCCGATACTACCGTTAATATCGTTTGCAGGCTGTCTCGTCTCGGTACCGTTCGTTACCTGCCAAAGATCTTGACCTTGAAGATACAATTTAATGCACGTCGACCATTGTTTGTAGTTACTCTGATTCAACTTTCTGATTCCCCCTACAACTTGAAATTCTGTCATCGTTTCGAATTCAATGTTCGAGGATTTGTTCTTCTTGTCGACACAAAATATTATGGAATTTTAAGTTTTGAACTTAATCGATATAAAATCAATTAGTGCTAGTTGGAGATAATATCTCACAAGAAGACAAATAATTAATACACACTAAAATCTTGTTTCTTCTAGACGACAGAGAAAATTACTTGAACTCCCAAATTTGCTTTCCTCTTTATTTTCTTTGCGAACGAGTTTTATGGTTTTGAGTTTTGACTTGTGTGAATCTTTAATTCACGTATTTGTGCGCGCGCAGTAGGATAACTCTCATCACAATTTTCTCTTTTTGAATGGCAATTCTTCTTTTTTTCTTTGTTCGATAGGAACCACACAAATAGAAAACTAAACTTTTCTTTACTTAGGCTTCGATCGAACAACCAGAATGATGGACTGAACTTTCCAAAATTTCCGGACTCTTTCCTCACTTCAAATACGTACCTGCGATGGCTCTCAATCAACCTTCAAGTAGCCTCCGGTCTTCTCCTCGTAGCGAATTTGAACCGTTTATTGCATACGATCAGTTTCTTTTAAAACCTTCGATCGGAACCTTAACAACGATAGGTTTCTTGGCGTCTCGTGCCTTTGATTGAAACTACCACCACAATCAAGACTTGCCACCGATCGGAAACACGAGCCTGGGTCGTTAGGCTCTGATACCACTTGTTAAACTTTAGACAAGTGAATCAAGAACACCAAACACGATTTTGCATAAAACGTTTATGCGACTCTTTTCATTAATAAGAAACAAGGACAAAATACTTTCTACCCTCTCTACTCTACTAGAAATAAACCTTTTGATGAGTTTATATAACACCAACAATTCTAATCCTACTCAAACTAGGAAACATAATTAAACTAAACTTCTAATTTATTTAATAATAAATAAAAGATAACTATGACACCAAGTTATTCAACTTGGTCCCTGAACTTTGGATCTCCACTAGACCGCCCCTTGAGATCTTCCGTACCACCCTTACACTTTTTGTATTAGTCATTCGGGTCCTTCAAGTTGGTGTTGCTCCAAGTTTTACAGAATTTATATCAAATTGTCTGACACGTAATTCAGATACTTGTGTCTTTGCTGCAATGAATTGTGAAGCTGCTTTGCTTTATCTAGAGCATAGCAAACGAATATGTTACATTAATTAGGATGAACTTTACCAAGATCAGGTTCATAAGTTTGTCATTAGTTTATATTGTGCTTTGTGCATCTATTGACTCAATCTGAATTATTAGTTGTTTCCAACGATGACCTTTTAACCGAAATCCTTATCGTACTCCCTGTTACCTCCATCCTTCACTTCAAATCCGTATCTAAACACTTGTGATCGCTTTTGACTCAGACATTTCACCCACCGGTATGATAATTACCTTTCAAAATCTCCCGGTCTTTTTGCTCGCAATATATATGTTCCGTTTAATGTCGAAAACCAAAGCCCTCTTCCTTTTTTGTAGAGATTCATCATAACCTTACATCCCTTACTTCCGCCCACCACATATATAAAGCTTGCACATGGTCAAATGGGATTGTTCTTCAATTTAAGGACGCGTTTAGTAGGAAAATTTTGCGAAGCGAATAGACTAGGTTTGTACCTTGTTCCATGCATGTATCAGATGACAACGGTGAACTTGTTTTGTTTATTCATTAAGTTACTCTCCCATTACCTCAATGTATGTTTATTACCTCTAAAACATCTTTTTTTATTAACTAAGTTCCTGAATTTAACATCACTTGTGGATTTGTCTTGATCTTGTTATGTTTTTTTTTGTTTTTAGAGTAATCGGATTTGAGTGTATTAAGTCAATTACATTTTAAAATTAACGCTCAAAATGGAATCACACTCAAATTAATAGTTTTACGATTGAGCATGTTTGCGAATTAATTCAATTACAGAGATCGGCTAATCTCCTCTCTAAAATTAAAGAACAGTAAATGTAAAAAGACTTTTCTTAATCAATTTTCATGTCCTCCATTGTGTACCAAACATGCCCTATAAAGGCTTACATAATACGATTGGGTTTTGAGTGTAATTGAATGTTGAGTTTAGCGTTTTCCAAGCACGGTTTTTCAAACATACAGGTCGTATGATTTGAGCGTAAATTCGATTTGAGCGTAAACTTGTTGAGACTTGCGAGCTGGTTCGAGCTCGACAAGTGAAGGTCGGGCTTGTATATTAAACGGGCTTATTTTTAGACTTGAGCTCAGAGTCAGGCTCGGCTCGATCGAGCTTTTTCACGAGCCGATGTTGAGTAACTAATGAGTGGCTCGGCTCGTTTGCCCCATACAGTTTGTAACTAAATAAACAAAAAGTAAAACAACATACCATAACATAATAAGTTAATAACATACCAATGTACCGTAACATAATAGGGTTGAGTTATAATAAGAAGATTAGTTATCCTAAGAAGGATAGAAAATAATCTTGTCCATTCATTTTAAAATTGAATGGTTGATATTAGATTAGAGAGATCATCAAGTGTAAAACAAGGGTAAGGGCATAATATGGATAACACATTTGTTAACTTTCTCTTTCCACATGTAAGGCAAATGTCAAATGTCTCCATCATTTTAAAACGTCCATAACTTTTTTATACGACATTTTTTTTTCAAAACAATTTCACCATAATAACGAGTGTTTTTTTATCTTTTATATGAGTACCATATTGCTATATAAAAATAAAAAAAAATTCATGGGTTTTTACAAATTGTGTTTTACCAAAATTGTGTTATATAAATGTGTTTTATATTTTCATAGTGTTTTTTGCATTGTGTTTTTTACATTGTATAATTTAATTGTGTTTTTCATTGTACTTTTGTCATTGTGTTTTTATTTTCATAGTGTTTATTTCATTGTGTTTTTTACATTGTGTCTTTTTCATTGTGGTTTTCATAGTGTTTTTATTTTCCGACGAAATTTCCGAAGACTTTTCCGGCAAGGTGGTGGCGGTGGGCGGTGGTGGTTGTAGGAGATAAGTGAAAATTTAAATGGGTTTTTGAAATTAAATTAAGTGTGTTTTCAATATTAAAGTATTAGACAAAAATATCCTTCGTCCTAACTTTCTTATTATAATCAAACTTTTTATTTGATGTTTTCTCTAACATAATATTGCATCACATACCATATAATACTCATTTTAGTTTATCTTATTAGACATATCACCCTAATGAATTCCTCCAATAGTCCTAACTCCTATATTTGCGATTTGAGAAAACGGCTTCAAAACAATTGAGGTCTCTGACTTTGGGCCTGGCCCACTTTCTCTCCTGCCACGACCGTACGAATTCAATATATATCTTCACGATGAAACCCTAATTGTGTGCTTCAACACTCTCAAAAATGGTGAACACCAGATCCAAAACCAAGTCCACTCAACCCGAATCATTAGTTGGTTCCAACGATGACCTTTTAACCGAAATCCTTATCCGTCTCCCAGTTACCTCCATCCTTCGTTTCAAATCCGTATCTAGACACTGGCGATCGCTTTTAACTCACACACATTTCGCCCACCGCTACGATAACCTTTCAAAAACCCCTGGCCTTTTTGCTCGCGGTATATATATTCCGTTTAATGTCGAAAACCGAAGCACTCCTCCTTTTCGTAGTCTCGAGTTCTACTTTAACCGTCCACGTGTTATCATCATGCAACATTGTAATGGCTTACTACTTTGTTGTAGCCATCTTCTAGGTGATAGTAAATATTATGTATTTAATCCCACCACCAAACAACTGGCAATCATCCCACCGCTCCGAGGAGGCGAAAATGTTCGTAAAACCATCTGTTTTATGGCTCTCGCATTTCACCAGACAGTCCGCTACGAAGTTGTTTGTATTCGCGCTTTAGACCCGCATGGGAAGAAGTTTCAGATTCAAATCTACTCGTCTGAAACAAGGGAATGGAGGGTTTCTATTGAATGTTTACCTGGGATTGTGCCTGCTTTCGGACACGCGGTTTACTGGAATGGAGCTATTCATTGGGCCTCTTTTCCCTCTCCCTTTAATTTTAATTGTGAACTTTGGTGTTTTAAAACCGATAGCGAATTGTTGCGGAAGTTGCCTTTGCCAGAGGGGTTGATGTCTTATGAAATATTGACAATGTACTTTGGGGAGTCTAGAGGTCATTTACATTTAATAGTTTATAATATTCGTGAAGGAAAACGTTTGCGCGTGAATGTGTATGAGATGTTGAGAGATTATTCGAGGTGGTTTGTGAAGTATCGAGTCGAGCTTGATGAACTTCCAGATGCTTTTCCAGAGATGGTCTATCTGTCAGGTGATTATAATTTCAAAGTCGTTGATGTGGTTAGAGGCGAAGACGAAGAAGATACATTTATGGTGCTCAAAATTAATCAAAAGGTTATAACATACAATGTTCATCACAAGAGTTTTAAACAGATATTTAGTCTTCCGGACATCTTTCTTGAATGTTCACCGGGATTTCATCGATACACTGAAACCTTAAGTTCTTTCTAAAAGACAGTTATGATGTTTTGAACAGATGTTTGATTGTGTTTTAAATACTAGTTTATAAGTTATGCAATTTTTGTGTCCATTATTGTTAATATCTTTTTTTTGTACATAGTGAAATGGTCACGTTGCAGAATGGTTTTTGTTCAAAATAGGCCATTTAGAAAAAATTGTTTTGGTTCGGATAAAATGGGTTCTGATTGAAGTCAATTGCTTCGTTTGGAGATTACTTTTGAATAGGATTGTAACGAAATGGCCCTTATCGTATAGGGCGTTGAAGTTGGAGAGATAAGTTGTACATTTTGTAAATTACATTCAAAATGTACTTCGCAATTGATTGTAAAATGCCCGGCTGTCAAGGTAATTTGGTCTGTTATACATGATTGGGTAAAGTTGCCAAGACAGGTTGGTTTTGACTTAGTTTGGGAAATTTTTGGCTATCCAAGTGTACATAAAGAAGACAATGAAGAATGCCGAGTGGTTCAAGCGTTGTCAGCAATTACATGTTGGATGACTTAGAAGGCAATGAGTGATAAGATTTTCAATGGTGAAGTTTTCACCGTGGCCAATGTGATAAACGCGATCAAGATTACTTCGCACCCATGGGTGAAGAATCGGAGACGATCGTTGCTGGATTGGGAGAAATGGTGCAAATTCAGTTTTGTTAATTCCCCCTTTTGTAAGGTGTTTTTTGTTTGATTTAATTTTGCGATGTTTTGTACTTATTGAGGTTATTGCTTCTTGTAAGTTCCCCTTTTTGGGTTCTTTTATATATAACGCTCTATCAAAAATAATTTTGATATGCATTAAAGATGTTCATGAGTTGTGCCAAACGAATCGAGCGGCGTCTACTCGAACTTAGGTCTTACAAGCCAAGCGCCTCAGCTCCGATGTTAAGGCTCATACTCGGTTCGGTTTATGACCAACCAGCTTGGTTTGGCGGCTTTACAAATTATATTTTAGTACAAAGTCATTCAGAGCACCATCTTCAAGTTTGGTCAGCTCGTCATCATCATCAATAACAAAATGCCTACATAATATAAACTTATTATCAGCAAGCTGAGAAGTTTCAAGCTTTAAACTAAGCACTGTTATAAACTTGTTTTAAACAAATGTTGCAAACAAACTAAGAGAAGGGGGTTTAAAATTAACCAAATGTTGCAATAAGCAACAAACCTGAGAAGTAGATCAAAGGTCAAAATTGTGCACCATATGTAAATAGGTGGTGTGCATTAATTGTGTAAATATATAACCAAATGTTAATTGTGTAATTAATAGAATTTGATGGTTTTCATATTAAAAGTTGTGAGGCTAATTGTGTAAATTTATAGAAGGTGTAGGGTATCATATGTAAATAGGTGGTGTGGATTCATTGTGTAATTAAGGAAATTTAATGGTTAATTGTGTAAATATGTGACACGGAATACAAGCTTCAGTTTTAATAAAATAAGACCATGGACTTAGCTTATCAATGTCCAGGGTTACTCACACACACTATTTTTTTTGTTCATTAGTGTAAATTTACTTTTTTTCGTTGAAAATTTTGATCCTAGCCTCTTTCGGTTTATGAAAATTTATATACGTATTGAGTCTGGCCGCTCCACGTTTTGTTCCAAGTGTCGGCAGTGAAAAAGACAACATAGTATATGATATGATATAGGAATAAGTAGCCGTGTAAATGAGCTGAGCTCCGCTCGTTTCAACTTATGAGAGCTCAAGCTCAGTTTGTTTCGAGCTATTTTTCTAAAGCTTAAGCTCAGGTAATAAGTTGTTAATTTAAGCTTTGGGTTGGTTCGTTTATTATTTATTAATTAATTTATATACGTTTTTTTAATAGCTGTGTTGTATTATGAGACAAACCTTAAATGAGCTTAAGCTCATGTAGTACCCTTAAATGAGCCAAAATTTGGTTCACGACTAAATAGTATGAAATTAATACATAGAAGTTCAAAATATGTCAAACTTATAATATACAAGACTCGTAAAGATTCGACGAACCTAAGCCAACTTTTAAAACAAGGTTCGAGCTCGGACTTGACAACTACGAATTTTATGGCTCTAAAGTAATGGTATATGGAATTAGGGCTTGAACTTAAGTGTTGCAAGTGATGGTTGGTGGAGGTGGTGGTCGCCCATAGGCGGTGGAGGTAGGTAGTGGTATATTATATGGAATCAGTATCTATTTTAAAAGGTATTTCCACATAAGCATGTCATGTGTATTAAAAATGTCACGTCAGCAAGAAAATTAACATAGTGCTAGAAACAAATAAATGTGAAAGTTGGGAGTGGTTAGTAACAAATCGAAAGTTGAAGGTGATATCATCCAATGGGTAAAAATTAGGAGCATTTAAAACCAATATCCCTAAAATCAAATGAACATGACCTGACTCGAGAACTTAAGCTATCATCAAAAAGCAAATAATCAAAGTCATCAAAAACAAATTAAATCAAGTAGAAATTAGTGATGATTGAATGAAATTATACTCTTCCACAAGGCAAAAGATATATCAAATCTTACGTCTATGGAATGCAATAGAAGCATAAAGGTGTGTTTATTACATATCCAGTGTTATGTAGAGATTTATAATAGCCTTACATGTCTTACTTCCACCCACCATAGATATAAACCTTACACATCATCAAATGGGAATGTTCTTCAATTTAAGGATGAGTCTTGTAGGAAAAAGTTGTGAAGCGAATCGACTAGGTTTGTACCTTGTTCCGTGTGTGTATCAGATGACGACGGTGAACTTTTGTTGTTTATTCATTAATAATTTACTCTCCCATTAGTCCATTAACTCAATGTATGTTTTTTACCTTTAAAAATATCGTTTTTGATTAACTAATTTCCTGAACTTAACATCACTTGTGGATTTGTGTTGATCTTGCTTGTGTAATTTGTTCTTATTAACACAATAGTAGACTAGGAAAAGATTAGTTATTAATTCGGGGTCACATTATGGTAGTTGCAATGCTTATATGGGTTGATACCCATGTAATGGAATGTGAATACTAGGATATTAAACCAAGTTGTTATTAATTTAAAAAAAAAGAAAAAAACCCTCAATTTTGTGAACAAAAAGGTTGACTCCTTTTTATAACACAAGCTAGTTGGCATGGTTGTTCCCCGTGCTTTGCGGCTGGAGACATATATATGTAGAGTGAGTAAAAACCCGTAAGCAACGCCAATCATACTGTAGGACTTCGGTCGGAATGAATTATGTACCACATTAAAAAACTTATGAGATTGTGTGTGCATGTATAGGATTATATCACATTAAAAAGTTGTGTGTTAAATGGTTAATTGTGTTATTAATAAAAGTTGAGGCTATCAGTTGTGGTGTTAACTTTGTAACTAAATAAACCAAACATAAAAGTGTTGGGTTTCTATGAAATTAACAAGCTTAGTTAACCATTTAACTAGTCACAATTAAGGCGGAAGCGTGATATTTACAAACTAAACATATGTATCAATGTGTTTATATATGTATATGTTCATGAATAACCTAGTTTATTCATGTTATAAGATTACCAATAATCTATTTACTAGAAACCCGAAGCAAGGATCAAATGATACGGAAAAGCTAAACTATCAAGCTTGTAAACACTTACATTCTTAACCCTTTAAGAGTTTAGTAGATGGTTGAAGAAGATGATGATGTGAATGCTAGACTTTCAAAGGAAAACCCTCAAACGGAATATACCCCGAGCCTCCAACACACACCGAGCTATGCTAGGAAGCTTGAACACGAAAAACCCGAGACCCGAGCCCTTCCTTTTTCTTTTGGCCGTAAACAAGAAAGAAAGAAAGAAAGGAAGAGTTGTGTTTTTGTTTACTTGAAAGTATATTATATGTATCTTGATCTTGATCTTTTATCATTACACACCATCATCCAACATGGTGTTAGGTTTATAGTTAAGTTCACACACAACCATTCACCAAATGCATGACAAGATCTTGACCAAATCATGGGGTGTGGGGCCCACCCAAAACCGGCCCCAATTATTATTTTTTTTTTTTTTTTTTTTTTTTATTTTTATTTTATTTATTTTATAAAGTATAAAATAAATATATAAACACCCCATCTTTTATAAACCTTTTTACAAAAGAACACATAGTTAAATAATCATTCCAATAATAATTATTTGAATAAATAAATTAACCAATTAATTTATTTAACACTTTCAAGTAATTATTCAGAAACCCGATTTCTGAATGTGTCGTGTTCTGTATTTGTTTTATAGATCATATCTCAACAAATACATAATTGGTGTGTGTCTAACTCGTTATTGGGTATGACCCGACTTGGATCAAACACAACTAGCCACATTAACCTAATTACGTGTCTCGGGCATACGATATTCCAACAATCTCCCACTTGCACGAGACTCATAGGTAGTTAACGCTAATGGTGAATACCGCCTAACAACAGTTCACCATCCCTAGTGTGTTTGACTAAGTGCCATTCAATAACATCATCCCATTCAAGTCCATACTTGATATGATATAGGTAAGTCTTATCATTACATCCCTTTGTTACTAGATGTCCTGTTAAATCGAAGAGACACAGAGTGATCATTCTCTCAATGATTTAACTTAACAGGCCTTAGACATCTAAACTCTCAACACATAAGAGGAACAAATCCCATCTTGACTGCATACATCCTTGTTGACATCTCGTATGATATCTGAGCTCTTTCTTTTACGTCATCGTGTTACCGAAAAACAAAGAAGAGAGTCAAGTTATCAGACTTGATGAAAAACCAGATCCAATATGCATCTCAGGTCAAAGGACACAATAATACTCGCCTTTACTCAAGGATTACTTATGATCAGTTGCACTAACTCTATGCAGTGATCCTTGAGAGCGGATCATGTCCAATATTTGTATCCCACAAATATTTATAAACCTTGGTGGCAAACCTATGCCCTATATTCATCACATGAATATCAACCAATCCCAGTTCATAATAGTCTTACCTTCATGCCTGTTCCCACAAGCATGATCGACTACGGACGTTTAGAACAACATAAGTCATTCATGGATTAAACATGCAAATATAGAACATAACTCATTGAATAATTAAACATAATTAATTTTCATGAGATACCCATTATATTCGTTCTTATACAAACACTAAACACAGATTAAATCCACTCACTAGAATACCGAAGTCCTAATGCACAAACATGACCCTCATGCTTTGGCCTATCGAGGAGCTTCGTGAGTGGGTCCGCAATATTTTGATCGGTATGAACTTTATGAATACATATCTTTCTCTTTTCAACTTCATCCCTTATGTAGTTGAATCTGCGCTCAATGTGCCTCGTTTTCTGATGAGCACGAGGCTCCTTGATCTGTGCAATAGCACCCTCATTGTCACAGAATATCTCTAGGGGCTCCTGAATGGTAGAGATAATCCCTAGATCCATGATGAACTTTTTCATCCATGCAGCCTCTTGGGCTGCCATTGAAGCGGCGATGTACTCAGATTCTGTAGTGGATAACGCGACAACATCCTGCTTCGAACTCTTCCAAGAGACAGCGCCTCCATTCAAAATGAAGACATATCCCGACTGTGATCGAGAATCATCTCGGTCAGTTTGGAAACTCGCATCCACGTAACCCTTTACGACGAGTTCCTCCTCACCAGACCCATATATTAAAAACATATCCTTAGTCCTTCTAAGATATTTTAATATATTCTTGACAGCCATCCAATGACTGTCACCTGGGTTGTGCTGGTATCTACTCGTTATGCTTAAAGCATACGAGACGTCCGGTCTAGTGCACATCATTGCATACATAATAGATCCTATTGCAGAAGCATAAGGAACATGCTTCATCCTATCCTGCTCTTCCTTAGAGCTAGGACTTTGGGATGAGCTTAACACGGTTCCTCTAGGAATAGGTACCAAACCTTTCTTAGAGTTTTCCATCCTGAACCTTTTCAGGATTTTATCAATGTACGCACTTTGATTGAGTCCGATCAATTTCCTTTGTCTATCCCTATAGACCTTTATTCCCAAGATATATGTCGCTTCTCCAAGATCCTTAATTGAGAAACGACTACTTAACCACGCTTTAACGTTTTCCATACTTGGTATATCATTTCCAAATAAAAGTATATCATCGACATACAAAATAAGGAAAATGATTATACTCCCACTAGCCCATTTATACACACACGCCTCATCACTGTTTTGGACGAAACCAAACGCTTTGATTTCTTCATTAAAACGATGATTCCACATCCGTGATGCTTGTTTCAACCCGTAGATTGATTTCTTTAACTTACAAACTTTATCTGGATTAGATGGATCGACAAAACCTTCAGGCTGAACCATATGGACATCTTCCTCAAGATATCCATTTAGAAAAGCGGTCTTGACATCCATTTGCCATATCTCATAATCAAAATGAGCTGCAATGGCAAATAATATCCTAATCGACTTAAGCATCGCGACCGGCGAGAAGGTTTCATCATAATCAATCCCTTGAGTTTGCGTGAAACCTTTTGCTACAAGTCGTGCTTTGTAAGTATCTAAATTTCCATGCATATCGGTCTTCCTTTTGAAGACCCACTTACATCCAACCAGTTTGGAGTTAAGTGGACGATCAACCAATTCCCAAACTTGATTATCGTGCATGGATTGCATCTCGGCGCTCATGGCTTCAAGCCACTTGTCACAATCAGGTTGTGACATAGCATCTTTGTAGGAGATCGGTTCATCCGAATCGACCAAGTAGCAATCATCCACAAGAAATCCATATTTCTTGGGAGGTCGACTAATCCTATTAGATCTGCGAGCAACGTGTGTATGATCAACCATTTGATCATCTTCAACATCCTCGTGTTGAAAGCTAGTATCGACCAACTGTGTATCATCCAGTGATTCTTGAACCTCTTCAAGTTCCACTCTCTTTTCACTAGGTCCTTCCATAAGGAACCTAGTTTCTAAGAAGTATCCTTTGCGTGAAACAAACACTTTTTGTTCACTAGGATCATAGAATATATATCCTATATCATCCTTTGGGTATCCTATGAAGATACACCTGATGGATCGAGCCTCAAGTTTATTTGGGGTGTCACGTTTAACATAAACTATGCATCCCCATACCCTTAAATATGAAAAGGATGGAACCTTTCCATGCCACACTTCATAGGGTATTCGATCCACCTTTTTGGTCGGGGCCATATTCAAAATACGAGCCGCTGTGAGTAGCACATATCCCCAAAATGATGGCGGTAGTGAGCTTCGTGCCATTATTGATCGAACCATGTCCAACAGTGTTCGATTCCTCCTCTCGGATACTCCGTTATGTTGAGGAGTTCCAGGAGGAGTGAGCTGTGAAATAATTCCACAATCTCTAAGATGACTTTGAAAAGCATCACTTAGGTATTCGCCTCCTCTATCGGAGCGGAGTACCTTGATTGTTCGGTCGAGCTGATTTTGTACTTCATTTTGAAATTCTTTGAACATTTCAAAGGCTTCATGTTTGTGTTTCATTAGATAAACATACCCATATCGACTAAAATCGTCGGTAAAGGTAATGAAGTACCTTTCACTATTCCTACTAGTTGGCTTGAAAGGTCCGCATACATCCGTATGTATGATACCTAACAAATCCTTAGCCCTTTCATTTGTACCTTTGAAAGGCTCTTTGGTCATCTTGCCTTGAATACAAGATTCACACTCATCAAACGAACCTAACTCGTTTGTTTTCAAAAGACCTTTCTTTTGGAGAGTATTTATACGATTCTTGTTAATGTGTCCAAGGCGACAATGCCAAATGTAGGAATCACTCAAATCCTTTTTGAGTCTTTTAGTAGAAGTTTGATATAATGAGCTATTTAAGGTATTATCATGAACCAATTCATAAATACCGTTGTTTGGTACAGCTTTAAAATAAAAGATACCATTAGATGATACATGCATTTCTGATCTTACAAATTTAAAGTCAAAATTACATTGTCTAAGAAGGTGCACAGAAATAATGTTCCTAGTCAAACTAGGAGCATACAAAACATTTCTCAAAACAACTTCCAAACCACTTGGAAGCGATAAAGTGAAGTCTCCTCTAGCGACCACGTGCACCCCTTGCACCGTTGCCCATGAAAAGATTCACTTCGCCCTTCTTTAAGTCTTCATTCTTTTTGAACCCCTGCAACCAATTGCAAATATGAGTTCCACATCCGGTATCCAATACCCATGTGTTAGAAGAAATAAGATTTAGCTCAACATTAATCATAAAGACATTACCCGAGGTATGCGCCGCATTCCTCTTGTCTTTTAGCTCTTTTAGGTAGACCGGGCAATTGCGTTTCCAGTGTCCGGTCTCCCCACAACCAAAACAAGGATCATCCTTATGACCCCTCGGTTCCATAACCTTTTGTTTCTTTGCCATAACCGGTGATTTGCCCTTACCCTTAAGATGCATAGGAGGACCCTTTCTTTTGGCTACCTTAGCCTTAAGATTGGGTTGAGATCGATTCTTGGATCTACCTTCATTGATCGCAAACATGGGTAAAACCCTTTTGCCCATGCTCGCCTCGGCTGTTTTAAGCATTGAGTGAAGTTCTCCAATGGTTTTGTCCCACCCGTTCATGTTATAATTTAATACGAAAGTGTCGAACCTTTTCGACAAAGAGTTAAGGATCAAATCCGTT
Source organism: Bidens hawaiensis (assembly GCF_021521415.1). NCBI lineage: Eukaryota > Viridiplantae > Streptophyta > Magnoliopsida > Asterales > Asteraceae > Bidens > Bidens hawaiensis. Next base: position 153,338 of record NW_027492864.1, on the reverse strand, counting down.
GCTAACTCTTTTGAGATGGGACAATTGAGCTTGGCGAGGCGATCAATGTAACTTTTCATCTTAAGTACATAAGTTGAAACTGGTTGATTATCATCCATTCTACATGCATGCAAGGCTCGAACCGTTTCGAACCTTTCAACTCTTGATTGCTTAAGGAACATTTCCTTAAGTTGAGTAATCATGTCGTACGCATTATGGTTTTCGAAATCCTTTTGGATTTCGGGAACCATAGTCGCCAACATGAGGCATGACACTTGAATGGAATCTTCCGTGAGTTTGACCCAATTCATATATTCGACCTCACTTCCCTCTTCCGGTTCTTCGGGGATAGGTGTTTCCAAAACATGATATAATTTTTCTTGTTTTAGAACAATCCTTAAATTTCGGAACCAATCCGAAAAGTTATTGTGGTTAAGACGGTCTTTAGCGAGAATAGATCGGAGAGATACGTTTTGGACGTTAGGGATTATGTTGTCGTCGACGTGTGCGGCCATCTGCAGAATTTTAAGTTCATTTTAGTGTTTTACCTTTTAATTATTAATACCCTTTTTATATATTCCAAATATAATTAATAATTAAAATCTAGAATCCAACGATAAACCCGACTCCGGTTAGGTGACCTTTTTCCCATTGTCGGTTTATCAAGGTAGTTATTCATAATAATTGCAAACCCTTTTGCAACTTCTAGAGTTTATGGGACCGGTTCGAAATCATATTTCGTGTCGGCATGTTTATCCCATCAACACCTATTAGACCCCATGCTTGGGTGACCCTCTTCACATGGTTCTAATTTAAGTCGTCCTACTTGTATCAACTTGTAATATTAACATACAAACGGTTAGGTGACCTTTTTCCCATTTATATGCCAATATTACCTCAACATATTAATTTACTCTACGTGGTTAGGTGACCTTTTTCCCACTAAGAGCTTACTAATATGTTAAGCGTTATACAAAAGGATGGTGTTTTAACTTATTATCCTTAATTTTAAAAGGGAATTTTTAGTTTTAATAATTCTAGTTGTAAAACTTTAAATCATGTTCTAACATGCATTTAGTAACACGATATTTTGAAACCATTTTTCAAAATTCTAATTTATAATAAAGCCATTTTATTATGGGCGTGAGACGGCTAGTTAATAAATCCATTTTATTAAACTATGTGTCACGTAATTACCGATAATTATTAGAACCCGTTTTATGCTTTGTTAATTAATTCTATGTGACGAAGTTGATATCCTAATATCTAACAACCACACAATCAAACAATCAATTAACAAGCATACACAATTATACTAGACATGAGCCACTAAATTAGACCACACTTGTTAGCCGAAACAAGTGTGTGTCTTAGGTCCAATCCTAAGGGACACATGACACATGGATGTTGTAGCTCCCACTCGATTCCGCATCCAAATGCTTCGAGCATCTTCTTCAACCCCGTTGTGATCCACTGGGCTTGAACTTGGGCCTTAGCTTCCATAAGCTTCCATTTGGGCTCAATTGGTGGGCTTAGGTCCTTTTGGGCTTGAATCCCTTAATGGGCTTGTGAGACCCATTATTACCATACCCGGCCCAATTAGGCCCAAACTTCCAATTTTGCAATCTTCTTTATTTTACAAAACAAATGTCCTAATACATTTTTCTATAAAATAAAGATATTACAAATAACCTATTTATTACATACCCATATGAATAAATAATTACAAAATTACAAAATTGCCCCTAATTAATTATTACAAACCGAAACTTGAATAATTAACTACAATCACAACATCAACCACAAACAAACATCCACTTGGTCTACGGCTCGGTCTAGTATTTTCAAACATAACCCGTTATGTCTTAGGAACCCGTTCCAAAACCCCTTGGCTTTATCGGGCCTAGCCCAACCCAATTTGGGCTTGACCCAATAACGTGATTATGGGCTTCGGCCCACATGTGCAAAACACATGGGCTTCGGCCCAATTAAAAAACTCATGGGCTCGGCCCATTTAACCAAAAATGGGCTTCGGCCCATATAGTTTTTCCCTTTAATTTCCGGTTAGCCCAATAACCATATTAAAGTGGGCTTCGGCCCAAATTCACCCGAATTGGGCTTCGGCCCATTTACTCGGTTTTAATTTTTTTTTTTTTTTTTTTTTTTTTTTTTTTTTTTTTTTTTGAACAAAGCCAAAAACAATAACAAGATTAAATACAAAAAAAAACATGCATGTTAATTTTTGTATAAAATCTTTCAAGGGGAAAAAATATAAAACCGAGAACCCGAAGCTTAGTTTCCCGTATCCCGGCTCTTGATGCCATTTGTTGGGTTTCTATGAAATTAACAAGCTTAGTTAACCATTTAACTAGTCACAATTAAGGCGGAAGCGTGATATTTACAAACTAAACATATGTATCAATGTGTTTATATATGTATATGTTCATGAATAACCTAGTTTATTCATGTTATAAGATTACCAATAATCTATTTACTAGAAACCCGAAGCAAGGATCAAATGATACGGAAAAGCTAAACTATCAAGCTTGTAAACACTTACATTCTTAACCCTTTAAGAGTTTAGTAGATGGTTGAAGAAGATGATGATGTGAATGCTAGACTTTCAAAGGAAAACCCTCAAACGGAATATACCCCGAGCCTCCAACACACACCGAGCTATGCTAGGAAGCTTGAACACGAAAAACCCGAGACCCGAGCCCTTCCTTTTTCTTTTGGCCGTAAACAAGAAAGAAAGAAAGAAAGGAAGAGTTGTGTTTTTGTTTACTTGAAAGTATATTATATGTATCTTGATCTTGATCTTTTATCATTACACACCATCATCCAACATGGTGTTAGGTTTATAGTTAAGTTCACACACAACCATTCACCAAATGCATGACAAGATCTTGACCAAATCATGGGGTGTGGGGCCCACCCAAAACCGGCCCCAATTATTATATATATATATTTTTTTTTTTTTATTTTTATTTTATTTATTTTATAAAGTATAAAATAAATATATAAACACCCCATCTTTTATAAACCTTTTTACAAAAGAACACATAGTTAAATAATCATTCCAATAATAATTATTTGAATAAATAAATTAACCAATTAATTTATTTAACACTTTCAAGTAATTATTCAGAAACCCGATTTCTGAATGTGTCGTGTTCTGTATTTGTTTTATAGATCATATCTCAACAAATACATAATTGGTGTGTGTCTAACTCGTTATTGGGTATGACCCGACTTGGATCAAACACAACTAGCCACATTAACCTAATTACGTGTCTCGGGCATACGATATTCCAACAAAAAGAACATAACGTATGATAATACTCATTTTGGTTTATCTTATCAAAACAACTTTTGAGGCCTCTGAATTTGGGCCTGGCCCACTTCCTCTTCTGCCACGACCGTACGAAATCAATATAGATCCTCACGATGGTACCATAATATGTGCTTCAACCTCTCAATAATGGTGAACACAAGATCCAAAACCAAGTCCACTCAGCCTCATTCATTAGTTGTTTCTAACTATGACCTTTTAACCGAAATCCTTATCCGTCTCCCAGTTACCTCCATCCTTCGTTTCAAATCCGTATCTAAACACTGGCTATCAATTTTAACCCACACACATTTCACCCGCAGGTACGATAATATCAATAATAATAACCTTTCTGTATCTCCTGGTCTTTTTGCTGGAAATATATATATATTCCCTTTGATGTTGTAACCCGAAGCCCTCCTCCTTTCCGCAGTCTAGATTTCTACTTTAATCGTTCCCGTGTCAAAATCGTGCAATCTTGTAACGGTTTATTACTTTGTTCTACTTGTCACAATGGTGGTAGTGAATATTATGTATTTAATCCCACCTCCAAGCAACTCGCATTCATCCCACCGCTCCGTGGAGGCGAAAAAGTCCGTAAAACAATCTGTTTTATGGCTCTCGCATTTCACCAAACGAATTATGTCCGCTACGAAGTTGTTTGTATTCGTGCTTTAACGCATGTGAAGTTTCAGATTCAAATCTACTCGTCCGAAACAAGGAAATGGAGGGTTTCTATTGAATGTCCATCTAAGATTGTGCCTATCTTCGGAGACGCGGTTTATTGGAATAGAGCTATTCATTGGGCTTCCTTCCCCTCTACATAAACTTTAAAACCAATCATTGGTGCTTTAAAACCGACGATGAATCGTTGCGGAAGTTGCCTTTGCCGGAGGGATTGAAGTCTTATGAAAGATTCACAATGTACTTTGGGGAATCCAGAGGTCATTTACAATTTAATAGTTTATGGTATTCGTGAAGGAAAACGTTTATGCGTGAATGTGTATGAGATGTTGAGAGATTATTCAAGGTGGTTTGTTAAGTATCGAGTCGAGCTTGATGAACTTCCGGATGCTTTCCCAGAGATGGTCTATCCGTTAGGTGGTTATAATTTCAAAGTCGTTGATGTGGTTAGAGGCGAAGAAGATACGTTCATGGTGCTCAAAATTAAACAAAAGATTATAACATACAATGTTCATCACAAGAGTTTTAAACAGATATTTAATCTTCCCGACATCTTCCTTGAACGTTCCCCAGGATTTCATCGATATACCGAAACCTTAACTTGTTTCTAAAAGATAGTTATGATGTTTTAACCAGATGTTTGAGTGTGTTTTAAAATACTAGTTTATAAGTTATGCAGTTTTTGTGTCCTTTATTGTTAATATGCTTTTCTTTGTACATAGTGAAATGGTCACACTGGGTCACTTGTCAGAATGGTTTTCAACTTTTCGATCAAAATGGCCATTCAAAAAAGTATTGTTTTGGTTCGGATTAGAACAAATTTTATCTAAACGAGAGTACTTTAAAAACATATGTTTAGCTTACAAGTTTTTGCAATTTTTGGGTTCTCTATTGTTGCTTTTGTTTGTACTGTTGTACACAGTGAAATAGTCACGTCGGGTCACGAGTCAGAATAGTTTTTGTGAAATAGGCACGTCAGGTCATGAGTCAGAATGGTTTTTGGTCAAAATGGGCCATTCAAAAAAATATTGTATTGGTTAAGATAAAATGGGTTTTGATTAAAATCAATTGATTCGTTCGGAGATTAATTTGGATAGGATTGCAACGAAATTGGTGTATTATGATATAGGGGTGTTGAAGTTGGAGAGATAAGTTGTACATTTTGTGAATTACATCCAGAATCTACTTTGCATTTGATTCTGAAATATCCTATTGTTAAGGTACGTTGGTCCGTTATACATTATTGGGTAAAATTGCCGAGACAGGTTGGTTTTGACTCAGTTCAGGAAATTCTTGACTATCCAAGTGTACATGAAAAAGACAAAGAAGAACGCCAAACGGTGTCGGCAATTAAATATTGTATTATTTGGAAGATGGGGAATGATAAGATTTTCAATGGTGACCTTTTTCCATGGCCTATGTGATAGACAAGATCAAGATTACTTCATACTTATGGGTGAAGAATAGGAGCAAATGATTGTCGTTGGACTGAGAGAAATGGTGCGAATTGAATTTCGTTAATTTCCCTCTTTGTAAGGTGTTTTTTGTTAAATTTAATTTTGTGATGTATTGTGGTTGTTGAGGTTCTTACTTCTTGTGAGTTCCAATTTACGCTTTTTTATATATATTGGCCTTTTAAAAAAATATTATTATGTATTAGAGATGTTCATGAGTTGAGCCAAACCGAACTGAGCGACGTCTACTTGAACTTGGGTCTTACAAACCAAGCGCCTCAGCTCGGATGTTAAGGCTTGAACTCGGTTCGGTTTATGACCAAGCTAGCAGCTTGGTTTGGTGCCTTTATAAATTATAGTTTAGTACAAAGTCATTCAAAGCACCATCCTCAAGGTTGGTCAGCTCATGATCAGTTGATCAACTCATCAACAAAATACCTCTCCTCAGCAAATACACAACCTGTAGTTCTAAACATTACAGCATATTAAAAGCAGATTTCATATATAAATACTAGTGAGTAGACATTATACAAAATTACAAATATAACTTCAAACATAATATAAACTTTATATCAGCAAGCTGAGAAGTTTGAAGCTTTAAATTAAGCACTGTTTAAACTTGCTTTAAACAAATGTTGCAAACAAACTAACAGAAGGGGGTTAAAAATCAACCAAATGTTAGCAACAAACCTGAGAAGTGGATTAAAACTTTAAACAGAGAAGGGCATAACTGAGCACTGCCATAACCAAATGTTAATTGTGTAATTAATGGAACATGATGGTTTCCATATTCAAAGTTGTCAGGCTAATTGTGTAAATATATAAAAGGTGTAGGGTACCATATATAAATAGGTGGTGTGGATTAATTGTGTAATTAAGGAAATTTAAGGGTAAACTGTGTAAATATGTGACACGGAATTCAAGCTTCATTTTTAATAAAATAAGGCCATGGGCGTAGCTTATCAATGGCCAAGGGTTCCAGATATCCCCTGTTTTTTTGTTCATCAGTGTAAATTTACTCTTTTTCATTGAAAAATTGAAAATTTTGATCTGGCCCCTCTCGCTTTATGAAAATTTTTATGCGTATTGAGCTTGGCCGCTCCGCGTTTTGTTCCAAGTGTCAGGCAATGAAAAAGACAACATAGTATATGATATGATATAGGAATAAGTAGCTCGGTTTGTTTTGAGCCGAGCTCCGCTCGTTTCAACTTATGAGAGCTTAAGCTCGGTTTATTTTGAGCTATTTTTAAAGCACGAGCTCAGGTAATGAGTTGTTTAATTTAAACTCGGGTTTGGTTCGTTTATTATTTATTAATTAATTTATATATGTTTTTTTTAATAGTTGTGTTGTATTATGAGACAAACCTTAAATGAATTTAAGCTCAGTTTGAGCTCATGTTAAATGAGCCAAAACTTGGTTCACGACTATATATTATGAAATTAATACATAGAAGTCCAAAATATGTCAAACTTAAAATATACAATACTCGTAAAGGTTCAACGAACCTAAGCCAACTTTTAAAACAAGGTTCGAGCTCGAACTTGATAACTAAACAAGCTTTATTTAAAAATTCATGTTTAGCTTGAGCTCAAGAAAGCTAAGCTAAAAGCTTTTTATCAATCCAATCTCGTTTCCAACCCCTAATAAAAAAAGTAGTTGCTATAAAGTCAATGGACCAAACATCCTGCCAAATTTGGTGACCTACAATGCTACAACTAAGCCATTAATAATTATAACATCAACCGCTTAAACACATCCACGTACACAACAAACCATCTAACTAACACGTGTCATACACACACTGATCACCACAGATCTTACCATGCGATCAGGCGATACAACCAAAGCTCTAATTCTCTGCAACTCGCCACTAAAACCTTCATCGGTTTATCCGCGCACACACACTATAAAGTGAACTCAGTGTGTGTTCGTTACGGATTTGAAATTTTATAATAATAATAGTAATAATAATTTTGTAAAGTTTTAGTTTCTGTTCGAATCCGGAAGATAATGGCGTCGATTTTTCAAGGAGTTGGAGCTGCAACGTCGTCACTCTCGTCTTCAGCTTCGTTTGAAACGAAGAAATTGCAGTTTAATTCTCTCAGATCGGTTTCAGGTTTGTGAAATTGTTTAGAATTTGTGGTGATTCTGATTGATGCATGCATTATAATATTTGTAGTTACGTTTTTTGTATATTATATGCCAATTGTTTGATATGAAGATGCATTAGTGGCTTAGTTACGGTTTGATTAGGTTTGAATTGGTTATGTATAGGCTAATTTTTTGGTTAATTACACATTTTCCGTTGATTATATGCTAATTATTTTGATGTTACGATTCATTAGTGGTTTAGTTATAGCATGATTAGGTTTGAATTGGTTATGTTTGAGATTATGATGTGTCTTAGGGTTTTGGTTCAGAGATTGAGTTCTGATCTAGTTAATCTCGATAACATTTTGTTAATTACACATTTTCAGGTTGTTTATATGCTAATTGTTTGATATATGATTCATTAGTGGTTTAGTTACAGCTTGATTAGGTTCGAATTGGTTGTGTTTGAGATTATGTTGTATCTTAGGGTTTTGGTACAGAAATTGAGCTAATCTCGATAACATTTGGTTAATTACTCATTTTCTGTTGTCTGTATGTTAACTGTTTGGTATTACGATGCATTAGTGGCTTAATTACAGCTTGATGACGTCTGAATTGGCTATGTTTGAGATTATGGTGTAACTTAGGGTTTTGTTTTAGAATTGGAGCTCTGATCTGGTTAGTCTCGATAACATTTGGTGAATTACAGTTAATTTGATCTAATTTATGTAGTTTATTGCTTGACTTACAGTGAGGAAATCCGGTTCTGTTGTAATTAACATTTGTAGTTACGTTTTCTGTTGATTATATGCTAGTTGTTTGATTTTATGATTTGTTAGTGGCTTAGTTACAGCTTGATTAGGTTTGAATTGGTTATGTTTGAGATTATGATGTATCCTAGGCTAATTATTTGGTTAATTACACATTTTCCGTTGATTATATGCTAATTGTTTTGATATTATGATTCGTTAGTGGCTTAGTTACAGCTTGAATGCTTGATTAGGTTTGAATTGGTTATGTTTGAGATTGTGATGTATCCTAGGGTTTTGTTTCTGAAATTGAGCTCTGATCTGGTTAATCTCGATAATATTTGGTGAATTACAGTTAATTTGCTTTGATTATATGCTAATTGTTTGATATTACAATGCATTAGTGGCTTAGTTACGGTTTGATTAGGTTTGAACTGTTTATGTTTGAGATTATGAAGAATCCTAGGCTAATTGTTTGGTTAATTACACATTTTCCGTTGATTATATGCTAATTGTTTGATATTATGATTCGTTGGTGGCTTAATTAAAGCTTGATTACGTTTGAGATTATGATAACATTTGATTAAGTACACATTTTCCGTTGATTATATACTAATTGTTTGATATTATGATTCATTAGTGGCTTAATTGCTGCTTGATTACATCTGAATTGGTTATGATTGAGATTATGATGTATCCTAGGGTTTTGGTTCAGAAATTGAGTTAATCAGGATAGCGTTTGGTGAATTACAGTTAATTTGCTCTGATTTGTGTGGTTTATTGCTTGATTTACACGGGGGAATTCAGGTTCCGTTGTAATTATCATTCGTAATTACGTTTTCGGTTGATTATATGTTAATTGTTTGATATTATGATTCGTTAGTGGCTTAGTTACAGTTTGATTAGGTTCGAATTGGTTGTGTTTGAGATTATGATGTGTCTTAGGGTTTTGTTTCTGAAATTGAGCTCTGATCTGGTTAATCACGGTAACATTTGATGAATTACAATTAATTTCGTCTAATTTGTTACGTTTTTGGTTGATTATATGCTAGTTGATTGATTTTACGATTTGTTAGTGGCTTAGTTACAGCTTGATTACGTCTGAATTGGTTATGTTTGAGATTATGATGTATCGGTTAATCTCGATAACATTTAGTTAATTACACATTTTCCGTTGATGATATTCTAATTGTTTGATATTACGATTCGGTAGTGGCTTAATTACAGCTTGATTATGTCTGAATTGATTATGTTTAAGATAAGATTATGATGTATCCTGGGGGTTTGGTTCAGAAATTGAGTTCTGATCTGGTTAAACTCGATAACATTAGGTGAATTACAGTTAGGAATGTAAACGAGCCAAGTCGTGGATTGAGCAGAGCTCGTTTTGAGCACTTTTTTTAAAGCTTGAGCACAGTTCGTGAGTTGTTTCTGCAACTTTTTCTATAAGTGTCTCGAATTTATGTGTTGATTTGATTGCTGCATGCTTTTTAACATTTGTAGTTACGTTTTCTGTTGATTATATGCTAATTGTTTGATATTATGATTCGTTAGTGGCTTAATTACAGCTTGATTACGTTTGAGATTATGATAACATTTGATTAATTACACATTTTCGGTTGGTTATATGCTAATTGTTTGATATTATGATTCATTAGTGGCTTAATTACAGTTTGATTACATCTGAATTGGTTATGTTTGAGATTATGATGCACCTTAGCTTCTTAGGGTTTTGTTTCAGAAATTGAGTTCTGATCTGGTTAATCTCAATAGCATTAGGTGAATTACAGTTAGGAATGTAAACGACCCGAGCCCTAGCTCGACTAGGATTGAGCTTAGCTCGTTTTGAGAACTTTTTCTAAAGCTTACGCTTGGTTCGTGAGTTGTTTTTTCAACTTTTTCTGTAACTGTCTCAAATTTTTGTTGATTTGATTGCTGCATGCCTTTTAACATTCGTAGTTATATTTTTCGTTTCTTGTATGCTACTTTTTTGATATTACGATTCATTAGTGGCTTAATTACATCTAAATTGTTTATGTTAGAGATTATGAAATATCTTAGGGTTTTGTTTCGGCAATAGGCTCTGATCTGGTTAGACTTGATTACATTTGGTGAATTGCAGTTAATTTGCACTAATTTGTACTAATTTGTCTTATTTATGGCTTGATTAGGATGCATCTTAGGGTTTTGTCACAGAATTCGAGTTCTGATTTGTTTAATCTCAATAACATGTTGGTGATTTACAGTTAATTTGCCCTTATTTGTATAATTTATGGCTTGATTTGTATGAAATGTTTCTGTTTGAGATTATGATATATCTTAGGGTTCTGTTCAATAAATTGAGTTCTGAGCTTGTTAATACTGATAAGATGTGGTGAATTACAGTTAATTTGCTCTAATTTGTATAGTTTGTGGCTTGATTTGCAGGAAGGAAATCCAGTTCTGTTGTGATGAGAGCTGGTGGTGCAAATATGGACAGTGGTTCGAACAAGATAGGTGGCAGAGGTGACCAGTTGGTAACAAATGCTGTGGCGGTTAGTAGCTCTCTCAATCTCTATTTCTAGGGCTGTAAATGAACCGAATGTTCTGTGAACTATTCGTGAACAGTTTGGCCGGAAATTCATTTATGTTTGTTCGTTTAATAAACGGGCAAACATGAACAAGGAATTTGGTTTGATTAACTAAATAAACGGACACAAAATAGGTCATGTTTGTTATTGTGTTCGAGAACGTTTAAAAATGTGCTAGTTTACGTCCGTTGGTGTTCGTTATTGTTTGTTTGTTTATATGTGTTCATTAAAGGCTTTAACTTTTTAATGACTTTTCTAATTTTATCGTATAGATTTAAGTAATAATATTAGCTATTAAACAAAAATAATATTATATGATAATTTATATATAAAATTATCATATGAATATAAATGTTAAAAAAAACACCAACACAAACTTGGTAGCTGGACCGAACCTTCTACACTAACCATTCTCGGTTAGCCAAATCAAATAAAACATTGTTTGTGTGCATGAACAAGTTCATTTTCTTAATGAACGAACACTAACAAGAAATTTTGTTTGGTTAGCTGTTCGTGAACCATTCATTTGTCCGATAAAAGCTTAACGAACGAACATAAACATGGCCTTATTTGTTTTGGGTCGGTCTATAAATGATCCATCTGATCAACTATTGTATCACGTTTGAATTGCAGACAAAGGCCGATACTCCAGCAGCATCAACTGCATCCAAGCCTGGGTAATCATATCTTCTCTCACAACATATGAATTTCATTATCTTATTATAATTTGTTACTAGAGTGCTTTCCATATATTAATAACAATATTTCTTCTACAGTCATGAATTATTACTCTTTGAAGCTCTTCGTGAAGGTTTGGAAGAAGAAATGGCGAGAGATGCCCGTGTATGTGTCATGGGAGAAGATGTGGGCCATTATGGTGGTTCTTACAAAGTCACCAGAGGACTTGCAGAAAAATACGGAGATCTACGGGTCCTCGACACTCCAATTGCTGAAAACTCATTTACAGGAATGGGAATCGGTGCTGCAATGACCGGTTTAAGACCAATCATAGAGGGTATGAACATGGGTTTCCTTCTCCTAGCTTTCAATCAAATCTCCAACAACTGTGGTATGCTGCACTACACCTCTGGCGGTCAGTTCAAAATCCCGGTTGTCATTAGAGGACCTGGCGGTGTTGGGCGGCAACTCGGGGCAGAGCATTCCCAACGTCTCGAGTCTTATTTCCAATCCATTCCCGGGATTCAAATGGTAGCATGTTCAACCCCGTATAATGCTAAAGGATTAATGAAAGCAGCTATTCGAAGCGATAATCCCGTTATTCTTTTTGAGCATGTTTTGCTTTATAATCTTAAAGAAAGGATTCCGGATGAGGAATATGTTTTGAATTTGGAAGAAGCTGAAATGGTGAGACCCGGTGAACATATTACAATTTTGACTTATTCCCGGATGAGGTATCATGTCATGCAGGCTGCCAAGACTTTGGTCAACAAGGGGTATGACCCGGAAGTTATCGATATCAGGTCTTTGAAACCGTTTGATTTGTATACGATCGGGAACTCGATTAAAAAGACTCACCGTGTGCTTATTGTTGAGGAATGCATGAGAACCGGTGGAATTGGCGCTAGTTTGACTGCAGCCATTACTGAAAACTTTCATGATTATTTGGATGCACCAATTATGTGTTTGTCTTCACAGGACGTGCCGACCCCGTATGCAGGGACTCTAGAGGAGTGGACCGTTGTTCAGCCGCCACAAATTGTGGCAGCGGTCGAGCAGCTCTGCCGGTAGGGAGGCAGCTTATGGCAGAAGTGAAACTGTGAAAGACAATAATCTCCATTCTCATGCTGGTAACATTGCTCCTATATATTAAACTGCTGTAATTGATTTTTATACTTTTGGTGTTTTTGTTTTATTTATATTCTAGTTATGTTTTATCAGATATTTATTTGAACTTTGTTATTGTTGTTAATGGACCTAGGGTGTGGGAAGAACAATATTATTGTGTTATGGATTTGTAGTGCAAGCTTAATATAGATTTTGTGCAATTAGCCAATACTATGCATTGAGTAAGGAGGTATTGGACTAGTTACTTATTTCACTAAGTTTGGGACGAATATGATATTAGGTGATACCCGTCTGATTATCTTTATCCGTTTACCCGTATTGAAATGGAATATATATTAATATATATTATATAATGTTAAAACTATGATAAATAGTATTTTGAGGTTAGAAACTTTGACTCATTATAGATGAATTGTTAGAAGTGTAGTTAAGTTTAGGTTAGTTCTCTCTTTTTCTTTTTAATGTAAGATATGGTTTTATGTAACGAGCGCCATAACTTTTGATCATATAAGACCACAAATGGGTATGCCTGACGTCTACGGGTATACCAACGAACCCGCTTGGCAATGATAATGAGTACTTGAGTAGCCGATGACGGGACTATAGTTTTATGATCTGTTCATAGACTAGCTAGAACTACAAAACATGATTCATACTAGGGATGGCAACGGGGCGGTTTCGGGGCGGGGAATGCCAATCCCATACCCGCCCCGGTTTATAAAACCCATTACCAAAACCGTCTAAAAACCCGCGGGGACTAAACGGGGAATCCCCATCTGGGATTCGGGGAAAACCGCGGGTATTCGGGGAACCCGTCTAGCATAAATGGTTTTTAAACGGGCTAAATTCCCCGTGGGGATCCCCATTTAACCGTCGGGTTCACCGTTTAAAACCCGATTGTAAGAAAATGATACAAAATTACAATACAATATTAATACACAAAAAGTTCAATATCCAAACACATTACACATACAAAAGACATTATTAATACATAAAAATGTTTATTTCTCCCATCACAACGGAAATTAACTTCATGATTGATCCTTCTTACACGTCCATACCGCACCCATTCAACCATTCAAACACTTGTCACGCCGGATTGCTATGATAATCAAACATTAACATATTAATTGGAAACTATATAAGAATCAATGTTAAACCATATTAAAATGTAAACGATAAACCATATATATATGTATTACCTCAATACCATCGTCACAATCATATTCAATAGTTTGGCAATATGCCTCGGATTCTTCTGAACAAGTTGCTATATTCATATCACAAAAGTCAAAAGTTTATATAGTAGCTAAGTTAAAAATAAAAAATAAAATGTTTGTTTACCTTTGATTTCATTCAACAACCAACTTTGGGCGCACATTAACGCTTCCAATGTTTTTGGATGAAGACGGCTACGATGTGGACTTACCAATCTACCACTTGTACTAAAAGCGGACTCGGAAGCAACGGTAGATATTGGAATCGCCAATATATCTCGAGCAATCTTTTGCAACCTTGGGTACTTGACACCATTTGTTTTCCACCAAGCTAAAAGGTCAATCTCAGTTTCTTTTATCCAAACTTTCTCTTGTAGATACAAATCAAGCTCCGTTGTGACACCTAATATATAAATAAAGTTAATACAATTAATGAATAAAGTTAAATTAATGTAAATAATAAGTCATACCCGAATGATTATCCTCTTCAACGAATGTGAAGTATTCGTTGAAAAATCTTCCACCCCCCGCATTGTTTTGACTTGATCTCACACCATCATCCCGTGAAGTTCCTTGACTGTAACTTTCATAATCTTGAAACAACCTATATACAAGCTCCTTAAGTTTTATTATCGCACTCTCCGACTTTTCAGAACCATATATATTTGGAAAAGCAAACTCCATTGCTTTCAATTTGTAACGAGGATCCAAAACTGCTGCTACTCCCATTACCCCATGAATAACCGACCAATATTTATCAAACTTAACAATCATCTTCTCTGCCATCATCTTGATCATAGGGTCTCGATCTTCTTTCCATATACCCAAAGAAGATTTAATTTCACATATTGATGGAAAAAAGACATTCGCTGTCGGATATTTAGTACCCGAGAACATCAAAGTCAGCTCATAAAACAAACTCAACTTATCACAAATGCTTGAACCTAATTCCCAATCTCTTTCAGTTGGCAAAGTTTTATATTGGGTTTCTCTTTGCTTTAAACGTTTGAAAACTTCCTTGTAAAGAATAGCGACTTTCAACATTAGATATGTCGAATTCCAACGTGTTTTGCAATCAAGAGGTAACTTTTTTGAACAATCTATTGCTAAATGACGAGCAGCTTCCTCAAACTTTTCTACTCTTTTTTGTGTTCCCGTCCAAAAAACAACACTCTCTCTAATTCTTTCGATTCCTTCACCAATGACAGATAAACCATCTTGAACTATTAAGTTCAATATGTGCGCACAACATCGCATATGAAACAACTCCCCACCTAGAATCAAAGAGCTTAAAGACAACTTATCCAATAAATAGTGAATCATTAAATCATTAGTGCTGCAATTATCAACTGTTACTGTTGATATCTTTCTATCAATATTCCAATCACACATTGATTGATATAACACCTCAGCAAGAACTTCAGCAGTATGTGGAGAAGGTACATAAATAAACCTAGTAAAAGTACATTTGATAAAACATTCAACATATTAAAGTGGCAATTAATAAAACAAATTTTGAAGTATACCTCATTATTCGGCTTTGCATTTCCCATTTCTCGTCAATTAGATGTGCGGTAATTGACATGAAACCTTTCTTTTGATTACCTGATGTCCACATATCCGTGGTAATTGCAATCCGGCTTTGATTTTTCTCCAAGATCCTTTAATAAATCAAAGATATAAATTAAAAGGCAATTAAGTAATAACTAATTATATTAAAACCAAATAATTAATGAAACATACCCCATTGTCTTTTCTTTTTGAAAGTCATAAATCTTCAAAATATCACTCTTTAAGGTATTTCGTGATGGAACCTTAAATAAAGGTTGTAGTCCGGTCACAAACTTTCTAAATTTATGATGTTCAACAATCACAAGAGGATATTCATGAACAATAACCATCTCGGCTAGATCTTTCCTTGACTTGTCGGGATCAAAGTTTAAACAAGTTAGATTTGCTTGTCCGTCGGTTGTTTTTTGTCCCATCCCCAATACTTGTTGACGTATATCTCTTTGGTTTCGTTTTGGACAAAATTTGTTATAATGATCAAGTAAGTGGCGTGTTCCATTCTCACTCTTAGCTCCTAATTTTCTCTTGCAATAGTGGCACTCCGCCTTGTCTTCACCATTGATCGTCATCTTCTCGAAGTGGTTCCATACAATTGACGTAAGTTTTCGCTTCCTAGAACCCATGTTGCTATCATCATTTTGGGTTGGGGTTTGGGTTTGCTCTCCTGTGGTTGTGTGTGATGGACCTTCATTGCTTGTATTTGGTGAAGATTGGTTCATACAGTTATTGCTATCGGCTTGTGAGTTATCACCCGGATATGTTTGTGGTTGTTGTGTGTGTCCTTCCATAAATCCTACGAATAATTATGAAAATGAAAATGTTCTTAGCATCGCAATCAAAACACAAAGCATGCTTCACAACAGTCAATGCACTTAATACAATACACTTATACACAAGCATGCTTCACAACAGTCAATGCACTTAATACAATACACAAGCATGCTTCACAACAGTCAATGCACTTAATACAATACACAAAGCATAACTTACAACCGTCAATGATCTAATAGAATGAACAATGAGTTAGTGAGTGTTGACCTAACTGCAGAATGGGGAACGGGCGAGATGCGCGGCGGCGACTGCAGAATGGGGAACGGGCTGTGCCTACTCACTGCAGAATGGCGAGTCCGGCGACTGCAGAATGGGGAACGGCGACTGCAGAATGGCGAGTCGGGCTGTGAGATCAGAGATGCGCGGCAGCGTGCGGGCGGGAGGTTGTTCTAGGGTTAGGGTAAATGGCCAAATGGGAAAGTAGGAAACTGGTTTTAAACGGGTATACGGGAAAATGGGTTAAGCAGCCTTATTGGGAAAATAAATAATAAATAATATATTATATATAAATATAAAAATTATATTTAATTAAACGGGTTTTAAACGGGTATACGGGGCGGGTATACGGGGCGGGTACAGGCTATACCATACCCGCCCCGAACCCGATTAACTTAAACGGGGAAACCCCGAACCCGGACCCGTCCCCGATTAAGTGTCCCCGAACCCGCCCCGTTCGGGGCGGGTTTCGGTTTTCCCCATCGGGTTTGGTTTTTTTTGCCATCCCTAATTCATACTGGGCCTTTACAATTGCTAGTTCTCTTGTTGTTCCCCACCCTTTCTCAAGCCTTCAGATCACTTAATTTGTGATTTAAGGCTTTTCATGCATTTGATTTGAATTAATGGGTATGAGTCTAATCAAACCTTGATAGTCCTTAAATGGGTTATAACATCTCATTTATTTGTGATACCCTTTCATAATCAAACAATAATTTTCACGGGTCATGAGTCTCTCTAAACTAGATAACCTTTAAACAGGTTATAAAATCTAATTTGTTTGTGAAATTATTTCATCATTAAACCTTAATTTAACTTCTCTCTACATATTCTCCGTCGTCGGTCTATCATCTCCATCTAGGCATGTTCAAAACGGTTTGGGACTAGGAACCGGAACCGGTTCCTAACCGGTTCCTATATTCAAAACCCTCAATTAAACCGGTTCCAAGCTCGAACCGGTTAGGGAACCGAACCGGTTCTCCCACCCTCGGACCCCTAACCTATCTAACCGGTTCTTACTGGTTTCTAACCCGGTTCCTGTACCGTAACCGGTTCCAACCGGTTACAGTGTAAAAAATTTTTTTTTCGTTTTTCGTTTGCGATTTGGATTCTAAACTACGATTCGTATTTGTATAACATGAAAAATAAAAAAAAACAATTAACATAAAAATAAACAATTAACTGATGAAGAAAAGACAACTACTGAAGATGTTTGCCACTGAAGACAACTACTGAAGGTTGCCACTGATGACAACTACTGAAGGTTGCCACTGATGAGGAATACTCATCAGTGGGAACATTCATCAGTTGCAGAGTTTGTTGTCACTGATGCAAAATATGAATCAGTGACACATCAGTTGCAGAGTTTCATCAGTTGGAACATCATCAGTTAAATATGTAACCATTGTACAATGTAAACTTGTTCATTGGATTTGCAATACAAGTGCATTTAGTTTTTTTTTTTCGTTTTTCGTTTGCGATTTGGATTCTAAACTACGATTCGTATTTGTATAGCATGAAAAATAAACAAAACAATTAACATAAAATTCATTTTATTTACTTTAAGAAGTTCAAAAAAAAAGGTTACATGTTTTAAAATCTTCAAAAACAAACTAACAAAACATTAAACTTATAAATATAAAGTTGTGACATATTATTTCTAGAAAAGCCTTCTTGTTCGTCGTAATTATTGAGCGGCGACTTCTTCCTCGGAATTACTTGTAGAAATGCCTTCTTGTTCGTCGTGCACTCGAACATCAAGTGGTGTTTCATCTTCGAGAGTGGTTACGTGTTGAATACGATTGATTGAGTCCAAGTGATCCTTTAAGCAAATGCACATATCCACCGACTCCGAATTTAGTCTTGTTCTTCTCACCGATATTACCCTGCCACTAAGAGAAAAGGCGGATTCTGAAGCTACCGTAGAAGCTTGGACGGTTAGTAAATCACGGGCCATGGTGGCAAGAATCGGAAACTCGGTTTCCTTTACCTTCCACCAAGCCAAAACATCAAAAGTGCCATATTCCTCTTCGGATAAACCGGTAGAGTAATCATTTGCACTATACCTTCCTAGTCGCTTGAAGGGGTGTTACCCCTTTGTTTTTTAGCCGTTACGTTGCGAACGGTGTTCATAAGGCTAATCATGGGATCTCGTACTCTAGTAGCACTTGAACTTGATGAAGACCCCCCCCCCCCCGGCATAGGCATGTGTATGTTTGACCCATATTTATTTAAATAAAAGTCATACATAAATTTAAAATTCAAGTTAAAATCATTTTTTGCCTCTGTTGAAAAGTTTGGGTCAACTTCATGCATATCTAAGGCTGAAAAAATTTCGTCTATCACACATTTAACCCCCGTAACATTTAACATTGGGTTTAAAGCGGCGGCGCAAGTAAAAACCGGTGGCAATTCAAGAAAGTATTTTTTTAATTTAAACTTCATTGGTAATATGATGTTTGAAAACATTGGACTTTTATTTTCAAATTCTTTAAGATTGTTAACGATTAAAAATAACTCCGAAAGAACCAAGGGACTTGTCGGATAATACGTTCCCGATAGTTTCGTAGTTGATGTTTTAAAAACTTCAAGAAAAGTCGATAAGTCATTGATAATTTTCCATTTCTCATTTGAAAAGGGGATTGCCAAATCATTCTCGGCAAGACTAGAATGAAACATTTGTAAAGTTTCTCTTTGTTTCAAAGCACTTTGAAACATTATGCAAGTGGAATTCCATCGATGAGGTACATCCCAATTAGCTCCCAAAGCTTTTCTTCCCGTATCTTTACAAAATTTTCTATATTCCATTTGTCTTTTTTTACTTTTCTTAAAAACTTCATGTATCATTAGTCTAAAATCGTTTATAACCGATGTAACCTCATCCGAAGCAAGTCCGTCTTGCACGATTAAATTAATGATATGTGCGTATATTTTAATTTTAATTTATCAACCGCCGATGTATTATTCGACGCGTTATCAAATGCCATTGAAAATATTTTATTTTCTAGTTTATAAGTTTTTATAACATAATCTAAAATTTCAAACAAATTATCTCCCGTATGTGGATACTCAAAGAGTTCGAAAGCAATGGTGCGTTTCATCATTTCCCACGATGACGGGTCTACCCAATGAGCGGTGACACAAAGATAAGATTCGGGTAGACCATGTGGAGCCGACCAAACATCACTAGTTAAGTTTATTCCCGTATTTATATTTTCAAAATATGCAATTAGTACCTCTTTAGCCTTCTTCCACAATTTTAAACAATAACGTTTAAGAGTATGACGACTTACGTGAGTGTATTGTGGTTGAAGCGTATCCCGAATCATGGCGGTTAAGCGAGGGTTGTCGAAGTGGCTAAACGGCAAAGCTTCTTGAATCACAAACTTCGCCATACGATCTTGAACTCGATCAATTTGGTATGTAAATATTCCGCCTTCACTATCCATTTGCGTTTGTTGCGAATCGACGTTCTTTTTCAACGCCTTGCAATACGGTTTTTCGATGTGTTTCTTCAAATTTGAATTCGAAAGTGGGTTTAAATAAATCCCACAAAACTTGCACCGAGCCTTCAATGAATGGTCACTCAATTCAACCAAATCCCAATTGCACCAAATCTCTTGATTACGATTATGAGGTACAATACGAACGAAACTTGGTTCGGCGTTGGAACCTTGACCAACCGATGATTGTGAGGTAGCCATAACAACAAATATGAATATAGAAGAAGAGAAAACAAGATATTAGAGAACTCAAAACATTGTAATAGCGTTTTTTTTGTATTTTTTTGCGTTCGGGTTTGCGTTTTGAGTGTTGTGATGAACCCATGACACCAAATACCTATTTATACTAGTAGTGGGTGCTTGGGGGAGCCAAAAACGGCTATTTTTGACCCCAACGGTCAAAAAACGGCCAAAAAAAACGATTTCCAACGGCTATATTCGATCCAACGGCTAGAACCGGTTAGGAACCGGTTCCGGATGGTTCGGTTCCAGAACCGGTTCCGGTTCCTACCCGCCCCACTCAGAAATGCAAGAACCGGTCACGGATCATCGGGTTGAATCAGATAGGATCCGGTTCCTACAAAAAACGGGTAAGAACCGGTTCGGGTCCGGTTCGGGTCCACCGGTTCGGTTCCAGGAACCGGTTTCGTTGAACATCTCTATCTCCATCAATGGTTAACTTTCGATTACCAATCACCATCATCAACCTCCCTTCTCATGCATCAACCACCGTCGTCAGCTACATCAACCGCCTCTTTTTTAAAAAACAAATATTTGTGTTAATGTTTGTTCATTTAAAAAATCCACATGTTCGTGTTCGTTTATGTTTGTTTGTTAAAAATCTAAAAAAGCATACATATCTCAATTGAAAGAGATCAAACGTTAAAAAAGTATAGTGAACGTAACGAACTAATGTCACACCCCCGTCTAGGGCCTAGGAGCGTGACCCAACAGTTGGTATCGTAATTGTAAATAAATCAGAGTTGCGTTAGTTTTCGGAAGACTTATAAACTTTAAGGATCGAAAATGTAATTAATAAAAGACGGGATTATAAACACCCGTTTAAAGTTACAAAAGATTTATGTGTTTATATTTACAAACCACCATATTAAGTTTACAAAAGAAATCCGAGCCATCGGATATATCTAAGCACTTCGTCACTCCAAGTGCTAAACTTGTTCACCTGCAAAATGTAATAAAATACGTCAGCAACGAATGCTGGTAAACACGCTGACGCAAAATAATTCTTTTTACTTATTTATCCCTCGAGACTACGCCTGTCTCGGCCCAACGTGGTATGCAATAGTGCCGATTCGTTCGAGTACCTCAAAAGGTCCGACGAATCGAGGACTTAATTTTCCTTTCTTACCGAAGCGAACTACGCCTTTCCAAGGCGAGACTTTCAATAAAACTTTGTCACCGACATTGAATTCTAACGGCTTACGACGGACATCGGCGTAACTCTTTTGACGACCACGCGCCGTCTTAAGTCGTTCTCGTATTTGGAGAACCTTGTCGGTTGTTTCTTGGACTATCTCAGGTCCAGACAATTGATTGTCTCCGGTTTCAGACCAACACATGAGCGTTCTACACTTTCGGCCATATAACGCCTCAAATGGTGCGGTTTGAATACTCGCGTGATAGCTATTATTGTATGAGAATTCCATTAGGGGTAAGTGGTCGTCCCAACTTCCACCTAAGTCGATCACACAAGCGCGGAGCATATCTTCCAACGTTTGAATAGTTCTTTCGCTTTGCCCATCGGTTTGCGGATGATAGGCAGTGCTCAGGTTTAACTTTGTACCAAGAGCTTGTTGAAAGCTTTTCCAGAAATGAGACTTAAAACGACTGTCTCGATTAGAAATGATAGACAGCGGTACTCCATGCAAAGCAACAATGATGTTTACATAGATACGGGCTAGTCTATCCATAGAGTACGACTCATTGATAGGTATAAAGTGTGCGGATTTTGTCAAACGATCCACAATTACCCAAATAGCATTGTGTTGTCGAGTCGTCTTCGGGAGTTTGGTAATGAAATCCATAGTTATTAACTCCCACTTCCATACGGGAAGTTCGGGTTGCTGAAGCAATCCCGAAGGCTTTTGGTGTTCAGCCTTGACTTTCAAACAAGTTAAACATTTCGCAACATGCGAAGCGACATCCCTTTTCATCTCATTCCACCAATAATTCTCCTTGAGATTATGATACATTTTATCACTTCCGGGATGCATCATATATTTTGACTTGTGAGCTTCGTTCAAGATTTTCTCACGCAAATCTCCAAGGATTGGTGCCCAAATCCTATTACCGAGTCTTAAGATACCATCATCACCTTTGACTAACGAGTCAATGGTTGCATTGCGTTTTTCATCAGCGATTTGGTTTTCATTGATTGCTTGAGTTTGCGCGGATTTGATTTGCTCTATGAGATCGATTTGAAATTTTAAGCGTAATGCTCGGACTCTTTTAGTTTTCTCATGTTCCTTACGACTTAAGGCATCAGCCACGACGTTGGCTTTACCTTCATGATAAACGATTTCACAGTCGTAGTCATTGAGCGTTTCCATCCATCGCCGTTGGCGTATGTTCAACTCTTTTTGCTCAAATATGTGTTTTAAGCTCTTATGATCAGTGTACACGGTAAATCTTACTCCATTGAGATAGTGCCTCCATATCTTAAGTGCAATGATAATGGCGCCTAACTCTAGATCGTGAGTCGTGTAATTCTTTTCGTGTACTTTGAGTTGACGAGAAGCGTAGGCGATTACCTTCTTTCGTTGCATTAGTACACATCCCAAACCCGAGTGGGACGCGTCACTAAATACCACAAAATCCTCAATACCTTCTGGTAAAGCCAAGATAGGTGCTTGAGTGAGCTTTTGTTTAAGTATATCGAACGCCTCTTGTTGCTTCGTCCTCCATTCATACTTGATGTTCTTACGAGTTAAGGAAGTTAAGGGAACGGCGATACGAGAAAAGTTCTCGATGAACCTACGGTAATAGCCAGCCAAACCTAAGAAACTTCGGATCCCGGTTGGCGACTTCGGAACTTCCCATTTAGAGATAGCTTCAATCTTAGCGGGGTCCACTTGAATACCGTTGACGTTAATGACGTGACCAAGAAATTGTACCTCGTGCAACCAGAACTCGCATTTCGAGAACTTGGCGTACAGTTTCTCGGTTCTAAGGATCTCAAGCAAAGTTCGAAGGTGGATTTCATAATCGGCCTTGACTTAGAGTAAATAAGTATGTCGTCAATGAATATGATAACAAATTAATCCAAGTAAGGCTTACAGATTCGGTTCATCATGTCCATGAACGCGGCCGGAGCATTAGTAAGTCCAAACGGCATAACCGTGAACTCATAATGTCCATACCTTGTTCGAAAAGCAGTCTTTGGAATGTCTTCGGATTGAACTTTGAGTTGGTGATAGCCGGAACGAAGATCGATTTTATTAGAAAAATAGCTAGCACCTTGAAGTTGGTCGAAAAGATCATCGATACGAGGGAGTGGATATCGGTTTTTGATTGTGACTTTGTTTAACGCACGATAATCGATACACATTCTCATGGAACCATCTTTCTTCTTGACGAATAGAATTGGCGCTCCCTAAGGCGAAGAACTTGGTCGAATGAAACCTTTTTCTAGTAGTTCGTCGAGTTGTTTCTTTAACTCCTTCATTTCGGTTGGCGCTAAGCGATACGGAGCTTTGGCGATCGGAGCGGTACCAGGAATAAGATCGATCCTAAACTCTACTTCATGATCAGGTGGGATTCCAGGCAGTTCATCAGGAAAGACGTCAGAATAATCAGAAATGATAGGTACGTCTTGGATTTGTTTTGGTTTAGACTCTTCAGTGACGTAGGCCATGAATGCGAGACATCCTTGATTCAAACATTTGTTAGCCCTAATCATAGAGATTATGCTAACTTGGCCAGCATCTTTGTCCCCTTCAATTCGAATTGTTCGTTTATCTGGGGCTTGAAGTTCAATAGTTTTGCTATTGCAGATGATACGGGCATGGTTATCGGATAACCAATCTATACCAAGTACAATATCAAAACCAGCCAAACTCATGGGTAACAAACAAATAGGTAAGATATAACCAGCTAAAAGGATTTTTCCGTTTTCAAAAGTTTCGGAGATTTTAACGATTTCGCCACTAGCAGTCTCGACGCTTAGAGTTTTATCTAATTTTGTTAATGGTTCGTTTAATAGACTACAGAAACTATAATCTATAAAACTTAAATTTGCACCCGAATCAAATAAAACTCTAGCATAGGTGTCGTTGACTAGAAACACACCGGTTATGGTTTCCGGCACATCAACGGCCCTTTTTGTGTCGAGCACGAAGACTCGAGCGTTTCCCTTTTTGTTCTGGCCACTTCCACCCGCACCACCACCAGCAGGCTTGTTCTTTGGGCACTCAAAACTCAAATGGCCCATCTCCTTGCAATTGAAGCAAGTCATCTACTTTTTCCAACAGTTAGCAGCATCATGTCCCGTATGATTACAGGACTCACAGACTTTAGGAGACGGGGCGAAATTGCATTGACCCTTATGGTACCTCCTACAAGTCTTACACGGCGTAGAGTTGTTTCGGTTTACGCCCTTGTTTCTAAAGTTGGAACTTCCACCAGTTCTTCCTTGAGCAGTCGTCGGTACTACCTTCTTGTCCTCTTCTTTATTGCGGACTAAGCCGCCCATCAAATACCCGGCTAACTCCATTGCAGAGTCAGCGGTTTGAGGCAGGTGAGACCTCACCATGTCACGGATTTCCCGCGGCAATCTCCATATGTAACGTGCAACTTTGCTGGATTCAGGGTTAACCAGCTGGGGAACAAGGCGACAATACTCAAGAAACTTTGTGTTGTATTATCGGAGGTTTGTTCCTACGACTTTATGGTTAAGGAACTTGGTTTGGATCTGATCAGTCTCGTGCATAGGACAAAACTTTCCCATCACTATGGCTTTAAACTCTTCCCACGTCAGGTTGTACATCACATCTCTTCCCTTACTCATCAATAGCGCATTCCACCACTCATGCGCTTATCCTTTGAACATTAAAGCGGAGTATTGAATGTTTTCCTCCTCAGAAGACTTGCTTGTGATCACAAGAGTTTCCATTTCCTCGAGCCACCTCACGGTTGTGATGGCTCCCTTGTCACCATGGAACTCTTTCGCTCCACAATACTTAAAATCCTTGAACGTACAACCACTAACTTTTAACTTTTTAAACTTTCGTCTAATGCCATCATCGGCGTTAAACTCATGAACACTTTCTTCAACACGTGAAGGATTTGGATGAGATTTCTCGGATTTTCGAGAGGGATGAACAGATGGATTAACAGATCGAGAATGTCTAGATTGAGATCTAAAAGCGGATTCTTCCTTAACCGCATCTTTAATCATCTTTTGGATTCTATTCATGTATTTCTCAGGAATTTCTTCCTCTCGCTCGTTCTCAGGGCCTTTCCCCTCATCTCTCATCTCTCTTTCTTTTCGAGCGTTATTATTGTTGTTACTTTGTTCAGACATTTTCTTTTTCTTTTCAATTTGGTCTGAAATTTTAACAACATTTATTTATTAAACACACGTTTTATTTATTACACATTAATATATATATCCCAAGGATATATATATTTTACAATACATACATACACACATATATATATATATATATATATATATATATATATATATATATATATATCGTTTTCACGATATATATAACTGGTCCTATCATTACATTAAAACGTTTCAAACGTTCTTTATTTATACACATAGCATTTAGGACTATTTTACACATAGTTTCCACATGGCCACCATCTTCAGTTCTTCAAGAACTTCTTCACAACCTTCGATATCTTGTTGCATTTACGAAGGATTATTTCTCCAACTTTCTTCTTTTTCTTCTCTTCCTCGTGCACCTTCTTCCTCCAATCGTCGGTTTCATGTAGAGCGTGGTCCAAGTGCTCTTCGTACGATTGTGGGATTACATTGGGGTATCCATACTACGGAGGTGGGTCACGGTAACCCAGCGTCACCATCTCGTAATGGTTCGTCGGTTCTGGATACGGAACATAATCCATGTTGGATGAAAGGTAGAGGTAGGTCTTGGCAGCTTGGTTCTGTTCACGAATCTCATCAGCTTGCTCTTGGAATGAGGAAATTTCTCCTTGAAATGGTGGGAAGCTTGATGAAGTCCCAATTCTAAGCCTTTCAAGGCATTGAACATATGGATCCACAGAACCATAGCTTGGGTTTTGGGAAGTGAGTGATCCATCCATTGGGCTTGGCATTTCATTAGGATCCTTAGGATGCTCTTCTTCTGGTTCCTCTTCAGACTCTTCCTCGGGTTCTTCTTCCTCTTCAGGATCTTCCTCATTTTCTGATTCCTCTTCCTCTTCTGGTTCATCTTCCTCCATTGGTTGTGTGGTTTCATTGATTATTGGGATCGTCTGGAAAGTCTCAGTGGGCATCATTACTCTCATCTTGGGTCTACGGGATGGTCCTTCTCCGTTGTTTGGTTGTGAACTTGCTTCATTGAAAGTGGAACTTCCGGCATGCCACTCTTGTTGTTCAGAGAGATATTTCATCCACTCGGAGGATGGTTGAGAGTTTGGTAGGTATCCGGTTGGATAGTATTGCGGCATCTCCGAGGGTTGGTAAGTGAAGATCTCTGTTGGATGGTATGTCGGTACTTCGGAAGGATTATACATCGGTAGGGTTGGTGGATGGTAGCTTGAGTGTCTTGGTGGCTCAATTCCTTGTGTTGGTGGACTATCGGGAACATCTATTGGGTAGTGTCGACTTCCGGGATAGTACACTGGTTTGGACAAGTCATGTTTCACATCTTGGTTGAAGTATGCTTCATAGTATCCGTCGCTCATGTTGTCTTCAGGGTAGGGTTCGGCAATTCCAGCCTCCTTTGCCTTGCGCACAAAGTCTTCTATGTGAGCTTTGAATGACATCTAATATTATGGGTGGTTTAGAATGTAGAGTGGGAAAGAAAGGTTACCAGCCTATCTTATCCGTAAAACACATAAACAATTATTTCCTAAACTTGGATCGAAGCTTGGGTATTGTTTTATGATACCCAATTCCCTAAGATCGATGGCTCTGATACCAACCTGTCACACCCCTGTCTAGGGCCTAGGAGCGTGACCCAACAATTGGTATCGTAATTGTAAATAAATCAGATTTGCGTTAGTTTGCGGAAGACTTATAAACTTTAAGGATCGAAAATGTAATTAATAAAAGACGGGATTATAAACACCCGTTTAAAGTTACAGAAGATTTATGTGTTTATATTTACAAACCACCATATTAAGTTTACAAAAGAAATCCGAGCCATCGGATATATCTAAGCACATCGTCACTCCAAGTGCTAAACTTGTTCACCTGCAAAATGTAATAAAATACGTCAGCAACGAATGCTGGTAAACACGCTGACGCAAAATAATTCTTTTTACTTATTTACCCCTCGAGACTACGCTTGTCTCGGCCCAACGTGGCTTAGGAATAATCAAGTCAAATAACACATTATAAACTAGAGCCTCTACACTAGGTCACCTCACAAACACCGCAGCGTTTGACTTCATTAAGTACCCGTAAATATACACATACGGTCGTACTCTCTGCAAGAGAGCATCCTACGACCAAGGGTGGTGCGATCATGCCCATACATCGCATAGTACCACCTATGTAAGGATCCAGACATACGTATACCACAGCCTGAGGGCTAGGTTTATACCCATAGTTATAACGGTTTTAGGAACACATAGTTCCTTGTAAACGATTTCACATAACAAGTTTGACTCATTTTGAAAACAAGTTTAAAAGTTTTGGGGGCGTATTCACCTTATCTCTTTAGGATCGGCTTCACTCACCGTCCAATGGTCTTTCCATTTTCTTTATCTCGAACCTATAGTTACGAGTATAAATATTTGTTAGTCGGATACACGATCCGGCTTAAGACCTTTAGTCTTATATCTCAATCCTCGATTGAACCTTTAGTTCAAATTTTATTTACTTGAAAACCTCTTGTTTAAAAGTAAATTATAACCCTTTAGTTTATATTCAAAACCCGGCGTTTCTTCTTCTCCAAGAAACGTAATCTTTTCTTTTATTATTTACGAATACTCATTATTCAATAAATAATAATAATTTCATAACAAAAAATATATATACATATATACTTACACACATATATATGTTTATCTATCATATAATTTCTTTATTCTTTTCTTTGTTATGTTTGTATTTCTTTTTTTTTATCGAGGTATCGAGTATATGCTCGACTTAAGGCCAAAGCCTTGAATATAATATTAAATTATATTGAATTCGACATTACGCCTAACCTCAAATGGCGTATAGAGACTATAGGGACTTGAGCAGCACTTCGACGCCGCTTTACTTCTTGACACGCTAATCGAGGAATGCCAAATCTTCAACACTCGTGGACACGAACTTCGAAAACAAACGCCATTCTTGGTTAAATGTGGGTGGAGGGTGGCACGCACTTCGAGGAAACGTCGTTACACAATCGGGAGGTTCGGGGCATGCTTATCGAGGCAAATCGATTATACAAACTTGGATTTCTAGTGAGATGTTAGAGAGAGAAAGGATAACTGATTTGTGGTGTGCCAAGAATGAAACCTGGACCTTGCTATTTATAGACATTATTTTGGTCCCCATCGCGCTACGCAATGGGTTCCTGGGCCAGCCTATCGCGTATCGCGATATAGGCCCTGTGAGTCACCACGTAGATCTGCCACGTGGCAGGCGCCGCTACACGTGGCGACACGTAGCAACAGTGTTGCCACGTTGTGACACGTGGCAGCACATGGTGCCACCGTGTGCCATGTGGCACACGTGTCACAACTTGTCAGAAGCCCCATCGCGATACGCGATAGGGTTCTCTTCTGACTCATCGCGTAGCGCGATGGGTCAGGAAATCAGAATGGTTGTGCTTCCGTGTTTTATTTAAGGAAGGAATCAGAAAACAAAAAGGGTGTCTTCGAGTTTTATTAAAGAAAAGGTGATGATGCGAGAGAAAATCAAGAGTAAAATAATAAAATTTGTATCTTTTCACATTGGAAAGATTTTAAAGAAAAAAATTAAAGAGAAAAAAGAGATGTAAAAAAAAATGAACTCATGAACGCAACGTGTATGATTATCGCGTTAAATGAAATCGAGTTAAAATCAAGTGTAGATGTAATAAACATGAGTGTGAACTTGTGATGGAGTTCGACAACAAAACTTTTAGACTTTTATTAGTTTAAAATCATTTAAATAAAAAAATCCAATTTGTTTTTATTATTCCATTAATTTACAAAAACTTTAAACAATCTAAAATTATTAAAATAAAAAAAAACACAACAGCCACTCGGCTCCTCTGATAAAGTTGCTGGACAACGGTGGACAACACAAATTAGGAGTGGGCCAAGCTGGCGGTTAATGTATACACACACATTACATCCGTAAGTTAAAAGTAGAATAAATAACCTAGTAAAGTCTAGCCTACTCCTAGTCTCTTCCTCGACACTCGTGTTTGCACGGGTGGGTCGGCATTTATTTCACTCGCACGCATCCATCATAATAATAATATTTTTAATATTAACCACCACCAGTTTCAAGTCATTTTTCAATATGCAAAGAGTTCGTATTTCACACCAGTTGGAAGACTCACAGGTCAGATGTTATAATAATAATAATAATAATAATAATAATAATAATAATAATAATAATAATGGTTATGAGTCTTTGATATCTGGTTTACCTGATGATGTGGCTTTGAACTGTTTACTCCGGTTGCCGGTGGAGTGTCACACCGCCGGCCGGAGAGTTTGCCGGCGGTGGGGTGATTTGTTTGGGAATAAAAGTTGGTTTTATAAAGCAAGAAAGGAAATGGGGTTTAATGATCCATGGTTGTTTGTGTTGTGTGATGATAATAGTGGAAAGAGTGGATATTGGTATGTTCTTGATGTTGTTAATTATTGTTGGCATATGATTCCATCAATGCCTTGTGTGGAAAATGTTTGTGGGAATGGGTTTCAGTGTGTGGTGGTTGATGGTGGTCTGGTGGTGTGTGGTGGTGTGACGGTGGATGGTGATTGTCCGGTTAATTCGGTTTGGAGGTTTGATTTGGTGTTGGATAGTTGGAGGGAGATGAAGAGGATGCGGAACCCGAGGAGGGTTTTCGCGGGTGGGGTGATTGGTGGGAAGGTTTATGTCGCGGGAGGGAACGGTGGGGACCGGTTGGAGCTTGATTCGGGTGAGGTGATGGACCCGAGTGATGGGGTGTGGGAGCCCGATAGCGAATATGGGTGCGGGTATGGTGTGTTATGACGCGGCCGTGTTGGATGGGAAGCTTTATGTGACCGAAGGATGGTTTTGGCCGTTTTATTTCGTGCCGAGGGGGTCAGGTTTATGACCCCGAGACAAATAGTTGGGAATGTATGGCGATGGGTCTTAGGGAAGGGTGGACCGGGTCGAGTGTGGTGTTGTTTGGGCGTTTGTTTGTGGTTTCGGAGCATGAGAGGACGAAAATTAAGGTTTATGACTCGTGTACTGACGCGTGGGAGACTGTTGATGGGTCCCCGTTGCCTGAACATATCTGTAAGCCGTTTGTGGTGAACGGTTGTCATGATAGGATTTATGTTATTGGAAGGAATCTTTGTGTGGCAGTTGGGTTTATCCATCGGTTGAATAAAAATAATTCAACCGATGGAAAGCTGGATTTTACAGTCCGGTGGCAAGTTGTGGAAGGTCTGAATGGCGATTTGGACTTGACGCCTTCAAGTGCACAAATTCTCTATGCTTAGTATGTTTTTAAATAAAAGTTGTGTCATGTAATTATGTTGTGTTTAGTAGTTTTTGTGGTTTGATGTTGATTTGAGTTTATTAATCTAGTCTATGTTTGGTTTATAGATTTTGTTTTATGATAAAATTTACGGGGATATTAAGGAAAGTACTTAAAATGGGTTTATATTTGTGATTTATATTATAGACATATTATGAAATGTGTAGGGGTTACCCGTTGACCGAATATGCTATCCAGAACACTTAAAAAGACTTATTTTAGAAGTGTTCCACTTAAAGTAAGTTCTAATGAAAGGTTTTTAAAGAAAAAAGCAATGTGGCTCAAGGAGGAAGGGGTAGCAAAGCATGTATAGAGCATTCACATTTCAATTCTCTTGTTTATCTTTATTTAATTAAATAATATTATGTATATTTTTTACTTTTAATTTTCTTTTCACATGTCCACCCAAAAAATTATAATAAAAGAAGATATGAATGAAGACTAGTGACAAGCAAATTTGGAGGCTTGAATGGTTTTTCCATAAAAGTATAGGAATGGGAATAAGATTGGAGGATTGGATGTAGATTTTTTTTTTCCTTTAAAAATAAAAATGAGGTTGGAGATGGAAAATGAAATGTGAATGCTCTTGTACTTTTGGAGCCTAGTGTCACTGGTAATCTTTTAAGGCTAGAGTTGTCGGGGAGCCAATTGTTGTGTCCCGTTTATTATAAAGGGTTACTAGTTTTGCCCTGTAATGGACTTATCAGGAGAGCAGTCACGATTCTTGACCAGTGGTTTGTACACTTTATAAAATCTCGAGGTTCTTCACAGTGTAACCAGAATAAACAAGCAAATAAACATTTGGTATGTCACACTAAGCAACTCACGTGTCCATAGATGAGGCCACATCAAGCGTGTCTAGGTTTTGTTCACCGACTTCCGCTTTCTCTTTGCTTCCCTATGCATTTCTACCGCTACCCTCCCTTCCCCATCTTAACTTAACTGGCAAGCCTAAACGAACTTATTATTTGTGTAAATGAAATCAAAACAATTAAATAATATATATTGTGCTATATATAAAAATTTAAATTAATAAATAACTATCTACATGTAAATAATATAAGTTACATATAATGCATAGCATGTCAATGCCAACATAACTTTGAAATTACTCATGGGCTAATATCAAGTTTAGGAAACTACTTATGAATCAAGCTCAAGATAAGCCAAGCTTGAATTTAAACAGACTCAACTCGACTTGTTTACACATCTACTTGTAACTAGAAGTACGCTTAAAAGCATAAATAAAAAGGTATTTGGAGTAAGTGTGAGCAGTGTCACGTATGCGACATATGTGCCGGAGAGTATTACGGCCACGAGCCCACGGAACATGGTATGCCGCATGCTCTAAAAGACAGTCACAACTAAACGTTAAGATTGAATATTTTTATCTTGACATAAACTAGATTTTATACTTTATTATTTGGAAAAATCCCCAAAATAGCTCATTTATATAATGTAGTTCGAAGTTTGTCCCCCCAAATTCAAGTTTCCAACTTTGTCCCTTTGGTATCTCGTCGTCGGCGACATGATAGCGAACACAGACGATGTGTTAACATAACATAGGGTTGACGACGCGTCATGTTGCTAACATAGGGTAGCAGCGATGCGTTAAGGTTTAAAGCAGGGGTTCCACGATGCGTTAGTTGATAACGCATCGCTGCTACCCTATGTTAGCAACATAAACGCATCGTCAACCCTATGTTATGTCAACAAGTCGCCGACGATGCGTTTATGTTGCTAACATAACATAGAGTTGGCGATGCGTTTATGTTGCTAACATAGGGTAGCAGCGATGCGTTATCAACTAACGCATCGTGGAACCCCTGCTTTAAACATTAACGCATCGCTACGACCCTATGTTAGCAACATAACGCATCGTCAACCCTATGCTATGTTAACATATCGTCGGTGTTCGCTAACATGTCGCCGGGTGACGAGATACTAAAGGGACAAAGTTGAAAACTTGAATTTTAAAGGACAAACTTGGAACTACATTATATAAATGGGCTATTTTGAGAATTTTCCGTTGTTATTTATATATTTATTAAAGGAGTATGATACGATGTTGATACCTTGGAGGACCACTTGTGGCAGGTTTTTTTGACAGCTTGTAATGTTTTAAGGTAAGAAATAAGAATGATGGGAAGTGTGAACCATGAATCTCGGGATAAAGTAGAAAACCGTGAAAAGGTTAAAAACAAAAGTACAAATTCAATTTTTTTTTTTGCTTGAAAACAGTTGAAATATAGTCACGTTAATAAATTAGATACCCTGGTTTTAGTTTGGGATTAGTTTAAATGGAATAAGAACTTTGAGAAAGTAGTATTGTTTTTTTTAAGAGAAACATGTATGGACTCTCTTAACGACTGTCTAACTTTTAGGCTTCAAAGTAAGAGGCAAGGGTGAGCAATAACTGAACCGTTAATAGAATTGGAATGAAATGAACCGACAATTGAATTAATCGAAAGACGGCTATCGGTTATTTTTTGTATCATCGACTAATCGAAGTTAACCGAACATGACTATTCATATTTTCATATATTTCTAGCTATATCTCATTTTCATATGTTTCATGTTTTATAGCATAATTGTATGTATTTATATCACCATCTCATGCATTTATATTTCAATTCGGTGCATTTATAAACTAATTTAGTGTATTTATGCGTCCATTTCCACTTGATTCCCGAGTTTCAATTAAGGGAGTAAAGGGAAGGAAAACAAGGGGGGGGGGGGGTAGAAAAAAATGATTATTTTCCCAAGTTTCATTTAAAGAGTGAAAGGGACGGAAAAAATAAAAAGGGTGTTCCGAGTTACATTAAAGGAAATAAAATGAGAGAAATTGTGTGAAAATGAAGAGTAAAATTAGGGTTGTCAATTTATGACACGGTCATGTTAACACGACATGAGTTTTAACAGGTTTAAGTTTGAGCTTAACAGGTTTTGTGTATTAAACATGTTAACATGTTTAAATTCGTGTCTTAACAGGTTAAAGACCTGTTAACCTTTAGTAACATTGGCTGATTTTTAATTTTAAAATAAATAAGAAAATATACACTCCTAAAGTCTTAAACCTAAAGTCATACTTATATATGACATTTCACTCATACCCGTCATAAGCAGATATTTTATTTTTAATGGATCTTATAATTTGCTGTTATGGTTTTTTGTCTTAAGAATGTTATGGATTTGTAATTTTTTTTGTTTTAATTATGTTATATATTATTTATTAATGACTTGTATGGTCGTTTTGAAATTTTTTGTTTCATTACACACGTATTATTCATTGTGTTAAACAGGTTCCTTAACAGGTAATTAATCCGTTACTAACAAGGTTCATGTTCGTGTTTGGAAAAAATGACACGAATAGTTATCGTGCCCATGTCCGTATTTAGTACTACAGGTCATCGTGTCTTATCGTGTCGTGTCCAACATGTTATGTGGATTTGTTTTGTTCCAAATTAGAAGGAATTGAAAGAAAAGACAAGTGAAAAAAAAAATAGATGACAAAAGAAAAGAGAAGAATGGAAAGGGAATGAAAAGCTTCATATCCTTTTCTTTTTTCTATAAATAGACTCACCGGGCATAATTTAGAAGTAAAATGTTTTGCTCAAATTTGATTTTGGTTATTAACCGATCTGAACCAAAATTCGAAAAAATTATCCAAATAAACCGAACTAACTAACCGAGAACTAATTAGTTAATTTGGTTGAAGCTATTAACCGAATCAAACCACACTAATTAGTTAACTTGGTTACTTTTAAAAAAATGTTATTTATAATTGTTGGCCTGTTCCATCCAAAAATTAAATTTATGTTTTCTGAATATTTTCGGCCACACACACAAGTGTACAAGTATACTGTATACTCAAATAAAATAGATACATTTATAATTATTTTCATCGGTCGATTTGAAAATTTTTATTTTAAGTTAAGTTATTAAAAACAATATGCAAATATACAATTTTTAACTTTTACTAAAGAAATCTCAAACACCACGCTTATGAGGCCTGCTAGATTTTGACACATTTTATGAGTTTACATAAAAGGGGTTGACTGTTGAATTTAAATCATAGTGTTGAGAAACTTGGCTAAAAACCTCATTATGAACAATGATATAATGATTTAAGGAGTGGCAAAACGGAGATGATGATGAAAAGAATAATGATAATAATAGTATAAAAATAATAGTAGGAATAATAATAAAAGTTGTCAATGAGCTTTAATTAAACTGACATTGGAGGGAAAGTTAAGACTCGGGTCAAATACAGCAAGGTCTCAAGTTGAATTCAATCATAGCCGGGTTTCATCGCATTGGGCATTCGAAAGACGAGTTTTCTTCCGAACAGATGATGGTGGACTTGTGCTACCCAGCGCATCTCTGATCGCGGGCATATGAGTCACCCTTTGCCATTGAATTACCCTGGGTAGCTGGACTTTATTTGTTGGTCGTAAGACTATAATATAAGTTAAGGCTTTTTAAGAGAATAATTTTCATTTTGTGTAAATAATGATAACTTGCTTAAAATTCTTGACAAGCTGCAACTATTTTTTTATAAGAACGAGTTAGACAATTTATTTTTAAATTAATTACTTTTTTGAAAACGTTATCCATTCTTGAACATCTATATATCTTCAAATCATCCAATGTTCACGTTACTCATGCGTAATAATTTGTAAGTTAATTATTTAAATTGATTAAAGATCATTAAATCTATGTTTAAATCAATTTTTATTTATTTTATTAGTTTTGAGTGTGCTTCAAATCTTCTTAATGATATCAAACCTTCTACCAATCACTTCTTTACAACAAAAGACCACAAACTACCACCATCTAAAGACACTGTTAGTGGAGTATCAGAAGCAATATAAAAGATATCAATATATGAATTACTTATATATATATGATCTAAAATACTATTATCATATAGTGATTAATAATACATATATGATATATATTATATGATTCTATTTTATAAAGTTTAGAGCCTATTTTTTTTATAATAGTCCCGCTAACGGTTGTGTTCACATGTTAGACATGTTAAATCCGACTAAAACAAAAGACATAAAAACAAAACTAAAATATTGTGTTGGGTGAAAAATTCAAACACAGCTCATGTATTTATGGGTTAGCACAATAAAACCTGTTTAACCTACTTTTAAAACTTTTTTGAATATTATAGCGTATCATTACAAATCTAAATAAAAAAGAAAAACACAGTTTATGCTCCTAATGTTAGATATTTTAGCATAATTAGATTGATTTGTCTCGTTTGAGTTTTATCCGACTGAGTATTTAGAGAACCATCAAATAATTTCAATTCGAAAGTATCATACGACTCTTAGATTATTCAAAATTTAATCACGAATTTCCCCACACTTAAACTAGAGGATACGACCATCATTTTCTTTTTAGCTTTCAAAATTTGATATGAAATACTAAAATAATTTCTGATATACAATATCCTTTAAATGTGTCATCATCATTATCGTACTCGGTAAATCCCATCAATAGCAAAGCTATGGTAAGGTCTGAGATGTAGACAACATTACATCTACCTCGTAGGAATAAAGGATGCTTCCGGTAAGACCCCCCCTGGCTCGATAGTAGTTTTACATAAAACCTTGGACATAAGGCACATAACACTCAACCATCATGACAACGGCCGATTGGTGCATGTACCCTTGTCTTTCGGCTATCAACGCCACCACATGACGTATGATTAACCTTCCGCCTTTTTAATTTTATTTTCATGAGATTTGTAAAATGACGTTAAAATTAGTGCAGTTTCACTTTAGCCCACCCGGGGGTTTACACATACAAAACATTATATGCGCACACCGCAAGCATGACATTATATCCTTTAAATTTGTACGAAGAAATAAACGAGTCAACATGCTAACTTATCAGACTGACCAGAGACTAGGCAAAGAGGTAATGCCGTAACAAATACTTTTATAAAAGAATAAACATAAGGTTTCAAATAATAGCCTTATGTCATTATGAATAAGTCCATTTAAATGTGACATTTGTCCCGACAAATTAACAAAGTTGGACTTTGTATATAGTTACGAACGACTATTGGTGCAATCACTCCTTGAAAATATCCAAGACATGGATTCGGACATATTTCTAACCACAAACAAACACATAATGCAAGTGTTTTATTGTCTTCAACTATATTTCATATGATTAGATTAGTTTCAAATGTTCGCAGTTTAATCCCTCAACCTTCAAAGTTATACTCAACATTCAGTTTGACATAATATCTAGACTCATTTTAAATATTTTTTTCTTAATTATTTATTGAAAAAATAAAAATTCTTAAATAATAATCGCATTTGTTATTTAAACGATTTTGTCACACTTAGTTATTCTATAACATAACAAAACATATGAAAAACTAGACAAAAATAAGGGTCTATGAAAATAATGACAAACTTACTGGTGTCAGTTTTTGAAAAGAAATATGGTGAATTTCATAAGTTGTGTCACTTGACTATACATTAACACATGAAAAGCGTTTTATTCGTGAATATAAAACCGTTGTTTAATATTTGTGCCGTCTGCATGATATTAATATTCTCAAATGAGTGATACAAAAAGCCTTATTAATTAAAAATCTATCTTCCAAAATTGAAAAAGACCATAACTTTGTCTTGTCCTTCAACACATGCCCATGATGTATGAAATCAGGGCTTTTCTTAAGGATTCAAATCATGAGATGTTAAAAAAACATAGACATCCTTCAACGTTCAAAGATCTTGAATTCTACTACCATCCATCAGCATCACCAATCCTTACATCCAATATTCTAAATCCTTTGTTAATGAGAGAATACAATCAGTGTCTATTTTTAATGAATAGAATCTTCTAAATAGTTTTATTTATTTAATCTATTAGTTTTTAGGTAGTTTTACTTTTTGGAACAATAAGTAGTGTTTCTAGTAACTTGCTAGTATTTCTTGAATGAATTTTGTTGGCCGTTCAAAAAAAAAGTAAATTGCGTAGTGGCTGGAATACAAAAATGAACTTACAAAATGGATGGTAGTAGTATATTGGGCCAATAAATCCGGCCCAAACGGTGGGCCTCACAAAAGAGTTCTGGTCTACATGAATCAATGTTTGGAATGGCCCATTCTAAAAACCTTGGTTTCAGTCCAAATGACATGAGTTTTGAATCTTGATATGATTTCTTTTTTTCAAAATACTTTGAACTAGGTAACAAAACTGGTATCATAATATTTGTTATGGCACCATCATATGATCAAAGCAATACAAAATTTAGTATGTTGGGTTAGGTTTTTTTACAGGATTGACTCTTAACCAAAAAAAATAAATTAGTAAACGCTCAAAATAATAGCGGCACTTTTATAGCTTATGGTAAAAAAAATCATATATAAAATGACGTTTATTCAGTTGGCGGTGACAAATCGACTTGAATTTGGTCGATACTGGTTAGGTTAGTAAGGGTACCGAAATTAAACTTAAAAATTCATTTAATTAGATTAGCATATTTCAAACAAAACAAAAAAGAAAAATAACATATTTTAAACGACATTTATTCTATAAATAAAACCCAGATGTTGCGGCGACAAGTCGACGCGAACTCACTTGGTATTAGTTAGGTTCATAATTGTATCGAAACTAAACTTAAGAGTTCTTTTATAAATTTAAACTTATGTCGAAAACATCTATTCTATCACAACCAATGTGATTGAAGAGCCTACATAGGAATTGAGCTCTTTAAGTTGGGTCACAGCCCATTAAATGAAAAACATGATACCTAGCTCAAGAAAAGAGGCCCAAAAATAAATGGTATAATAAGATAAAAGACCAAGTCAAAGGGGATCATAGGTTATTGTGCGACTTACTTGGGGAAGGGCCCAAGGCACGCATGCTCCAGGAGGCGAGACAGGATCCAACGGATAAAAGGAGGTCAGCTGCAGCTCCGACGGGGAAGAGAAGAAACCAAAGGATATAGATTGGGTCAAAGGTCCTAGACCATATATAATGAAATGTAATGTATGCATTGAGGACTCAGATTGATGTAACTATAACCTTCAATAATAGCAATCATTAGCTTCTTCAATATTTGTTTGATCATTGTTCTTTCTAAAACTATTTATCGAACACTCTCACAATCACGTCCAATTCACTTAGGGTTCCAGTAGTGATAATGTTTGTAAGCCGACTTAATGCCAAAAGAGCCATTTAAATTGTCGTATGAAAAATAAATGAAATGAACATATATTTTTATTTCTTTATTTTGTTATTTTTTACTGTGACTTTATGGTGTTGGTTCCGTATTTATTAAATAGACTTGCTCTGGTTGGATTGTGTAACACCCCGACCAAAGGTGGCGGAACATGCCGGGGTGCAACATGATTGGACAAATACACAAGACACTATTTAAAGTGACAATATTTATTCAACTCATTTTATTTCAACAAATCAATAACAATACATCTCGCTCATATAAACAAATAGCATTCATATTGTTCGTTTTACTAATACCCTAATAGTCTTGGTAACGTTTTCCGTCAAGCACTCGAGTCAACAAAAGTCAAATCTGTAACATTTCATAAAATAAAGTTTGCCAACACAAATGTTGGTGAGCAATTCATAAGTTTGAGCATATAAGTATATAGTAATAAAAGCCACAAAACTTGTATACAAAACAATAAATAAAAGCAACAACTTGGATAAATTGACAATCACTAATAGAATTACGTTAGCGCCACCTAGCTACAAGGGGTTGCCAAGTAGACTAGGATTTAATAGAATATCGTTAATTGCATTACGTTAACGACACCTTGCTACAATGGGATGCCAAGTAATCTAGGATTTATAGTTCCACCATCCAAAAGCGATAAGTATGAAATGTCACCCCAAAACGAAAGATGGAAAAAAGGGTTAGAAAATACTCACCTCGATTGATGAATTGAGAAACTAATAAGTGATTGACATAAAAGGAAGCTTGTAAACGAAACGAACGAATCCGACTTGAAAGCTAATTGAAAACGGATAAATAAAACATATTAATGAACTTGAACTTTAGTTGAAACTACATTTGAAACATTGGACGAGACGGTTCGGTTGTTAATCGGGTTACCGGTTAGTTTGTTAATGATTAGGGACTCGTACATAATTAATAATAAAATATTATTTTATTGGGCTTTTAAATAGCTAAACCAATATTAAAAGAAACAAGACGAGTTTAAATCAAGAGTTCGGTTTTTATGAAAATGAATTTATAATGAAGCTTATAATAATATTATTTATGATGATGATAATAATGATAATGATAATTTTAAAAAGAAATGTTTCATATATATATATATATATAGACATGTAAGATATGACGTAAAAATAATAACCGTAACTATTATTAATAATACTAATAATAATAGTTAAAGAATAAAGATCTTAGTATTAATTAAAATGTTGTTGATAAAAATAATAATAATAATTAATAATATTGATAGTAAATAATGATATTATACTCGATGTCGGTTTGATTTCTAAACGAATTCATAATATAACTATAATGATATTTTTGATAATAATAATAATAATATGAAGATGATAATAATATGATCTTTAATAATATTAATAACAACTTTAATATTTATAATAATAATAATGATAATAATAATAGTTTTGTTAAAAGATAATAGTAATAATAATAATAATATTAATAATCTTGTTAATAATAATAATGATAATACTAATAATTATCTTGTTAATAATAATAATAATTAAAATAATGACAATCTAGTTAATAATAATAATAATGATAATAATAATAATATAATCTAGTTAATATTAATAATGATAATAATAATAATAATCTTTACGTATTTATGTTAATACTAATAGTAATAATAAATTTATTAAGTATAACAAGAAACAATACCAAAAACCGATCTAGGATGACCCGAATCTGAGACCTCTAATTTAATAAACGTACCAACCAAACCGAACCAAAATAATTAAACTCAAGAACTTATTATATCCATTTCCCGGGTGTTCATCTTTTACCCAATTCATACCAACAACGCAAACCCGATTCGTTTCAAAGTATTTGACCAAAAACATAACCGATACTACCAAACCAATTATTAACAATCAAATTCCGACAAATCGATATATGAAAATTAACAATACCAAATCCCAAATTATTTACCTTTTATATGTTTACGAGTCGTGGCTCTATACCGAGAAAGGAACCGAGCCGAAGACGGAAACAAAACAGAGAGAGAGAAGAGAGAAAGAGAGAGACCCAGAGGGAGAGTGAGAGAGAGATAGAGAGCCGAGAGAGAGTGTGAGAGCCGAGAAAGAGTTAGAGAGATATAGAGAGTCCGTGAGAGAGAGAGAGAGAGTCCGAAGAGAGAGACGAGAGAGACAGTGGTACACCGGTGGCCGGTTTTCCGGTCACTGGAAAAAC
This sequence comes from Bidens hawaiensis, assembly GCF_021521415.1. Taxonomy (NCBI): domain Eukaryota; kingdom Viridiplantae; phylum Streptophyta; class Magnoliopsida; order Asterales; family Asteraceae; genus Bidens; species Bidens hawaiensis. The sequence continues at coordinate 112,016 of NW_027492864.1, read as the reverse complement.
GAGCAGCGAGGGGGGGGGGCTACGGGCTGCCGGAAAAACGAGGGGTGGTGGTGTCGGGTTGAGGAGGTGGCTGAGATGGTGGTGATGTAGTGGATGGTGGTGGTGGTTTAGTGGTGGTGCGTCGGGACTCGCCGGATTTCGTGGCCAGAGGCGGTGGCGGCGGCCGGAAATCGGCTGGAGGTGGGTGACGGCTGAAAGAGATAATAAGGTAGGGTTAGGGTTTGTTGGTTTATATATGATGGTTTATAAATATTTAACTTTAGCCCCTCAAGTTATAAATGTTTGGTATTTAGTTGTAAGTAAATCAATTCTTGAATAGTTTTAAGGAAAAATCACACTTTAGTCCCCTAAGGTTTATTTAACCAAACTTTTAAACTAAAACTAACGGACTTTTGACAGACCTCACACACGCTAGAGTTATAATACCGGTTCGGATTTACAAGTTTAACCTCAAATACGAAGTATAATTCATTAACATAAAACGCGAAAATCGACATGTTATAAAATGAATATAAAACGAATATAAAAGCGAGACTCAAATTTGACGAATGTCACAGATTGGTCGAGTCGGATCTTGTTGGGTTTTTGTTTTATTGTTTTGTCTTATACACACATCAACTAGTAGTAACAAGTGGAACATTTGATAATGCATTTTTATCTTACACTTTATTTAACACTTTTGGTTGTTTAATGAATACTTTGACAGAGTTAACGAATAGTGAGGAATTAAGTGTTACTTTACTTCCATAATCTAATGCCTTATCGAAAAAGAAAGGCCTTAATGATGCAATTGATTTTATCAAAAAGAATTAGACATAAGATAATGTTATATTATATGACCATTAGCCGTAAATCTAACTAGGGGTGTTTTGTTGGAGGCATTAAGCTATAGTATAAAAAGACATCATTATTTAATTAAAAATAACTGAACGACTGAGTAAAAAATGTTTTTAAACTTATTTATCTAGTAAAACTCTATTGTTAGTTAAAAAATTAACTTCACCCATTATATAATGAAATCATATATCTAAATAAGAACAATGTTGTTTGGTGAAGTCTTTTTTCTTCTTTTCATTTATTAACAAGAGAAACTTAAGTAAAAAAGCAAAGAGCAAGTACATGTATACAAGCGGATTTTTGATCCACTCCATCAACAAAATTCGACATTTACTACATCGGCTGTGAAGAGGTAGGTCCCAGCAGAGCCCAGTTGGACCCGCAAGACTCACCTTAAACAGGGACGTCTGCGCAGAGACCAACTGGATCCGCAGGACCAACCATGCTCAGAGAAGTGACGTCCTTACGCGCAGTATGCAAGCTGGTCCCGCAGGAAATGCCTCCCATGGTGAAGGACTCCGCCTGTTCCCGCAGCCTCGGATACAAGCCATGAGGGAAGGCCACCCGCGCAGCATGGCTACACGCACTAGGCACTTAACTCTCCCCAGTGTCACCTGAAGGAATGAGCAAAGGCGGGAGGGGGAAAACTCCCGCCTAAATGAGCCAGTCCGTATGATGGAGGATCTTTTGTGTGATACCTGACGAGGTACAGACAAAAGATCTGACCAAGAATGCGACAGCTCACTGACAGCAGCATGGCAGACAGCACGCCACAGCACTGTGACCAATAGCCGCCGCCTACCCACCAACTCCTGCCATACCACGTGCCTAGCCTGTAGTTGGCAGAAGAGGAAGAGTGCACGACACGCCTGCTCTGTGTCAGCCGCTACCTATCCACCACTCACAGGCAGGGCACGTGCATAGGTTACAGTTGGTAGCGTGTTGGGCCGGCTAAACCCCTTGGAAACCTACCTTCGGCTATAAATACCACAAATGGTATGATCATATCTTACGACATTATCATCATATTATACCTGATATCTGCTCTAGCAATCTCTTAATATACTTTTATATTTAAAGAGCAATCTAGTCTGATTCTCACGCCGGAGGGTGGTCACAAGGAGGAACCCCCCCCTTCTCAGTGACGAGCTCACGGTGTCTGTTTTGCAGGTTATCAGAAGAACCATCTTCCAAGGGTCTAACCCCTCGTGGGAAACATCTCTCCAACCCCCAGGTTACCAGTAATCTGTCTGGGGTCTGGTTAGTGTTTCTTCATTGGCGCCATCCGTGCATAAAGCTAGAACTACAATTTTCTCCAGTTTTTTCAAAACTTTATACAAAAGATGGTTAGAGAAATTCCGGTAACCACAACCCCAGCTATTGGGGGGAATACCGGCAACACAGTTTTTACAAACACTACTCCGGCTACCGAAGCCGGAGCAAGTGAAGTAAATTTTACGAACACTACCCCACTTACTAAAGCAGGGGCAAGTGCAGTAAATGACCGCCTACTGGGATCCACCGATACCCAGTTTGAAAAACGAAGACTCCCCCGCCAGACTCTCGACGAAGTCAAGGCATGGGCGGAGGCACGACAAAAGGAATTCCAGGCTGAGTTGAACGAACGCTTGCGTTCCGTGCAACAGGCCGACGAATTCGAATACTGGGAGGATGACTCGGAGGAATCCGACTCCGACGCGAACCCTCGTCATAAGGCAAAAGGGAAGCGTAAAGAAACGGAAACCCAACCGAAAAGGCATTTTGGACAAGCCTTCAAACCAAAAAGCATAGATGGAAGTCCACGAGACTTCTCTAAAACGTTCAGACCAAACGTTACAAATGCAGGAACGTCCAAATTTGCACGGGACATTGCTGAAGCAATTGCCCCGAAGAGTGCTAAACAAATGCCTAACATAGGCACATATGACGGCCTATCTGATCCAGACGACCATTTGAACAGGTTCATAGCGGGGGCAACCGTTAGCAATTGGACGGAACCCACGTGGTGTTACATGTTCCAAATGACGCTGGTGGGGGCCGCTAGGGCTTGGTTTGATCGTTTACCGGTTAACCACATTTACGACTGGGCAGACTTCCAGCAGAAGTTTAGCCAACACTTCAGCCAGCAGCGAAAGTATACCGAGGAGCAATGGACAATCCTCAAATGCACACGGGAAGAAGATGAATCTCTGCCAAACTTCATCACTCGCTTCAACTCAAAGAAGTTAAGTTTGGGCAATATCAGCGAGGATCTTGTTCGCGCAGCCTTCATCCAGGGCGCGCAGGACCCAGAGCTTATCCGGACCCTAACGGGTAAAGATGGAATGCCATCCACATGGGATGGCATCATGACAGCAGCCAAACGCTATGCGGAAACGGAGAAGCAACTGGGTAGAGACCTTCCGCAGAGCACAAACCTTTACACCCAGAGGACGAGAGAGGACAACGTCCTCACCGCCCGATTGAACAAAAAACGGAAGCAAGGCATTTGGCAGTCAAGGGTAAACTTTGACACCTCATCCGGCTTACAGCACCGATTGGGTGAAAGGGATAATGTAAAGCCGCACCGGAACCCCAGATGGACGCCACTTACCAAAAGCGTCACTGACATATTTGCTACTGAAGAGCTCCCATGGCCAAAGCCTCCAGAAATCCGACATCGTCACGATGCTGATCGGAGCAAGTACTGTGACTATCACAGAACAAAAGGCCACAACACTGAAGAATGCATAGACGTAAAAGACATGGTCGAAACATTCGTCAGAGATGGGACGCTCGCGCACCTCGTGGCGAAATAAAAGCTAAGCAGGCAGGCAGGTGCGTGTGGAACCACGGCTGGGGTAAACACGAATAAAAAATCAGCTTCAATAGAGACTACATGCTGCGTAAAGAACGAGATCCCGAAACAGGTGCGTGTCGGCTCGATGGCGCTCCCATCCCAACAACATGGAAGGGAGCTCATTTACACAGTTTGCATGTAAATCAATTCCAATTTGTAAAGAAAAGGCCAAGAGCCACTTCTAATGGAAATGATTCTCTCTAGAACATCGAAGCTGATGATTTTACATTTATACTTTTCTGGACACTAATATGCCGGTTTTCACCGCATAATTACGTGAAGTCATTGCATGGGAAGGCGGTCCTACCCGCACGAACCCAATAACGTGACAAACCTTCACGCAGGTCAGTTGAAGGGGAAAAAGTTCAGCACCCAAAAATGAAAGTGCCGGTCTATCCGCATGAATCATTAAGGAAACTGAATAATAACCTGTCAACAACCGCGCGTCGAACGGTTAAAACTATCCAACACTGGACGACATTCACATTACGTGAAGTCGTTGCGTGGGAAGGCGGTCTTACCCGCACGAACCCAATAACGTGGCAAACCTTCACGCAGGTCAGTTGAAGGAGTTCATCCCATTAAATGAAAGTGCCGGTCTGTCCCGCATGAATCATTCGAGGGAACTGCACCAACAACCGCGCGTCGAACGGTTCAAAACAAAATTCTTAAAAAGATGAGAAAAACCTACACGCAGGTCAGATAAGGGTAAAGTCTTGCCATCCTACTAAGTGCAAGTGACGGTTCTACCCGCACAATCACGAAAGGGGAAGCAAAACTTCACACCTATTATCAACCACGTTCAAAGGTTAACTTATCCTCAAAAGGTAAGAGAAACCTACACGCAGGTCAGATAAGGGTAAAGTTTTGCCATCCTACTAAGTGCAAGTGACGGTTTTACCCGCACAATCACGAAAGGGGAAGCAAAACTTCACACCTATTATCAACCACGTTCAAAGGTTAACTTATCCTCAAAAGGTAAGAGAAACCTACACGCAGGTCAGGTATGGGTAAAAGTTTTGCCATCCTACCAAGTGCAAGTGACGGTTCTACCCGCGCTATCACGAAAGAGGAAGCAAAACTTCACACCTATTATCAACCACGTTCAAAGGTTAACTTATCCTCAAAAAGTAAGAAAAACCTACACGCAGGTTAGATAAAAGTTAAAAGTTTAGCCATCCTACCAAGTGCAAGTGACGGTTCTACCCGCACAATCACGAAGGAGGAAGCGAAACTTTAACCCACTATCAACCACGTTCGAAGGTTCTTATTCTAAACACTTGGAAAATTGCTATTTTAAACTAAGTATGCAAGTCATAAGTTTATAAAGCAAAGAATCCAATGAAAGGAATAACAATCGTATATTTCAATGATATATTACAACAGTGGCCGGGTAACTACCCGCCTAAAAGAAATCTATACAAAGCTAAGTCTATCCTAGCAGTGGGAAGGGATCTTCAGGATCAGGCTTCAGGGCCACCTCCGCTTGGACCAGCACCGTCAGAGCGCGGCTGCCCAAGGAAAGCCTTAAGGATGTTTAGCCCATCATCAGCAGCAGCAGCTTCGTTCACCTTCTCCACCACTGGATGCGGGAAGGCAGCGTACTGGTTCACAGCTTGGTCATAAGCAGCTTCAGTATTAACATTGAATAAAGGGAAGTTGGAGGGCGGAAAGCCTCTCTCAGCAAACCCTAGACCAAGCAGGAAGCCAGTCTTCTCCCCATCCTCATGAGAAGCGTTGAGGGCTGTGCTCATCGCATCGTCATAAGAGGTCTCCGAAAGGACCCGACGCACAACCTACAAGAGAATACAAGTTAGAACATTTTCTAATTACGAGCATAAAGCGTAAAGAAAAAGTTAAAGATACCTGAGGCAACGCTTCTCGAAGCAGCCATTGGAGGGTAGCTTGACTCTCTTTGTAAGCACGTTCGGCTCCGCTCTTATCAAGGTTGGCAAGTTGAACTTCCTTGGCGGCAGCCTCTTCGACGCTTTTGAGTTTCCTTTCAGTGCGGTCAAGCACCCCCCTCTGGTCAAGGATCTCCTGCAGCTTCTTGGCATCTTCCATTGCCAAGGCGTCATGAGCATGCTGAAGAGCCTTTAATTTGCATTTAAGCTGCTCATTCTCTTCGCGAAGCGGCTCAGCAACAGCTTCAGCCTTGGCAGCCCTCTCAGTTGAGTTTCGCGCAGTCTCCTTGGCCAGCCGAAGCTGTTCATTCACAGCTTGGGCAGCCTTGGAGCGGGCCTCGAGTCGCGCCTGGACTTCAACCTCGAGGGCCTTGAATGCCTTCTCCTTCTCGGCTGCGGCAGCGGCCAACTGCCGGTTCTCCTCCCGAAGAGCCCGCGCTTCAGATACATCTTTGGCGCGAGCTGCTTTTAACTTGTCGTTTTCACGACAAAGCAGCTCGACGCGGGGCTGCGTCCGGGCCTGGAGAACCCGAAGCTCATTGGTTAGCCTACCCTCCTGGTAGCTAGCCATGGCTTCCCCCAACGCACCATGAGGAGCAGCGTGGCGAGCCCAATCCACGCACTCCACAGGGGTGCGAAGGGTTGTTCCTCGGCGTATGTTCCATCTTGGAACATACACTTCATTGGAATCCGACACTGCAAAAGAAACAAAAGCAGTTAGGAAAAGATGATAAAAATATGTAAGGGAAAAAGAACCCTACGTACCTGTAGGGTCAATAACAGGCCGATAGCCGCCAAACCCATCACCTGAACCTAAAGGAAATCCATCCAACAGGTCAGGCAGACGGGAAGGTGGCATAGATCGGCGGGAAGCCTGGCGCATACCTGATGGTCCGGCCGTCGGTGCCGGTGGCGCAGGTATAGTGGCAGCCGCTGTGGCAGCAATGGTTGGCGCCACCTCCTCAGCAACAGTAACCGCCGGCTCCGTGAAAGATGCTGTAAAAATTGCACTCACGGCCGGCGGAGACACCTTCTCAGCTGGAACAGCCTCAGGAAGGCTGGAACCAGCGGAAGCAGGCGTAGACGCCTGGGTCGACGCCTCGGGAAGGCTGACCGAGCCTACCGTCATTGGCGGGGGAATACTTGCTCCAACTCCACCCTGGAATGCGTCAACATCCACACCTGCACAAGCAAAAGTGTTAGAAAAATTTATTTGAAACAACAAATCTAGACAAGAATTATGGGGGTACTCACGGGGTTTCTTGAGCTTGAACGCACGGACGAGCGGGGGCGAACCCGATGGTGCCGGCCTCTTGACACCGGCAACCGTCGTCGTCACTGCCTCCCCGGAGGTAACAGCTACAGCCTCCGGAACGGTGGTCTCCTCACCACCGGGCTTCCCCGCCACCTCTGCATTATCTGACTCCGAGTCAGATAGGACTACCGGGTCGGCCGTAGAGGCCACCCTCTCCTTGCCTTTCCCGACGGCAGCCTTTTTCTTCCGCACCAGTGGAGGACCTTCTGCGGATTCCTCAGAAGAAGAAATGTCAACTCCAGCAGCAGGCACAGCATTGAGAGGTTCAGGGTAGAAGATAGGCTTACCTGGCCGTCGGTGGCTCAGGATCTCTTGGCCTGGCGGGTAAACCTCCACGAACCGACCCGCGGTCTGCTCTAAGATGGGCAACTCGTTCTCGTCCAGAGCACGAGTACCCATCCGCGCGGGACCATCTTCCTCCCGCGGGTTCAGGAGCGACTGAAGATCGTTCCCCTCTGAAATCAACAAGAAAGTTAGTAAAAATCGAAGTCAGCAGAATGAAACAAGACGTACCATAAGGGACAGAGTTCGAACCATATTCAAGGACGATCGGAACCTTATCCGCATTCGCCGCCTTCCACACCCGGCTCATCCCCAACATCACCATCGCCGACTCCGGAAAACGGAAAACCGGGGACTGGACCCGGAAAATCTTCGAGAACCATTCCGCCTCCTCGTAGTTGAGGGCGGGAAGGTTCGGAAGCGCCTGGCCATTCTTGAACTTCATGGCGATGGGGATGGCGCGAGCGGATATGAAGAAGAACTCTCTTCTCCATGAGCGAAGACTCCGCTCGGTGGTACAAATCTTTAAACCCTTGATACGGGTTGTAAGAGTGTACCACCCTTGGATGCACCTCCATGTATAGAAGGTCATCAGACGGTCAACGAGGGGCTCAAGGCCCAGTATCCGGCACACCCACTCAAAGTGCCGGACCTTGGCAATGGCCATGGGGTGCACCTCTGTCAGGTGCACACCGTGCCTCTCTAGTACACGGTACACAAACTTTGTCAACGGAAACCTAAGGTTTCCGTAGACAAAGAATGCAGCATAAACCCCGATCTTGCCACTAGGGGCATCGTACACAGTATGGTGGGGTTCAGGAAACTCAGGCTCGAGAGACTCGAGCATGAACTTCCTGACGATATACTGGTACAGATCGACAGGAAGAGAGCACTGGCATTCGCCAGCAGTCCTCTGGTCATCAGCATCATGAGAAGACATGGTGGAAGAAAGACGAAAAAGAGATTTCAGGGTAATGCTTTACTGAACAGAAAAATTCGCCGGAAATTACTTGAGAAGAAGAGATGAAAGTGGAAAGTGTGGATTGCAAATAACCCTCCCCCCCTTTATATAGTAATCGCAATTAATGCGGTGAATTTAATGCGGAGGAGAGAGAAATCAAATGTGCAATGAAACTATGACACGTGGCAAAAAGCAGACTGACAACAGCTGTTGACAGGACGTGTGCCAGTAATTTCGCGGCCACGCGCCCGAAAAATCGCGCCCACGCGCCTGAAAAAGCGTCTGGAATGACCATATAATGTCACGTCACCATAACTTCCTGCACGTCCTGACGCAGTCAGAAGAAACCGTCGCGCGACGTTCCAGAGGTTTGGACTGTTCCTATCTTTCCACCAACCTTTCGAATTTCAAAATTCAAAATTTAAAAAAAAAAAAAAAAAGAAGCGGGAAAATACCCCCTTTCCTTGGCGAACAAGTAACCATAAGACGGATGCGGGTACAGTGTTAAGGCAAAACCCTTCACATACCTAGCACCCGCAGGGAATTGAAGCCAAGAAAACCTTGGCGAACAAGTAACCATAAGACGGATGCGGGTACAGTGTTAAGGCAAAACCCTTCACATACCTAGCACCCGCAGGGAATTGAAGCCAAGAAAACCTTGGCGAACAAGTAACCATAAGACGGATGCGGGTACAGTGTTAAGGCAAAACCCTTCACATACCTAGCACCCGCAGGGAATTGAAGCCAAGTACCTCGGCAACCAAGTAACTATAAGACAGGTGCGGGTACAGTGTAAAGGCAAAACCCTTCACATACCTAGCACCCGCAGGGAATTGACGCCAGGAATACCTTGGAAGTAAAGTAACCGTAAGACGAGCGCAGGTACAGTGTTAAGGCAAAACCCTTCACATACCTAGCGCTCCGCTGGGAATTGAAACCAAGAAGGATCTTCTGGGCAATGCTTGCGGAAAAGGAAATAACATCCCCGCATAGCGGGAACGTCGAGAACTACGTTGTTTGAAGCTCCAGGATGGAATTGGTGGTTTTAACATAATTGATCACTATGTTCAAAACTACCAAAACCTCATGGAGAATCCACACAACTGGGACTCAATGCTCCTGACCTGCGAGGAGGTTACAGACCTACCCGCATCATACCCAAAGACCAAGCAGGAAACTCGGGCATTTCTGCAAGTGACAAGGACTTCCCATGGAAAACCTTACAAAACCCTTTTCAAAACCCTTTTAAGTCCAAAAGTTCACCTCACTTTATTAAACACGCATGAGAAGAACATTGGACTGGGGGGACTTGAAGAGGTAGGTCACAGCAGAGCCCAGTTGGACCCGCAAGACTCACCTTAAACAGGGACGTCTGCGCAGAGACCAACTGGATCCGCAGGACCAACCATGCTCAGAGAAGTGACGTCCTTACGCGCAGTATGCAAGCTGGTCCCGCAGGAAATGCCTCCCATGGTGAAGGACTCCGCCTGTTCCCGCAGCCTCGGATACAAGCCATGAGGGAAGGCCACCCGCGCAGCATGGCTACACGCACTAGGCACTTAACTCTCCCCAGTGTCACCTGAAGGAATGAGCAAAGGCGGGAGGGGGAAAACTCCCGCCTAAATGAGCCAGTCCGTATGATGGAGGATCTTTTGTGTGATACCTGACGAGGTACAGACAAAAGATCTGACCAAGAATGCGACAGCTCACTGACAGCAGCATGGCAGACAGCACGCCACAGCACTGTGACCAATAGCCGCCGCCTACCCACCAACTCCTGCCATACCACGTGCCTAGCCTGTAGTTGGCAGAAGAGGAAGAGTGCACGACACGCCTGCTCTGTGTCAGCCGCTACCTATCCACCACTCACAGGCAGGGCACGTGCATAGGTTACAGTTGGTAGCGTGTTGGGCCGGCTAAACCCCTTGGAAACCTACCTTCGGCTATAAATACCCCAATGGTATGATCATCTTATATTATCATATTATCATCATATTATACCTGATATCTGCTCTAGCAATCTCTTAATATACTTTTATATTTAAAGAGCAATCTAGTCTGATTCTCACGCCGGAGGGTGGTCACAAGGAGGAACCCCCCCCCTTCTCAGTGACGAGCTCACGGTGTCTGTTTTGCAGGTTATCAGAAGAACCATCTTCCAAGGGTCTAACCCCTCGTGGGAAACATCTCTCCAACCCCCAGGTTACCAGTAATCTGTCTGGGGTCTGGTTAGTGTTTCTTCAATTAACAACACACTGAAATAGTCAAATAGAAAACAAACCTGTAAGAAATCATATAAGTCATCACTCACGCGCTGCTCGTTGTGTCGAATGTCTCGTTTATCTGAGCTGTAACTAAATCCGGTTCCAATAGGTTGGATGCCTGGATGCCAACAAACATATAATGTTGTACACTTATATCACAAGTTATTAAAATTTAAAAACATACAGATTAAATAAGTAATGGGAAATCAACAAATAGATAAATTAATAATAATGTTACCTGATCCCATCCATATTCATTCCAGACAAGAGAACCGTTGTTTTGAATTTTCAAAGGGCCATTTTCATAAAAGAGTGCAAGCTCACTGCTGCATACCGGTCCTCCGGTCAACCAGATAACAACAGGATCCGTTTTACGACCCCTCGTTTTGACGAAAAAGATATTGTCAATTAGCAGTGTACCAACTACCAAGGATCAACAACCTCAATAGTAGTATGTCTGCAATTGTAAATCATAGTATCATAAGTTTCGGTTTCACCAACTTCTAGTAAACACAGCTAAACTAGGGATGAACGGTACCGACCGGTACCGGTACCGAAAATACCGATCCCGAAAATCGGAAATTCTTGGTACCGGCACCGAAATATTCGGTTCGGTTGATGGTACCGGTACCGAGGGTAAAAAATCGAGAAATACCGGTACCGTACCGATCCCGAAACTTAAAACTTTGGTACAGATTCGGTACCGACGGTACCAAATCGGTACCGATTTTGCTATCCCTAAACTAAACTGTATTTTAGGATACAAAGAGTTATCTTTCACCGTGTTCTTTAAATCCAAACTTGTATTTGGTTGTGAATCACTTATTTACTATTCAAGTTCATTAATCTCCAACCCTACTGAAGTCAAGTAGTGCAAGCTTAATAACTTCAAAAATCAAGTGAATTAAAGTACTTAGGGCTCAAATTGTGCTAATAATTGAGCTAATTCAGCATCAACTTTGTAATATATAAACTCAGGTTCTTATTCTTTTCGTCGAATTCGAATCAAAATCGTTATTTCAGTTCTTCATATCTCATATGTAAAGATAAAGAAATTTAGCAAATCCAAGTAATTAGGGTCAAACTGTACGAAAATTTCAAAGATGTCAACATATATTTTGTAACGATTAGAGAAAATTTTAAAATCGTACCTCCTGGTGTAGTAATTAGGATTAGACAGTGGTTGCGTTGGTGATGATACCGGCGGTGGTCGGTGGCGCCTCACCAGCCGCGCCATAATCTGGAATAATCTGAGGCGGAAGTAGAGATCAGGTGTAAAATGGCATCGCTCGATTTGAGGCGTTCGTGGCTGGTGATGAATTCCATGGCCGGCCGTGGTGTTTGGATTCCGGTGTTCTTGGCTGAAAGGAGAGATATGAGGGTGGTAGAGTTTTGAGGGAAGAGAGAAAGAACGGTGGGTTTTGGTATAATTTATTAGGTCAAATTAAATGGGTTTGGTTATTATACATTGGGATGTTAAAAGACTTTTAAATTTTTGAGTGAAAGATGACAGGCATGGATGACACGCAAATTTATTTTTGCAACTTATGACACTAGTTTTATGACGTACAAAAATGAGTGTCAAAAATCTTATAATTTTCAAAAATTATGACATTGTTCTAATGACTCCCACAATTGCTTGTCATAAATCGACGCGTGTCATTGTGCACGTATCATGGAAGCCCTTTTTTCTAGTAGTGCTCGGTGTTTAACATTAAATCATTGAAGTTGAATATTATAATTATAATCTATATGAATAACGATTTACTATATGAACTATCTATCATTTATTTATATGACTTTTTTGTGTGATATAAAAGGTTTGCAACAAGAATATCAATATTTAGTTTTCAATATTTAATTTTCAACATTTTCTTTCATAACTCAAGACAAAAATGCTCCATAAACACATATTTTATGACTTGATTTATACTTTTTTATACATTCAAATATATTTAATTTAATATGCCTTATAATACAAATTACTTAATTAAAAGCATTCAAATTTTTAAACAAAAAATCTGTTTCAATCCATTTCCACTATTTTCGCTTTCCAAAAATCATTTAGGATATGAAAACCTAGAATATCATTTTCATTAGTTACTTAAATTATTTCAATATTATATTTACTTAGTAATTTTATTTTTAGACAAATACAATGATTTGAGGTTATGTTAGTTTTACATGTTGGGTAGTACATAATTGAAGTGTCTATTATAGTTTATATTCAAAATAATAAAGCTATATACAAATTATTATTTTTTAAAAAAATTTTACCGTTATTTGAACATGGCTTTAAGGTTAATATGTCTTTGTCATTTTTCATTCATATGAAATAAAACAAATCATTTTGTTATATTTAAATTTTGGATTTTATATGTTTCTTGATTATACAATTGTTAATTTTAATATATAAAATTAATTAAAATTTGTCATATGCAGAATATTAATAACAACAAATAATTTATCATGATTAATCAATTTCCGATTTTAATAATGATTATATCATCAACGTTTAGGTAAAAAATTTTTTCGGGATAATCATGTTTTTTTATAAACATGAGCAAATGATCTCAAATGACATCATATATATTTATTGATCAAAAAGTATGCTATTTTATGTGTATGAATATTTTTTTGTTAGTTTCATGGATATATATTATAATTTATCTAGGGTCGCGGTATGTACTTGAATAACCTTATTTGTCACACAGACATCTATGTATGGCTATATCAAGAGTTATAAGCAGACATATGTATTACCTTATAAAGAGTCATAAGCAAACATGGACTAAAGATTTTGATTTTTGATAAACGATGACCAACCAATACAATCACAAATGTAGTGTACAAGGAAGGTTTTACTCCCTCCGTCCAATTAAAAGTGTTAATATTTCTTTCTTTGTTTGTCCTATTACAAATGTCTACTTTCAAAATTTATTAGTCAATTTCCAAATTTACCCTTAAACACACACAATAACATTAATAACCAATATTGATGGACCCAATTTCCAAGGGCGTTATTGTTATTTTGGTAAGCAAGAAAAGTAATCATTTAATCTACCTTAAACTTTGTGTTTTTCAAACCATGACATTTCTAATGGGATGGAAGGAGTACTTATTTGTAACATATTTGTGTAATCAATCGTATTTATGTAATTTCTGTAATCTTCATATAAATTGTAATTGTATTAACAATATATGATTATTTTGTTGACTGTAATTCATTTAATGGTTAAAGTTTAAAATTTTCATTAATTACCCGTATAATACACGGGCCTCAATCTAGTATTGGATAAAAGAACCTGGTTAATAAGCAAAAGAGTTGGTTTTATTATATAAAAAATGTAATATGATCTAATTTCCACTAAACAACTAAGCTTCATTACATTTAAAACGTTTCTAAAAATACAATAAGGCCTGCTTAATAAAACGAGATTGTACATCAAGGATACATCCCATTATTATATAGTGATCTTTTTATGGGCGAGAAAATAGTACATGAAATAAATACGAATAAAAATATTTCATGAAAATTGTAGCAACAGCGGTAATAGATAAGGATATGTGGGGTTTACCTGACGAACCTAGGAAGGATAGTTTCTAATGGCAATTCTTGTAATTATGTAATTATCTAAGGGTCTTTTAAGTGACAGAAATTGATATAAAGCAGTGCATACCCTCATCCATAGTCACACTAAACTAGAAACATTAATCTTTCTTTAACAAAATGCAGAAGCTCTTTGCGATCTTAGTGGTTGTGTTCGTATGTGCAACCGCCAATGGCGTTCTATCCTTCACTGACGGTTAGTTTGTTTCGTTCATATCATGGAATATATTAAACTTTCATTCGTTTCGAATTTATTGTTGATTGTTATTTATGAATGGTGTTACATTTTACATGAAGTACATGATCAATAAACACTTTATTGTTATGAGAAAAGTGATTAAAAAACATGTTACATAATTTTTGTTGATCACATATCCAAAGCATGTATCAAACACTATATTTATATTTATAGATTTAACCTTGTATTAGTAATCAAGAATTTACCATAATAATCTTGTTACAATTAAAAAAATAACCCGACTTGTCAACTTAGGTCATAATGTCATATTCACTGACTTGTGAGTACAGTATGAATTACGAATAATTATGACTTATTTTAGCAATGTGTATGTGATTTTCGATTCAAATCATTATTAGCTAGAAAATTATAACCCGTTTTGCTCGTGATTCATCAGTGTTATAGTTTTCAGTGCTTTTGTTTGATAGTTGCTTCGCTTTGATTACGACTTATTGTAGCGATGCATATGTAACTTTTTGTCTCTTGTCTCTTAGGTGATTTCGTCATTTCAAGAAATGCGAACTTATTATTGATCATGATTCATGAATCTTTATAGTTTTCTGCGTGTTTGTTTGATTGCTATCATGCCTTGATTACGACTTATTTATTGTGATCTTGTTACTCGTTCGCCTTCTATATGTAATGGCCATAGTCTCAAAATGTGTATACCAAATTAACTAGAGTAGGTGAAATTTGAAATTAAGGTACAGAATTTGACCATTCAATAAAAGTAGTTATTACAAATTAAAGCTAAACTGAACCTTTTAATGTGATTTAACTTTTTTTTTTTGAATGGCAAATTGGCTATTTCTTAAACTCCTAAACACCTATATATACATAACACCACCACAGCCCAGGTTCGATCCTGGGCATCCACCAAAGAAGGGAATCCCTCCTACCACTAGGCCAAAGCCTAAGTGGCAATGTGATTTAACTTGATAGAAATTATTTATGTTAAAAAAAATAAGAAATTATTGATCACATAGACTAATCAGGCTGTTGAAGTTTTAAAGGTGAAGTGTAACTGTGAATCCACATCTAGCTGCTACGTATGTACTGTGGTCCAACCTCAAAGCTATAAATGTGGAATAATAAATACTAAATAGAATTCAAATCTGTAAACTCTTTACATTTCAATACTACAGCTAAAGATATCAGAAAAATGATTCACCTGTCTTAAGTATGCCCAACAACCATATCTAGATAAATTAAAACGAGAGATATATATCTGTTACACGTACTTTAAACTATATGAATTAATATATATATATATATATTGAAAGATCATTTGGATCAAGGACGAGACATTGACCTACCCGATCGTCAATTCATCATCATTTCACTCAAAAAATCCACTACAAATGAGAAAACCGTTGTCCTAATCTGAAACCAGTCGGGCTTTAAACCAAAATCTCCCCGTTTTTTAATTAGCAATGAGTTAGGGGATCACATTCTTAGCGTGTTCATTATTACCATGAGATTGTCAGATATTAATATTTATCTATCCACGTGTTAAATGGTAAAAGCAGCCTCTGTAAATATGCCAAAATCAAAGCTAAGGTTGAATTTTTCGATCTTATTTTATTAACCAACTACAATTTAAAAGGATAAATTACAAAAAAAAAAGAAGAATATAAATATAAGATTAAATAATTTCACAAAATGATTTAATTATAACAGAGAACCAGGTAAGCGATCAACAACTTACGTCACAACCCCTTCAGTATAAACCGTTTTATTTGAAATTTTGGCCGACTAATTATCATATTGTTTTATGACCCATACTTCTGTCACACAATTCCTTTTCGGCCTCGTTGTCTTTTTTCCTTTGTGAACATGTCGACCATGTTCCTCACTTTTCCAAAAATCTCAACAACACGACAAACATATACAGTACCATTAGTCACGTGATCTAGGACATTCCACGTGATGACATGCTGGCAGCACTCCATGAGAAGTAGTGGCAAAAAGCAACTGGTCCCCTAACCCATTGCTAATTATAGAGTATAGACTACAGCCAAAGATATATACTAGCTACTGTTCGTTCACACCGACCAGCTAGATCAACACGTTTTAAAATATTACTATAACTATAGATAGCGGTGGTTGTCGGTTGCGCTGGCGAAATTGACGTGAGTCGCAATTGTATTGGTTTGTATTCGTATAACTTATGATATCAAAAGGTATATTTAAAAAAAAAGGTTATGCTGAAGTATCAAAATAAAAAGTTAAAAACATAAAAACAAATGCCAGTACAGATTTTAATAATACCAAAACCGAAGTTAAGGAAAGTTTATGAACACATGTTATAATGTAAAGATCAAATTGAATGATAAATAAATGAATTACAAACTTATATTACTTATATATGTAAAATGTAATGTTCCTACATGATTGGATAGCAAAATTCAATTATTATAAAGTTTAACATGTGTATATTTAATTAAAATTTAAGGAATATTACCAAATGGTCAATTCGAATACGGCCCGAAACCGTCCCAAATGAAGGGTACACGAGTGATAGACCCAAAGGCGATACCAAACTGGGAGCTCACCGGGTTTGTTGAGTACATAAAATCGGGACAAAAACAAGGAGACATGTTGCTAGTTGTGCCCGAAGGCGCGTATGCAGTTAGGTTAGGTGAGGATGCTTCAATAAAGACCAAGGTGAAGGTGACAAAAGGGTTGTTTTATTCGGTCATGTTTAATGTTGCTAGAACATGTGCCCAAGAGGAGAAGTTGAATGTTTCGGTGTCACCAAATTCTGAGCCTAATGATTGGGGAATCTTGCCAATGCAAACCATGTATAGTAGCAATGGTTGGGATACATACTCGTGGGGGTTCTTTGCTGAAGCTGATAATATTGAGATCGTGATTCATAACCCGAGCGTCGAGAAAGATCCGGCATGTGGTCCTCTTATTGATTCTGTTGCATTGAAGGCATTATACCCTCCTAGAAGAACCAATAGTAAGATAAATTGTTCTGGACTTCACGGTTTTGTTTCCCTAGTTTGTGCTTTTAAGGACATTTTGGGTCAAACCACTAACTATGGTTCGAAAACAACAAACCAGCCCAGCATGGGCGGGAGGTTAAATGGTTTGTTATCGTTTTGACTATATAATTAAACCGATTTTTTTTGTTTAAACCCTTTTCTATATTTGGCATCGTTAGTTAATATCATTTTTTAAATAATAAATATTTTAGTGAATGGAAAATCACAAAAAAAAAAAATAATAAACTGAAGAAAAAAAAGGTATTTTGACTAAATATATTAGCAATATGTCCATTGATTGAATAAAAATATGTATTTGCCCCACGAGATAATAAAATTGTTTGGATTTCAAATTGGCTGACATTCTTCCAAAATATAAAAATGTATAAAAAAAATAAAGATTAAACGGTATATTAAAAGTTTCAAAAAGATCGAAACATTAAACCGTAAACCAAACTGTTCAAACCGTTTTAATCTCAAACGGCTTACATGCTTTAGTTTAAATCACACGTGGCTGAAATGAGATGCTAATATAATTTTCAATATGTTTTTTAATTTCAGCTAATATGTTGAAGAATGGTGATTTTGAGGAGGGTCCTTTCGTGTTGCCCAAAACCGATGTTGGCGGAGTTCTAATTCCTCCAAACATCGAGGACGACCATTCACCACTCCCTGGTTGGATGATCGAGTCACTAAAAGCCGTAAAATACTTAGATGCAGAGCACTTTGCAGTGCCCAAAGGAAAACGAGCGGTAGAGTTAATAGCTGGTAAAGAAAGTGCCATTGCACAAGTGGTCAAGACCATCCCTGGCAAAGTATACGCTCTTTCTTTTGTTGTTGGAGATGCCAACAATGCGTGTGAGGGATCCATGGTTGTAGAAGCCTTTGCAGGCAAAAACACCCTTAGAGTACCCTATGAGTCTAAAGGCAAGGGCGGGTACAAACAAGCAGTTCTTAAGTTTAAGGCCGTGACAACACGTACACGTGTGAGGTTTTTAAGCACATTTTATCAAATGAAGACCGACGGTTCCCTTTGTGGTCCGATCATTGATGATGTGAGATTGGTCGGCGTTCGGTATGCTAAACATGCTTGATTTGTTTTACTTGTTTCGTGTGGCGTAGGGGGTGCTTGATCACCCCTTATGATGTTATTTAGCATGTTATGTATGTTAATGTTGTTTCTGTTGTGTACTAGAAACAAAATCATGTTTAATTGATGTTTACATGAATAGATAAATCAAAGTAATTATTTTATTATTACTGACCAAATATTATTCCTAGTAACCTGATATATAATTGTAATGAATATATTCAAACACAATAATTAAGATTATTAAATCGTGTTGGTGGTGTTATGATATAATAAGCTTCTGATTAAGAATAAGTAATGACATGGCATGATTAATAGTAATTAATTTAAGATAGTTACTAAACAATATAATTCAAATTGACAGCCATAGAGATGTCACATGGGGATCGAGGATCAACGAGTTGAACAAAAGATACATAGGTGCACTAAAATAATATAAGTCGCTTGAATCACTGACGGTTGTCATAAGACACAGATGAAACGGAAAAATATATATATATTTAAACATTTTAAATTTATAATTTCAATTTGCGTAATCGAGTTGTCTATGTTTTTCTTATTTTGAATGTTTAACCTATGTCCTATAACTTTTAAATCTTAATGTTAGGTGTGAGCAAAAAACGGTTCAGAACCGCTAGAACCGAGGAACCGGAACCGAACCGGTGTCTCAGAACCGCTAACTTGTTTTACCCTGTGGTTCTCGGTTCTCATAATTAGCATTAAACGGTTCGCGATTCGGTTCCGGGTAAAACCGACGGTTCTAGACTTGGAACCGAAGAACTGGAATATTAAAAACGTTTTAACTAAATTGACCAATTCCAAATTTTTATAGAGTAACTTATTAACCGGCATCCATTCAATCATTCTTTAATTCAAATCTTCTTTCTTTACGTTCAAGACCTAGCAACCATGATCAATTTTGATTTAAGTTATCAAGGTAATTTAATATAAAATGATATGATCTTCTTTTAATCTATCGTTGCTAATGATTTTTTTAACTTCAACAATTATGTTTTAATCAAAAATATAACAGATGTTCATATTGTAATCTAAATTATTTTTACCGTGAAAGAAGACATATAATTATATAAACTTGTTTCGTAATTTGCAAAGTTTGCACAACTCATTTGATAAATATACAACGGAACCGGTTCTTTCTGGCCATAATCGATTAGCGAGAACCAACTTTGTCGGTTCTGGAACCGGACCGGTTTACGTAGGTTCCGATTCGGTCTAAATTTCAGTCATTTTCGGTTCCGGTTCGGTTCTCGCGGTTCTGAACCGTTGCACAGCCCTACTTAATGTTTTCCTATACATGGTTTGAATGTTTTTCCTATACACACAAAAAAAGGTTCAACTGCTGATCGATACTCTCTATACAGACCGTGTATTTTTATTTATCGAACATTTTAACTTCTATCATAAACAGGATGGAGGGGAACCTGCTTATGACAAGTAGTGATTATTTTAAGGGTTGTTTGTTAGCCTTTTAATGATTATTAAAAGACTACCACTTAATGGTTTATAGGCTCGTATTATAAAAAAAGTCACGTTTATGTGGATTTTGCTCATGTTAAGACACCATTGTTATGATAAAGTTGTTTGAAGAAATATTTCAGAAATATCATGTTAGAAGTCATGGGAAGAGTGTCCATCAAGTTGGAACAAACTGCTTTTTTTACTTGGAAGTTTTCAATTTGTATATACTTTTCAAGATTCTTTGTTCTATATTTTGTAATGAAGTTGTGTACTCAAAAGTCTTTTTATATCTAGTTAGCTTCTTTGTAAGTTGGCGTTTAGTTTGCAGCAATCGAGTATTCTATATGTGAATTTCATA
This sequence comes from Bidens hawaiensis, assembly GCF_021521415.1. NCBI lineage: Eukaryota > Viridiplantae > Streptophyta > Magnoliopsida > Asterales > Asteraceae > Bidens > Bidens hawaiensis. Next base: position 91,846 of record NW_027492864.1, on the reverse strand, counting down.
ATCTTTTTTTATACATCTTAACATATGAAGACTGATGGTGCTCTTTGTGCCCCTATCACATATAAAATTTTGTGTTCAAGTTAAACATGCTTAAATTGTTTTATTATTATTATTATTATTATTATTATTTTTTTTATAAAATCTAGCAAGAGATTATATCATTATATATAGTTCATTATATGTCATAAAAACCTATATGTTAAAAATATTTATTTGTTACTTTTGTTTATCGTATATTCAGCTATGGTATGGTTTATAAGTTTATTTGTTAAGCTTTGGATTACTCAATTTTTAATATTAACTTATTTGGGAATAAATTTGCTTGTCGCTTTAGTTGGTTTGTTGTTTGGTTGTTAGTACACTTGGGCTTCTAGCTTTTCGTGAGTTACCATTTTTTTTGTTTATAATATGGGCCTTAACTTTTTTTATTATATGGATTATGGATAGGTGTCTGTAAGTAATATAAGATAGAGCTGGCCCAATCACTTGAATGTACGAGCCCATGGTCCGATTGTGCAAATTAAAGAAAAAACTAGTGTGGCACTGTGGCCCACTAGAGGTGAACATAACAGTTAACCGGTTTTTTCTTAACCGTTTTTTTAATAGTCTAACCGGTTATAAACCGATTAGAGTAATACCGGTTAGTAACCGGTTACGATGTTCACCTCTAGGCCCAACTACCCTGGTCTTTTGGGGCTAAATAAAACCCACACAGGTGCATAACAGGTAAATAACCTAAGGGCATTCGTAGACATAAAAAGTGAACAATATTCGTAGACAAAACCCGAACCGAGTCCGGTCAAAACCTGAACCGAAACCAATTGTAACTTGATAAAGAAGCCGGTTTTAACCGAATAAAAACTAGTCATAAACCATTTTTAACTTTTATTGACTCAACCAAACCGGTTTTAAGTTTTAAACCGGTTTGTGCACATGTATGTACCCCCTGCTAGGAGTGTCCAAAAAGCCCGAACCCGATTAACCCGACGTGGACCCGAATAAGCTAATTAGGGTCGGGTTATATAGGGTCAAAAAGTGTTTATCGGGAATTCGAGTTAACCTGAATAACCCGAATTGTTAATAGAGTCGGGTTTCAAATTTGTTTTTAGAAAAAACTCAGGTTTCAGGTTAGTTTTTTTATTTTTAAAAACCCGAATAACCCGACCTAATTAACCCGAAACCCGATCAAATTAAACTACCCCCGTGCGGCCGTGCCTCACCTGGCTTATAGAAAAGTTATTTTCCTTTTTCTATAATACTTTTTTTCTAAAATAACGTGTTACAAAAATACGTGCATGATATACAATTCAAACCATTACCTCCCTGGACGCACGGGTAAATACTTTCACTTAAATATTCATTTCCACACCACATAAAAAAAACATTTTGTTGTAAAACAAAGAAAAGTTCCCAGTGGGCGATTCAGATCAACCGCCGAAAACCTAGGGTTCCGGTGACCATGTTCCGACGAGCCTCTTCTAAACTCCTATCCTTCCGATCCGCCGCCAGACCTCACCGCATCCTCACCTCCTCTCCCTCGCCGGTGACTCCCCGCTCGTCCGCCACCGTCGTCACACGTCACTTCTCCGGTTCGTTATTTTATCCTCTCAGATCCGTATTTAATTAAAATATCTTATTACTTGTTTGTTGTGTTTAATTGTTACGTTGTGTGTTGTATTTGATAGGAAATGTTACGAAGAAGGTGGAGGATGTGATGCCTATTGCCACTGGTCACGAACGTGAGGAGCTTCAAGCTGAGCTTGAGGTGGTTATAATTGTGGAATTATTATTATTATTATTATTATTTAGTTATAATTTGTTATTTACTTTTGGTATTGATTGTTATTTGTTGTTTTGTGTAAATAGGGAAGGGATATTTTGGATATTAATTTTCCTGAAGGTCCGTTTGGTACCAAGGTAAGTGAAATGATTATTGTGCAATAAAAACGTTATGTTATATTCATGCCGGTAGTAACTTAAATGTTGTAAACAAAAGTGTATGATATGGATGTGTGCCAAATTAGGTCTAGTTTTTATGAAGTTGAACACTTGAGTTAGTCTGTAATGTCGAGTCTATAAGAAGTCATGTAAATACTAATTTTAATGGAAATTTTTTCAAGCAGTGATAATAAGTTAGCAGGACATATACATGATAATTCATGTGAGCTAACAGCTTGCTTGAGGGCACTCTAGTACTCTACTATTAATAGTTTTACAAAAAAAATCATATCTTCACGACTCTATTTGTATGTGGTTTATCAGTTTGTGTATGTGCTAAGAAGTAAGTAAGTAAGAACTATGTGTTTGCTTTATTGTATTACGCTCACTAAGAAACTTTGTATGATTTATTTCGAGCGAATGTAATTCAAAGAGGACATTAGTAGTCAATTTTTTATCTTAAAGAAAGGACATTGGCCGCATTCTAACTTTTATAAAATTTAACCATTTGATTACAAAAAAGTTTTTGCATGATGATTGTCATGAATAAACTTTCATAATTTGTTTTTTAAGAACTGATATGGCCTTTAGTTTTTCGAAAGCATTAAACATACGTTGACGTTGAACCGTTTCTGAATGTTTGTTATTTTGTTGCATGTAGGAAGCTCCTGCTGTGGTGAAATCCTACTATGATCAAAGAATTGTGGGTTGCCCTGGGGCTGAAGGCGGTGAGTCAATTCTAGTTCTTTTTTATATTCATTAACAATGCATTCTTTGACTTTTTTTATAGGCTAGATATGTTTGTGTGTTCAATAACTTGTTAACAATATTATATTCTTTTTGTCATACAGAGGATGAGCATTATGTTGTTTGGTTTTGGCTAAAGAAAGGTGAACCACATGAGTGCCCAGTATGCTCACAATATTTTAAGGTCAGTACATCTTAATGAAGTTGATCATTACCGAATGTACCCTTTGACCTGAGTCAGCCTTTGACCTGTATCTGGTTGTTTTGCAGTTGGAGGTAGTGGGCCCAGGTGGGCTTCCAGATGGGCTTGATGAAGATGACCATCATCACTAATTGCATTTACAATATTATGCCGGAATAAGAATCTGGTGAGAGATAACTGAGACTTGAAAGTTCTGCAGTGTCAGGATTTAAAAAGGTCGTGCGTTTTGTTTGTTTGATTATATGTTTACTTTACTGTTTGTTTTTGGCTGATGGCTAAATGAGAGCATGCATACTGCATACATTCTTTTTTGTTTGTGAATCGCGACATCATTGCTTGAATGCATTCAAAATAATTTATGGTCACTAACTTAAGGTTTTAGTGATTCTATTCAAAATTATTTACCATTGCACTTGATGTGATGTATTTAAATGATGCTCTAAACATGCTTCGCATAATGCGCTATGTTTCGCATGACATGATTTAGAGGAGGAAAAGTGAACACACAACAAAAAAATAGAGCATAAAACGGTGCAGAACATTCACGTATGTGCTCGCATTGTGCATCAATCGGTTTCTTCAGTTTTGGATCGTTTTTTCGAACTTCATGCATACTCCTACTTGTAATGTTATAAACGAGCCAGATTAGCAAATAATGAAAGTTAAAATTTTTTTTGTATTGTTATATGTATATAATAAAAATATGTTTAAAACTTAAAAGGGTGGACAGGAAAATGTGCAACTGCATAATGTAAATCAAATTAACTTGCAATTGTAATCATTTAAGCACTGTACATTAGTTAGCTTTCTGTAATGTATAGGTGCTCCAGTTCAGAAACGCCCAACAAGATTATAAAAACTAGTAATTTAATGAACCCAGCCCAGAATAGAATATAAAGAGACTACCAACAAACAAACAGAACTCCCAGCGTTTTCCGAATAGCGTTTCACATAAATCACCACATGGTTTTCTTTCACTTCCTACACATTAAATTAATGTCATAAACATATAAATTGATAATAAAAAAGGTTGATCATTGATGATACATTCATTAACAACCACTAACCTGCTCAACAATGTCATTTAGAGTGATTAAATCGTAATGTGTATGAGGGTCATCGGGCACACTAGTTGAAACTTGCATTGCGTAGAATGATATCCAGGTGCCTACAATTGAAGCATAGAATGTAGGTTTCATATTTCAAATTCTTGGATAGCTTTTGGAATCGTGAATGTATTCCACCTTCAGGTTAAAATGTTTAGTGGAGTACGAAATCAGTAATAGGGTTAGACAGGATTAGACAAAAAGTGTCGTGCAAGTAACGAGATGTTTTTTTTATGTAAACAAATTTTTGTTTAGACCGATGTAGTTGCGCGAATACAATCCCCTGATTTAAATCTCTTGAACAGCATGTTTGATAACGTCCTAGCCATCATGTTACAGAGAAAACTACACCAAATCGAGGAACAAGATGAACTGATTAAAGGAGCTGATGATTAAAAGGTTCTTACAGATGTTGAAGGATTCTGATAGTGATAAGAGAGTGGGTCTCTATAAAAGCAATCATAAATATATTTATATAATAACTTGGTATGCATGCAAATTGCAAAGTCTTCTTTAACTAATGGATCTCTCATCTCTGGTCTACATTGGGCCGCGTTTGATGTGTGGCCGATTCGCTCACAGATTCAAGGTTACTAATGAGAAATGAATCTTTCTATTTTGTAAATATCAAACTATCTATATAATTGTCTACCATAAAATCCTATGTGTCGCTCTCAGGTTGTTCCCCCCATTCTCTAGAGCCACCAGATTGCTTGATTTATAAATTGAGACTTCTCATGCATTTGACCCGAATTTGCGGGTATGAGTCTCACAAAACCCGGATAGTCTTTAAATGGGTTATAACATCTCATTTATTTGTAAAACTATTTCATAATCAAACAATAATTTTTGCGGGTCATGGGTCTCACCAAACACGGATAACCTTTAAACGGGTTATAACATCTCATTTATTTGTGAAATAACCCCTCAATCATCAAAGAATAATTTTCACGGGTTATGTGTCTTACCAAACTCTAATAGCCTTCAAATGAGTTATAAGATCTCATTTATTGATAAACACTTTCATCATCAAACCCTAATTTAATTTATCTGCTTTCCATGTTCTCCGTTGCCGGTTTATCATCTACATCGTCGGTTAACTTCTGATACTACCAACCATCGTCAACTACATCAATGCCCCCTTTTTCATTAGACAAATATTTGTGTTCATGTTTGTACATTTAAAAAAAAACTAACATGTTCCTGTTCGTTTATGTTTGTTCATTAAAAATCTTAAAACCTAAACATCTCAACTGATAAAACCCAAACGTTAAAAAATATAATAACAAACTAATATATATGTATTAAATTAAAACAAAACTCCGTTAAAAATAAAATAAATCATCATAAAATAGCAAAAAGATTAAAAACAAAACTTTAAATAAACTCCCGTAACACGGGAGGATCACACTAGTTTTATCAATAATTCAATATTATATCCTTTTCAAAATCCTATTCATTTTTTTTATGCATATTATATACTTTGAAATTTTATTTGGTTATTAATCTTACGAATATTTAATTGCTTAAATTTAATATTTATAATTCTCAACTAATATTATCAATTTCCCTAGTTATAATTAATATTTGTTGAGCAATTTAAACTTGTGTAACAACAATATTCTTTGAATTTGTTTATTAGTTAAACAGTTGATAATTTTTCAGTCAAAAATACAAACGTGTATAAAACAGTTTGGTTTAAACCATAAACTATTATACTCATTATTTATTTATTTATTTATCTTTGTCTAACAAAATTTTCAGTTATTACATAAAATATAATATTAAATTAATAAGAATAAGCAGTCAAACAGGTCTATATTCAAAAGTAAAAAATGAATCGTTTAAACAAAACCAAGATTGGTGTGCAAAAACCAAACCATTAGCCAATTCAATCAAAACAACTTACCTAGAACGGTTTATTCATATCTGAAGAAACACCAGTCGAACCCCGACAGATTACGAGTAACCTGAGGGTTAGATAGATGTTTCCCACGAGGGGTTAATTCCGGCAAGATGGTTCTTCCGATAACCTGCAAAACAGACACCGTGAGCTCGTCACTAAGAAAGGGGGGGGGGTTCCTCCTTGTGACCACCCTCCGGCGTGAGAATCAGTCTATATTACTCTTTGATTATAAAAGTATATTATTAATACTAGAGCAGTTATCAGGTAAATTATACAAGATATTAGATGATTAAATGATAATACCATTTGATGTCTTTTATAGCCGAAGGTGGGTTTCCAAGGAGGTTTAACCGGCCTATTACTCTGCCAACTGTAGCCTACACACGTGCTCTGCTGGTAATTGGTGGATAGGCAGCGGCTGATAGTGACCAGGCGTGCTGTTCACTTTTCCTTTTCCACCAACTACAGGCTAGGCACGTGGTATGGCAGGAGTTGGTGAGCAGGCGGCGGCTATTGGTCACAGTGCTGTGGCGTGTTGTCTGCCATGCTGCTGTCAGTGAGCTGTCGTATCGTTGGTCAGATCTTTTGTCCATACCTCGTCAGGTATCACACAAAAGATCCTCCATTATTATACGGACTGGCTCATTTAGGCGGGAGTTTTCCCCCTCCCGCCTTTATGCGGGAATGTTCCCGACTTTGCTCATTCCTTCTTCAGGTGACTACTGAATTATTATGAGTGTTAAGCCTTATGCGTGTAGCCATGCTGCGCGGGTGGCCAGTCCCTAATGGCGGGTACCCGCGCCTGCGGGAACAGGCGGGTTACTTGGAAACCATAGGGAGGCATTTCCTGTGGGACCAGCTTGCGTACCGCATGTGAGGTCGTCACAACTCTGAGCGTGGTGGGTCCTGCGGGACCAGCTTGCGTACCGATGGAAGATGCCAAGAAGCTCCAAGAGATCCTGGACCAGAGGGGCGTGCTTGACCACACCGAGCGGAAGCTTAAGGGCGTTGAAAAGGCTGCTGCAAAGGAAGTGCTACTTGCCAACCTTAACAAAAGTGAAGCCGAACGCGCCCGCACCCAAGCTCAAGCCGCCCTTCAAGAAGCTCTGGTTGCCAAGGAATGGCTTCTTCGAGAAGCGTTGACTCAGGTATGTTTAGCTTTACGTCTTCACGCTTTCCTTTGTACATAGAAAAGGTGTTTGACACTTGTATTTTCTTTGTAGGTTGTGCATCGGGTCTTCTCAGAGACTACTTACGATGATGCCATGAGCGCAGCCCTCAACGCTTTTCATGAGGATGGGGAAAAGGCCGGCTTCCTGCTTGGTCTAGGGTTCGTTGAGAAAGGCGTCCCGCCTTCCAACTTCCCTTTGTTCGATGTGGACACCGAAGCTGCATATGACCAAGCGGTGAACCAATATGCTGCATTCCCGCATCCGGTGGTGGAGAAGGTGAAGGAAGTCGCTGCTGCTGATGATGGACTTGCTATCCTCAAGGCTTTCCTTGAACCGCCACGCTCTACTGATGGGGCGGGTCCAAGTGGAAGTGGTCCTGAAGCTTGATTCTGAAGATCCCTTCCCGCTGCTAGGATAGACTATAGATTTTGTTTTGTAGGCGGGTAGTTACCCGGCCATTCTTGTAATATATCTTCTGTGAAATACAAATCTTTTTGCGGATAAGACTGTTATTTCCTTTGGGTTCATTGCTTTATAAACCTTATATGACTTGCATACTTAGTTTAAATTAGCGATTTCCCAAGTGTTTAGAATAAGTTAACCTTCAATGTGGTTGACAGTAGGTTGAAGTTTTGCTTCCCCCTTTGTGAGTGTGCGGATAGGACCGGCACTTGCACTTGGTAGGATGGCTAAACTTTACCTATGTCTGACCTGCGCGTAGGTTTTTCCTTATCCTTTCAGAATGACTTTTAACCGTTCGACGCGCGGTTGTTAATGAGTTAGTGTTCAGCTTCCGCTACCAGGATTCATGCGGGTATACCGGCACTTTCACATAGTGGGATGGCTGAACTCTTCCCCTTTAACTGTCCTGCGTGAAGGTCTTGTCATTTTCTGGGTTTATGCGGGTTTTGCCGCCTTCCCCACGCAACGATTCTTCACTTGATGCGGTGAATACCGGCATTAGTGTTCGAATCGACCGTTCAACGCGTGGTTGTTAATAGGTTAGTGTTCAGCTTCCTCTACCAGGATTCATGCGGATATACCGGCACTTTCACATAGTGGGATGGCTGAACCTTTCCCCTTTAACTAACCTGTGTGAAGGTCCTGTCGTTTTTTGGGTTTATGCGGGTTTTGACGCCTTCCCCACGCAACGACTCTTTTCTTGATGCGATGACTACCGGCATCTCCATGTGCAAAGTTCATAAAATATAAATGTAAAATCATCAGCTTCAATTTGAAGGAGAATCGTTTCCATTAGAAGTGGCTCTAGGCCTTCTTTACAAATTTGGAATTGATCTACATACAAACTGTGTAATTGAGCTCCCATTAGACGTGGCTTGGATGGGAGCACCATCGAGCCGACACGTATCTTGTTCGGATCTCGTTGTTTACGCAGTATGTAGTCTCCGTTGAAGCTGCGATTTTATTCGTGCGTTTCCCCAGCTGGGGCTCACGCATCAGCCTGCTCGACGCTCACTTCGCCACAAGGTGCGCGAGTGTCCCATCCTTGACAAATGCTTCGACCAAGTCCTTTACGTCTAAGCATTCTTCAGTGTTGTGGCCTTTGGTTTTGTGAAAATCACAATACTTTCTCCGATCAGCGTTGTGGCGATGCCGAATAAATGGAGCCTTTGGCCACGGGAGCTCCTCCGTGGCGAATATCTCGGTCACACTCTTTGTGAGTGGCGTCCACCTGGAGTTCTTCTCCGGTTTCACTTTATCTCTTCCGCCCAACCGATGTTGGAAACCGGACGGGGTGTCAAAGTTTACCCTTGACTGCCAAATGCCCAGCTTCCGCTTTTTGTTTAATCGGGCGGTAAGGACGTTGTTTTCCCTCGTCTTCTGGGTGTAGAGGTTCGTGCTCTGTGGAAGATCTCTACCCAGTTGCCTCTCGGTTTCCGCAAAGCGTTTAGCTGCGGTCATGATGGCATCCCATGTGGATGGCATGCCATCTTTGCCCGTTAGGGTGCGGATGAGTTCCGGATCGTTTGCGCCCTGGATGAAAGCGGCGCGAACGAGATCTTCGCTAACGTTGCCCAGGCTTAGCTTCTTCGAGTTGAAGCGAGTGATGAAGTCAGGCAAAGATTCTTCCTCCTCTCGGACGCACTTGAGGATTGTCCACTGCTCTTCAGTGTACTTTCTTTGCTGACTAAAGTGTTGGCTGAACTTCTGTTGGAAGTCTGCCCAATCGTAGATGTGGTGGACCGGCAGACGGTCGAACCACGCTCTAGCTGCCCCGACCAGCGTCATTTGGAACATATAACACCACGTGGGTTCCGTCCAGTTACTGACGGTCGCCCCCGCGATGAATCTGTTCAAGTGATCGTCAGGGTCAGAAATACCATCGTACGTGCCTATGTTGGACATCTGTTTGGCACTTCTTGGGGCGATTGCTTCCGCAATGTCCCTTGCGAATTTGGACGTTCCCGCCCTTGCCGCAGTTGGCGTGAATGTTTTGGAGAAGTCCCGTGGGCTGTTGCCCACATTTATTGGACTGAATGCTTCTCCAAAACGCCTTGTCGGTTGGGAATCCGTTTCTTTACGCTTCCCTTTCGCCCTATGACGAGGGTTCGCGTCTTCCTCGGATTCCTCCGAATCATCGTCGTATTCGAATTCTTCCACTTGTTGGAGTGAACGTAAACGTTCATCCAACTCAGCTTGGAACTCTCTTTGACGTGCTTCGGCCCACGCTTTAACCTCATCGAGTGTTTGGCAGGGGAGCCTCGTCTGTTGATTTTGTAACTGGGTATCGGTGAATCCCAGTGTCTGATTATTTACTTCACTTGCCCCGGCTTGGGTAGCTGGGGTAGTGTTCGTAAAGTTTGTGTACTCGGTATTCCCCCTTATAGCTGGGGTCGTAATTACCGGAGTCTCTTGGTTACTCAGTTTTGGGACCGGAGTATCCTTAACCATCTTTCCAGAAATTTTGAAAAAACTGGAGAAAAATAAAGTTCTAGCTTTATGCACGGATGTCGCCAATGAAGAAACACCAGTCGAACCCCGACAGATTACGAGTAACCTGAGGGTTAGATAGATGTTTCCCACGAGGGGTTAATTCCGGCAAGATGGTTCTTCCGATAACCTGCAAAACAGACACCGTGAGCTCGTCACTAAGAAAGGGGGGGGGGTTCCTCCTTGTGACCACCCTCCGGCGTGAGAATCAGTCTATATTACTCTTTGATTATAAAAGTATATTATTAATACTAGAGCAGTTATCAGGTAAATTATACAAGATATTAGATGATGAAATGATAATACCATTTGATGTCTTTTATAGCCGAAGGTGGGTTTCCAAGGAGGTTTAACCGGCCTATTACTCTGCCAACTGTAGCCTACACACGTGCTCTGCTGGTAATTGGTGGATAGGCAGCGGCTGATAGTGACCAGGCGTGCTGTTCACTTTTCCTTTTCCACCAACTACAGGCTAGACACGTGGTATGGCAGGAGTTGGTGAGCAGGCGGCGGCTATTGGTCACAGTGCTGTGGCGTGTTGTCTGCCATGCTGCTGTCAGTGAGCTGTCGTATCGTTGGTCAGATCTTTTGTCCATACCTCGTCAGGTATCACACAAAAGATCCTCCATTATTATACGGACTGGCTCATTTAGGCGGGAGTTTTCCCCCTCCCGCCTTTATGCAGGAATGTTCCCGACTTTGCTCATTCCTTCTTCAGGTGACTACTGAATTATTATGAGTGTTAAGCCTTATGCGTGTAGCCATGCTGCGCGGGTGGCCAGTCCCTAATGGCGGGTACCCGCGCCTGCGGGAACAGGCGGGTTACTTGGAAACCATAGGGAGGCATTTCCTGCGGGACCAGCTTGCGTACCGCATGTGAGGTCGTCACAACTCTGAGCGTGGTGGGTCCTGCATGGTGAAGTCTGCGTGTTCAACTGCGCAGACGTCCGTTTAAGGAGTCTTGCGTGTTCAACTGCGCAGACGTCTCCTTTTAAGGGAGTCTTGCGGGTCCTAACCACCTCTGCTGGGACCTACCTCTTCATATAAGTTTTGCAATATTTTCAAAAGATAGCTTATTTGGTACATTGAAAATGCTTATATATATGTACATAAAGAAACAAATATACTAAGTAAAAATTTCCTGCTTTTACTACGTTACTTCTATATATATATATATATTTACATTTGACTTCTCATTCAAAGTAATGCTTAAAATTTTGTTTGTTGTGTTTAGGTGAAAATGTAAATTATAAAAAAAAAGGTGCTTTTTGAGCCTAAAACCAATATTTTAGCCATAACCCAAATTGACCAAAAGCAAGTTAAACTATGAGTCAAACCGAATTTAATTGAAAATGAATTAGTAAAAAATATTAAGGTTTTCGACCCTAGAAATAAAATTTTTTCCATTTTATATAAAAAACGACCAAAACTGAGAAGCGTTCGTTCTGTTTCGCTTAAATCTTCAACAAACTTGATTCAATAACTAAAGGGATTACACATTATTTACATAGTTATCTACTGTAAATATAAGTAATGTTGTCATAAATCTATAGAATCTTTCAACACATAAACTACAATAGGTTCAACAAACCAACATGTAAATCAAAATACAAATATGACAAGACAGTAAATCTAAAATAAACAAACACATAACCGAACCTGACCCGGAATAACTGAATCATAAAAAACTAAGGCATGTTTGACCTGAGCTCATGAAAATCAACCAATGTGGTTACTTGTTCTTCACGGTTATGTGAACTCGGTGGAGCATTTGACCTTGGTCTGCCACGTGTATTGGCTCTGGTCCTAGTGGCTCGAGCATTCTCCACAGGCACACGCATGTTATTAATACCGCCACGTGTATTGGCTCTGGTCCTAGTGGTTCGAGCATTCACTACAGGCACATGTATGTTATTAATACTGGTCAACTCTCTTGACCGACCCGATTCTTCAACCTCGGTTGCACGTAATAACGGTGATGCTGGTGATGGTAACAAGTCTAACCCCTCATCCCAATCAGCCAACAACAGATCACTAGTCTCTGCAACCGCATCTAACTCTTGAAAAAATGTTCCAAATTCCGCTTCGAAAGCGCTAAAAAAGTTTAATATGTTCATATCAGGATCCCAAATTGGGCTAGCAAGCATATAAGCACCATCCATCATGTTAATGTCATCATCATCCTCATTATCATCATCATTAACATCATCAACATCAACATCATCATCATCATCAAACTCAAACTGCATACTTAGCATGTCTTGTTGCTCCAAATCTTGTTCCAATTTGGTCCACTCGAGTTCACGTTTAGGATCAACATCCGTTGGTCTAGCACACGGGTGATCACGTCTCGCATGTTGTCTTATTTCTGCATAGTTTCCAGAATAATCACAAGTACTCATTGAACAACTTCTTGATTTCTTGTTCATGAACTCGCGAGCAGGGTTGACCACAATCCACTTGCTGATTTGACCTCTGCAAAGAGGACAGGCAAGTTTCATTTGTTCACCATCTTCGTTTATAAACGTCTTCTTAAATTGGTCAAGACAGTTTGAGTGACGGGCACTTGTGTCACAAATGTACGGAAGACAACCCTTTTCACGCGATGAACAAAGTAACAGGACCGCGTTGTGAGGGTGTTCCATACAAATAGGGCATCTAGTTTCATCCCAATCGTCCTTGCTTCCAATTGGTAAAGACGGAGATTTGGTCGCACTACCATTATTATCATTATTATTCTTGTTGTAATGTGCATATGGAGATGGCCTGTAACACCTATGAGACGAAGATCTTCTCTCGTTGGGCATCTTTATTGCATTACAAGTGCCTGTTTATCAACAACACCATAATCAAACATAAGTGCTTAGTTCATAAAGAGCTACAAATCATAATCACAGATACTTTTTACCAGTTATCACATCAATGCTCTATTACATGTAGGGGTGTAAACGAGCCAAGCCGCATGTAATCTACTCAAGGTCCGCTGGCTAAAAACTAGAATCAAGCCAAGCTTACACGAGTTCGAGCCCTAAAATAATTTTTTTTAATAAACGGACTTGAGCTTCACTTATCGAGCCCATGCTGGCTTGCGAGCCTAGTCAAGCTCGAGCCGTAAAATAAGCATTTTAAATAAACGAGCCCGAGCTGGCTCGTGAGCCTATACGAGCGTAGTCGATCTCAGGCCCTCGTAAATTAAACGAGGCTCGATTCAGCTTGTTTACACGTTAATTAAATATATAATCATGCAAAACTAAATTATATTCCATTTCTTTTCAAAACAAATCTGTGTTCACAATTTTTTTAACAAAAATTTTTCATCCGAATTATCCATACAATATATGTAAATTAAACAAGGCTCAACTCGGCTCAATTACACCCTTAATTATATGTAATCATACATATAATTGTATTAAATTCCATTTCTTTAAAAAAAAGAACTATGGCAAAACAAATCGGTGTTCACACATAATCATTACCAGTTATCACAACAACGCTCGATTACATGTAGGGGTGTAAACGAGCCAAACCACATGTAATCTATTCAAGCCCGGTCGATCCGCTTGCTAAAAGCTAAAATCGAGCTTAAAAACAATCATGTTTTATAAACGAGCCCAGTCGATCTCAGGCTCTCGTAAGCTAGACAAAGATCGAACTCGAGTTTAACTTGGCTCGTTTACACCCCTAATCATATGTAATCATACGAAATTTAATAAATTATCATTTCTTTTAAACAAATCTGTGTTCACAAATTCTCTGGTAACAACTCTTCATAATAATAACTGATATAACTCTTGCTGCAGGTATACATATAGATTAAAATTGGTCACTAGACCTAGCTAAATCAAAACTTTAAACCGATTTCGGTGAAATTAGAATCAAAAGTCATACGTAGAGTCTAAAAACACAATATTAGAGTCCCACCGCCTAATTATCCACCTCAATCATCCTTCAACAAATACCACATAATAATCCTATTTCACAATCACTTTTACAAATTCTCAATTTCGAATATCTATAATCAAAATCACCAGATCATGACCAATTCAACACACAAAACCTAATTAGCAACAGCGGTGACGTAATCCAGCAATTAAATAATCTAAAACAGTAATTAAAGGTTTGATTGAAATGAAACCTGATCGGTGATCGGAAACTGAATCGGTGAAGAAGCTTCCAGTGAGTTTGTTGGAGTCTTTTAAGAAATAAGAAATAATAAGATAGAGTGCGTAAGCGACATGAATGAACTGTATTTGTTTACAAATGAAATGAATAGGAAGAAGGTGGTTGGCTGTCGATTTACGGTAATGCCCCTGTAGGAAATAGGAAAAGCATGCGGTGTCGTCGTTCGTGGGGTTTGGAGGTGGTCAGCTTCGTCAATTCGCATATGGGCCGTACCGGTTAGGTTTAAATGTTTTATTATGTTACCGGTGTTGGGCCGGGTTTTAGGATTTATTGGCCCAAATTTATCTATTTTGAACCGTGAATTTCAAAATAAGAAATATGTGGAGTCTTTTAAGAAATAAGAAATAATAAGAAAGAGTGATTTTTTAACGGTGATTTTTAACGACAACGCATGCTTTTCCCATTTTGAACGGTGATTTTTAATTTGGAGAGTCATGTTATCCTACTTCAGTCAGACTATGTTGTCCTAAATGTTCATGTTGGTTTCAGAGTTTGGTTTGGACGTTCCTAGGGTGCAAACAAGCTGAGCTCGAGCTCGACTAGGCTCGAGCCTGGCTCGTTTAACTTACATAGAACTCGAGTTCAAACTAAGGCTCAGCTTGGCTCGATGTCGAGCTCTATTTTCAATGCTCGAGCTCGGCTCGTGGGCGGATTTTCAAGCTCAAGCTCCGTTGGTGCTCGGCTCGTTTACTATTTATCAATTAATTTTTATATAATTATAATTATTTTTTTTTTCTATTACAATTTTATGTATCAAATAATATATATTGTATAGTTGTTTTTATTTATTTTTCATAACATTTTATGTTTATTAATTAATAATTATTAAAGACATATTTTAAAAATATATATAAACGGCAGGCTCTTGAGCCGGCTCGAGCTCGATAGTGAAGCTCGGGCTCGTTATTAAATGGCTTACTTTTAGGCTCGGCTCGATTGTGCTTTTTAACGAGCCGATCTCGAGTAGCTCGTGACCAGCTCGGCTCGTTTGCATCCCTAGGCGTCCCAGGCTGACACGTGACAGTCGTTGTGTCATCACAAGAGCAGAACTATCTGACGTAACACACGGTAGATCCATTTTTAGTGGGTTTTTTTATTATTATTTTTTAATTTTTAGATAGATGGTGTTGATTCTGATCCACGTTCTTTCTGTTTTGTCTTTGGTGAACAATCTATGCATTTAAAAATTCGAATTATCAACACTCTTTGCTAACCGCAAAATGTCTATCTATTTATTCTCGTACCAAGAATTGTATTTTGGGAGTAAAATATGCTTTGTATGGACTCACACAAAATCAAAACCGGAATTTTGATTTTATGGTATGCATTTGGTTTGGTTATGGTCGTTATTTAGATTAATTTTTAGGTCTGGAAAAATTGGTTCAAAATAATAAATGTAATAACTTGTTAATTTAGTTGGCACGTTTTGAATTCTTATTCAAAATTTAAAATCATTTTTTTATGCATTTCCATAAATGTTTATATAGCGTATATTTTTGTTTTAGTTTGTGGTTTTTTCATTCATAGAAAAAGATGGAAAAAAAGAAGAAGAGAGAAAAAAAAAGATGATTGGAGATGTATAATTAACTTTTTGATATTGTTAGGATGCAAAATAGTTAGGTGGCGGAATAATCTTGTTCCTCTTCTTCACTCTAGCGTTACATCAAACTTTTTCTAGTGTCAGTATAATCTTTTTTATCTTTAAACTATTATTCAACTAATTAATTAAAATAAATTTGACTAGTGTAACTGTATGAAATACAAATGTAATTTAAGAAATATAAAATTAGTTTAAAATTTATAGTTGTAATTTAATTAATATTTAATTAAATTAAAACAAACAAACTACAAGACAAAAAGAAAAAAATTAAAATAGTAAGGATATTCATTGAGGGTGATCATATAATTGAGCTAGATCTTTGACTTTATTTCCGCTTAAACAAATTTTCCTTAAACTGTTTTACATGGTTAAATACCGTGAAGCGGTGGTTGCTTTTCACTTGCACCAAACTCGCCTGAACGTGATGGGTCCTACCACTACTCATTGTCTATGCCTTTGTTTCAATATACAAATGGTCTTAGATACTTGAACTTTGTTGTCCGCGACGTTCTATTGTTTGGGTGTTCTCGTTTGCACAACTAAACTATTTTCACCCTCTAAGGAAGGCATGCCATCTTTGTATGGTTACATAGCTAAAATAACAGGAAAACCCTATAAAAACAACATGTTATCTCTATAAGATGAACTATATTATGACGTTCCTATAGAACCTTTTTCTTGTTAGTTGGGAGGTGTGGGAAGAGAGTAAGTCTTTCCTTCATCCTAGGAGATTCGTTGAATCATTTAGTAATTATAACTAAAAAGTTCGGTTTTGATATGTTACAAGGCATGTTGAGATTTGTAATTAGAGCAAACAAACCTTAAGTAAAATAAAAGATATGTTTATTATAAAACATTAAAAACGATATATGGATACCAAATACACATGCATGATGCTACACGCATACATCCATCCATCTCTCCATACATAGTAAAAAAACCAAACCAAACCCGAAATTAAAACCTAATGGATCGATACGGATCACTGGTCGGACAACCAAACCGGACCCGCTTGATCACCACACCACAATGCCATTAGCTAAAACAATGACATTTCCCTTATTAATAACCTAACAAACAAGTTACAACTAAAAACGACCATGCATTATTAAATAATGCGTGATCATTAATAGTTGTTTCTCCTGGTAGTAATGGTAGTAGTAGCAGTAGTCGTACCACCGACATCCTCCTCACCACTACCCGCCATCCCAAACGTCTCTTTCACCTTCTCAGCCGCCCCTTGAGCCATACTCTTCACTTGCTCAGTCGTCCTCTGCATCACACTCCCCGTCTTCTCTTCCCGGCTTCAGCCGTCTCTTTAGTCGACTGTCCCATCTGTGCCGCCTTGTCCTTAGCCGCAGCCGCCTTGTCCGACAAGTAACTAGCTGTCTGGTCTTTCGTCTGTCGGGTTTTGTCCATCATTTGTCCGGCTTTCTCCTCGGCTTGTCCTTTGACTTCACCGGCTCTGTAGCTTTGGTTGTGGGATGCCATTTTTGTTACAAAATATTTTTGCTTGAAGTAAAAGTGATTAATATTAATATTAATATTAATATTGTTATTGTTTATGAGTTGTGGAGAACCAATGGTGATGTAGTGGGATTATATAGGAGTGGTTGTGGAGTAATGAGGTGACACGTGTCCTGCTTGGTTGACGCGTGGAGGGTATATGTGGCTTCTTGATGTTGATTCGCTCATGGGAAGTTGAGCTTGTTATTTTATGTTATCCTATACTTATCTACCTTGGAGATTAAGTTATACGTGGTATGGTGAAGTTTTTTAAAATGTTGCATGTTTCCAGCACGTACTTTTTATTAGGTCTTTTAAGAAGAAGATACTAGTGGTCATAATTTGTCCAATCGAATAAAGGTGTACAATAACAGCTATGATATATAATATGACTAGATTAATGGTGTGTTTAGGATTGTTTATTTTCATCAACTTATAACTTATAAGCTTAGTAAAAAGTAATAAGGTGTTTGAGTTTGCTTATATTGTGAGAGAAAAAGTTCCATAAGTTACACTTTTGTAACTTATTAACTTAATGAAAAGTTATAAGGAGGCAAAATAAAGAATCCCAAACACCCCTAAGTGTATGATACGAAGGTGGAGGTCTTAATAGGTTTGATTATACCGTGTGAAAGAAAAATGGTGTTTTAAGGTTGGGTTGTGGGTTTTTTTAAGGTGGAAAGAAGATTATTGGATGGATCGGTGACCCATCAATGATTTAAATAACCGTTCAATAAAAAAATGTATGACATGAAAAATACAAGATGGAAAATTTTAACTCGATTGAGTTATATACAATGAAAGTGAATAACTCACTGAGTTAGTGATGATTAGGATAACTAAAATCGGTACCTAGTTTTAGTATGTAGTTAAAAGTAAAATTCTAACTCATATTCACCTATAAACCTATATTCACACCTCATCTACAATGCAACCTTGTCTACTACCTAAGTGTTCATAATTTCGGACTTCCTCCACGCAGATCGTTTACTCTAAGCTTTTGTTGCTACTCACACACTAGTATCTTATATTTAATCTTTGTTTATAATATTATTTTATTTTGATTATTATCTTTTCTCTAGTAAGCAATAACTGGTAAATTGTTTTTAATTCTTTCGAAATTAGAATTGTTTTAACTTAACAATTTTTAAGTTGCACTTACAGAGCCATTTTCAAATTCGATCAAATAAGCATGCTGAATCAAAATTAATGTTTACGATTTGGGTAGCTTAATTAGATTGAGGCCCCTTAAAGAATTGTTGATTTAATTTAATGAATAAATAAAATCAAAGATTTATATGCTAAGATGATCTCATTGGTTAGTATGGAACTTAGATACGTGAGTTATTCAATAACAACATGACTATAAAAGGTGACTGTAACACAAGAGGAGAGTCTGAGAGCTTGAGCCTCGAGGGAATATTGTATTGACAGAAAGTTTTATTTTTGTAAATATGTTATTTTTTAAATTTTATAATTTTAATCCTTCTAAGTAAAATTTTTTAAACATCTTACATCTCTTAAGTTGGAAAAGATACAACGTTTCATAAGTTACAACTTGGGGTATCTCTTTCTCATGTATTGACCAAGTCTACCACCATTAGAAACACATATCCATCCATTCAAATGTCATATGTTACCATATTTACACATTGAGGTCTCTTTCCACAGCCTTATAACCACCAATTAATCTTCCCACATATAAATAGTCAATTGATTTGTCATTGTAAATATACATCGAAACAATCAAAATAAAGGATGTCGAGCCAAAATCGACAAGCGTTACTCAGTTATGATTGCGACGATGATCAACCACAGGGTCAGGTAACTAAATGGCATATGCATGTATACCACGGATTAATTGGTTTGGAGCTCTTATCCTAAATATTTGAGCCATTGTTTTTCTCCCTCCGACATGCGTTACTATTCATTTTCTTGTTTTATCCGGTTACAGTTGCGCAGAGAAGATTTTGGCTTGGGACAAACCGAAAATTCTAGTCTTATAAATCAGGTACATATTTCCTTAAAATCAAGATGGCATATGCACGACCGCGTCCTTTTTTAAGATTTTTTACTCAACGAGTTTTAGGTTATTTATTCATATATAAATCATTTTTGAATAAAATTGTGAATATTTTATTGCCTTTCTTTTTCTTATATCTAACGAAAATATTTTGCGCTTAATATAACAAAATTTATTTATTATCATATTATGTGATTAACACGTTATAATACAAATGCTAACAATATTTTTTTATCTTTTCTGATTATAACTCGTCAATTACATTATGTGGAGACCTTATTTTTTTTTAATTTTTTATATATTAATAAATGATATATAATGGTAACAAAATGAACATGCTATATGGTAGACAAAAAAAACATTATTATATCATACAATAAAAAACATATATTCAACAACAAAAAATATTTTGGTATAACGCAGACCGGTGGATCGATGAAAACGATGTCGTATGGAGCATCGGACATAGCTACCGGAGCGGCGAGAGGTGCGATGGGGCTAGCCCAAGGCGCCGCTAACCTAGCCCACGGTGCGGCTTTAGCCGTTAGGAATACATGGGGAACTAACACAGAGAGCCACAATCTTCACACACCCCTTCCCAATGCACAACCACGGAACTCTAGATACTAATGTGTGTTATTAATGGTGAAAGTGAAATTGTTAAATATGTTGTAAAATCATTGATTTAAAGTTGTACTTATGAAATCTCATGATTTTTTGTATGTGACCAAATGTATAACATCAGTTGTTTAAAAGTTTGACAAATTCAAATTATTTTACAAGTTATAAACAAATACAACTATACGTGAAGGCGTCTTTTAAATTAAAATTATAAATCTCACAAACTATGGCTAGTAAATATGTTTATTTTTAACGTCTTTTTTAACTCCCCGGTAAGCCATTAGGTCTCCAATATCAAAGATACAAGAAAGAAAATGAAGATTTCTATACTAAAAAGTTAGCCATTCTAGAACTAGAATATAAAGATGTCTCTCTAATACAACAATTTTAGCCATTAACAAACTTCTGAGCCAGTTAATACACCCGCATCATAGTCACGTGTTTAAGATCGTTTAAATTAGCCTTAAAAGAAACGAAACAAACAGATCAAACATTAAAATTCTGTTGATTTATGTTTTAAAACATAAGACGCGTTCAAAAGTAGACGATTTGACAGCCTAACCATTGATCAAAAAAGAAATATACATAGGTAATTGGGGTCTGCCATTTACATTCCAATCACAACAACCAGATGAAACACGATTCGGATATCATACAATTCCATATTCCATAACTTTAATAAACCAAAAGCTGCAACCCACATGTTGGATCATGAATAATAACTAAGAACCTTTTCTGCTACGGCTGCTAGAACCAAAAACTGACCTTGAGCTGTTGGACGGACTGTACAAGTCCTTAGGACTTCCGCCTCCATGAGAAGAAACATTTCGTGGTGAATTTGAACTTGAGCTTGACTCTATACCTCGTGTGCTTTCTTTTTCCAGAATTTTAGCTTCATTTGCAAGCATGCCCAGCTGGTTCACAAATAAATTAAAATGATTTTTTTCTAGATGTAGTGAAGTGGGCGGGTAACGAGTCAAGTGAAACGGTTTAATTTGGCGAAACCAAACCGATCACCTTTACCTGTTCACTGGCCAAACCAGTCATAGCGGATGACGTAATAAATAATATAAAAATCAAAACTCTGTGTGTGAGTAGGGTTAGGTTTATTTTAGAACTTCTAAATAACTTAAGAACTCTTAGCAACTAATCATTTAATCTATTATATATATTTATTATTATTTGAGGATAGTTTTGTCAGATGTAACCTTATGAAGTTATGATTACATATACGTAAATTGCAATATTTGTTATTACAAATATGTAAATTGGTTATTACACATATATGTAATCACAAAATTAACTATGATAAATGACAAAACTACATTCAGATGATATTAAATATATGAATTAAATAAATAAAATGATTGGTTGTTAAGAGTTCTTAAAAGTTAATTTTTTTGGAATTCTGTTGAGAAACTTAACTCTTTAACAACTAATCATTTCATTTATTTATTTAAAACTATTTGAGGGCGGTTCTATCATTTATTATACTTAATTTTATGATTACATATGTAATCACAAAATAAACTTTATGTTTTGGTGTGAATTTACAGTTTGAAAATCCAGTCCGACATATAACAGGACAGTTCAAATGGGAAACATTTAAATAGGCTTAACCAGACCGGCTCCATGCTCGGTTCTTGGTCTAATTGTTAAACAGTGCGTGAAACAAAGGGTTATATACTTATAATAAGCAAGTATAAGCAAGCAACAGTATACTTTCATACCCGGATCTCATTCTCTTTTATACGGTCCTGAAGAGCAGTTATGGCTGGAGTTAAGCTGCAAACCAAAGTTTAATGTAGTGAGCTATGAAGCTAATAAAACTGACGCTTTATTTCTTAATAAAGGATAAAAAGAGTTGTGATTTCTAACCAATATTCCATTAACTTGCAGATAGAAGCTTGATAGGTTGATGTATGATGAATAAAAGAAAGCGGATGCACTTTCCCGTCCCTGTATTCAACAGAAATAAACAAAATCAGATATATTGCAAATGGGTTGAAATTGGTGCCTCTAATTATGACATTAGATGTGACAAAGTATGATAGTTACCTCATATTTTGTAAAACTGCTTGATGGTATGCTGTTTTTTCCTCCTCATACAACACGTGTTGTAAATCAGTGAATGAAGTCAGAGGAGATTCAAGATTGAGAAGAGACAAAGTTGGCAAAACATGAAGAGGGACTTCTTTCCTCACGTATTCTGCACCGCTGTCAAATATTTTTTAAAAAGTACGTTTAAAGTAACAGTATTATACTGAATTCTTGACAAATAGTCAAAGGCCACATGTGTGTACCTCATTTCCAAATTGGAACGGTGCATGGCTTCTTGCATGCTGTCAGACATATCCATGGGATCAATATCAACTGTTGAACTTTCTATGGTGGTAGAAGGGTAGCTGGATCCTATTTTTCCACTATAATTGGAATCAGCATTTGCAAATAAACCCTTTAAGGCAGAAGAAGATTTTCCTAAACTCTGAAAATTTATATATGAATAAAGTTAATAATATAAATAGAAAAAAGAGGACCTATAAACAGATAAAGTATGTTCTTAGATGGAAGAATTGTACCAGAGAAACTTAAATGAGAAACTTTTTGGGTATTTGTACATGAATGGATGTGATTTGTGTTTGATTTGTGCCAATGCTAGGGTGCGGTAATATGTGATTTGTGTGAGATTGTGGGTATTTGGTTTCCAACACATGTACGTTCATCCAGATATTATTCCTAGTTTCCTACATTTGGGTGTTAGTCAGATTTTTGCTTTTGTCTGTTGTGCCTTGTATCTGGGTTTACCCTTGATTGTGTGGTGTGTGCTATGTCATCCAGTTTCTTATTAGTTTTTGTGTATGAGTTTTGTAATGTTGTTTGGCTTGAGTGGTTTGTTGTGCATTTTTATCTATGTTCAAATTGTTCATTGCCCTATCGAGTCATGATTATTTCTTGCGATTGTGTCCTACAATCCTAGCTATTATAAACTCACTTTTTTAAAAAGAGGAAATCACATTTAATTACGTTTAGCAGTGACAAGTGTAACACGCAGATCAACTATTTTTTATGAGGCGAAGAGATAGCTATGGGTGGAAGGATTGCAAGGTTATACCAAGGGAGACTGTAGTAGCTCAGCATAGACCATTTGTGGTAGATATAGTCATCAGAAAATTGTTGGTTGAGGTGAAGAAAAAAAATAAACGTAGGATTCAATAAGGAGATTTGAAGGACCAACAGAGTACAGTGTTTAGATATAAGATCGTCTCGACTCTCGACAAACTCAGCTGGACTAAATGGGGACGCAAAACCAGATGTGGGATGCTACGGAGACCACCGCTATACAATTAGTAAACAAGACGCTCAGTGTCACAACGGGAACGGCAAACAGGCATAAGAAGTCTTGGTAGTGGAATGAGAATATGCAAGGTCTAAAAAGAAACAAGCAACAAAGTTTCAGGGAGTTATGAGGTGCACTGAGATCGAGGGAGAAATATACAGAGGCCAAGCAAAGCGCAAAGAAGGCAGTCTCTGAGAAAGGCCTGCCCTTATCCCGCCCTCCCTAAACTATAATTGAAAGATAATCCAAAGAAGAAGGGTTTCGACCAAATCAAGCAGGTCTCGTTTATTCAGGTAACTTGTTATAAGTGCACGCTAACGACCAACTAACCAATTACAACTCCATCCTGAACATTACAAATCAGACCCTGATACCCTGTACTATTCTATCTTTCTATTTACTACAAGTTTAGTCCCTGCACTCTTTTAGTTCGTAACACTCTAAAAGTAACTTTGCTATGAGAGGGATTTTACTGAGTACGTTTGTTTATTGAAATTTTTTTAAGTTGAATTGCTTCATGTAATGTAAATATAAAATAACTATTTCAGGTACTTTAAATATATTGCACCCTTCATAAAGTTCAATTGTGGGAGGTTTTATCATTCAAATTTCATAGTTTAAATATTGGCCCATTCCAATAATTATAATTAAAAACAATTTGTATAGAATAAATGTATCACGAATCCTAATGTTATGGCCCAAACCCTCAAATGGTCAATAAGTTGTATTTCAATCTATAAGACTAACAAAAATTTAGAAAGATACCTTCGAAGCTCCCATAGCAGCTCTTGAATCACCAGTGTCAAGTTCTAGACCTTCTGCCCTTGTTGATCCAGAAATTGTAAGTGAATTATCTGTGCTTAATGATGATTCTAGATCTATAACTGAATTTTTACTTATAGGAGATGCAGGAACAACTCTTAACATATTACTTTGCTTTCCATCTAGAGACTGAAACGCTGTAACTTGTATTCTTCCAACCTGATATCCTTACAAACATATTCAAATTATCTCTCCTTATAACCAATAAATATTAAAATCAATGCACTGTTACTGTAAAAGGAATCACATGCAACTCTAAACACGATATGAAATGCCAATGATTTATTATCATTTTAGAGCCGCCAGTGAAAAGATTTTAAGTAAAAAGTTACAAATTATTTTCAATATAGTTGTAGACTGTAGTTAAATATAGAACCTTGTATTGATCTTCATTGAAACATGAAAAAATCAATCCTATAAACCCAGAATCTAGAAGTTGATACATAGCCTGAGTCCGCACATCTGCAAAAACAATTGGCACAACGGTGCACATTTATTGAGAGAAAGAAAAAGATATATATATATTAACATAATAATATAAACACCAAGAAATTAGATTAAAAAAAAATAATCATCATCAAAAGTTTGACATAGAAACACCATTACTCTATTCAATTTTCTGACTCATTATAACTTATAAGACTTCAAATTTTCTCTTGTAACTTTTGATTTCAGAATATTTGCAATATACTGTGACATGACTATGTTTTCTGACTCATAATAAAACTATACACTTTCACATACCAACATGAGAAGGAAGGACTGTAATATGAGGATGTGAATGATACCAACCAATCACTCTTGTGGTTCTTCCAGTTTCAGCAGTCATTTTGTGTAATGGAGTTAATTAAACAAATTCAAGCATTTTGTAAAACAGAGTAAAAAAAATGAAGTTTTTTGTTTCAATAACAATAAGAAAGTTTATATATAAAGGATATCTCAGCCTGAACTGATGCAGCTGTCAACTGCTCAGGATTTGTCTCAACACGGTCTTTCTGCCTATCGGACCGTGGTTGTGGCAATGCTCCCCAAATTAACGCAGTTGCACTCCCGTTCTTTGAATGCTGAAATTGCAATATTTTCATATTAGAAACCAACTACACATTATCCTCTGGTATCAATGAAAAAAGAGCTAATAGATATAGACACCAAATTATAAATAAAAATTACAACATCTTATCTCATCAACACAGAATCAATGAGCAAAATGTGATGATAAAACCTAAAACCAAATAATATAGCCTCTAAATAGTTTCCTCAAAGGCTCAAACTGAGAAAGAACCTCATATGAGTAACAACATATAGGTTCATAATCATATATGCACACCAGAACAATTCCCTATGGCATGATCCTTTTCCGCAGATAACTACACAAAAATCCTCGATCAGATGAGATAATCAAATGTAATGCTACAAAAAATATAGTATAACCTCTAGAACACTAATTCCTCTAACTAAGTGGACTATTAGAAGCAGAATACACAAAAATCCTGATCAGATGAAATAATCAAATGTAATGCTACAAAAAATTTAGTATAACCTCTAAAACACTAATTCCTCTTAACTAAGTGGACTATTAGAAGCAGAATTCATGTTCCTAATCATACAGACCTATATAGTTAATACGGTAAAAATCGGATATCTGTCAAGGACCGGTATTTGAGATATAGGTTATCGCAGTGGGACTCCTACCGTTAACAAATTAACCTTTTTCAACTTGCAAAACACTAACAAATGAGCACTAGCAATTGACAATTAAGACTAAAAACACTAATAGCAGCATTAAGAAGAAAGACCAGTGGAAGAACTAAGAAGAAAGGTACTAAAATCGAGAAAATCGGTGTGATATATCGGTCAAACATCGGTCACTACCGCCAATATTATCGGTACCGATATTCAGACCTATATTTCACAAGGGGACTGATAACCGATATATCACCGACTGAAGGCAACAACAATTCCCTATGGCATGATCATCTTCTAGCAGATAACTACACAGTAATCATCAATCAAATACAATTTCAATCACATAAAGCAATGCAAAATGTATATAAATAAGCTAAAAACCCTAGAAACAGTTGTAAATAGCTAAAAACGATATAAAGGATAATACGCGAGTGTAAACTAATTACGACCTGAATATCACCGAGAAGAAGCCCCATGATTTCTTCAGTTTCGGTAGACAATGCGTGCGTGAGACACGTCAGCCACACATCCTCCGCCATTTTGACACTCGTTAGCGACATTTTAATCACCGGTTCTCTGATTGATAGGAAAACCGCCGGTTATCGGTGTGTTCGTCGTACGGTGTGTGTGACGGTGATCGGAAAAAGTTAGGTGCGATCGGAGTGAAGGCGGTTAAGGTTTGGAAGCGATGAGTTGAAGTCAATGTTGATAAATGCTTCCCTGGTTAATATTGGTAGAGTTATTG
Source organism: Bidens hawaiensis (assembly GCF_021521415.1). Taxonomy (NCBI): domain Eukaryota; kingdom Viridiplantae; phylum Streptophyta; class Magnoliopsida; order Asterales; family Asteraceae; genus Bidens; species Bidens hawaiensis. The sequence continues at coordinate 65,301 of NW_027492864.1, read as the reverse complement.
GTTTACTGGTTGGATGGGTTTTGAAAATTGATAAATGATTTGGTGATAATAAAGTTAAGAGTGGCGGAAAGTTAATCAAAAAATTTTGTGGTGACGTTGATGACCGAAAGACAAAGATACATGTACCAATCCGAATAGGTTTGATGCAAAATTATTATCGAGGCGATGTCTCACAGGAAGCAACCTCTCTATTCTCAAGGGGTAGAGGTAAGACTGTCTACATATTACCGTCGACTTGATAGTAGTTTTTAAAACTTTTTAACCCCTATTGTAGTGTTTTTAATATAACATATTTCGTGGCTTTTATTAGTGATCCTTGAATTAGCTCGAGCTTTATGTTATAAATGATAAGGTCCATTAACATGCCTAAATGCCTAATGGGTTTATTAAGCTCTATGAAGCACAAATACTCATAATAATTCACATCCATAAAAAGATGGTATTTTTAGGACTATCTTCAATGCTGGAGGAGAAGAGAGACCCTTACATATCATTGATGAGATAGCTTGATTATATGGATGGGAAAGAGATAAGAGATATGAAAAAGGCTATTGTTAAGGTTGAATAAGGACGAATAGAGAATAAAGAAAAATAATGTTTGTGAGAGGAGAGAAGGGACCCACAGTTCACACGCTGTTGCAGAAAGGCGGGGGGGGGGGGGGGGGGGATAGTTTAAAGTTTTTAGTATTTATTATCTCCATGGTGTAAAATTACACCAAAACAAAATGATTATGTATTTGAAACTCAAAAAACCTCTATCAAATTAAGATTTACCATAAACTTAAGTGTCATGTTCTTATTAAATAAATGCCTTGCTTTAAGTTGTATTGAGCTCTTTGACACAATATTTGGGTTCATCAATTTCGTCACATCACCCTAGCTATTTAGTGTCAACATTAACGATTAATATTTCTAACCACCATCTTAATTTCAAGCCTAGCCGAGTTAGTTCAATATGAGTCTGAATCAACCTTAAGCTAGCCTTGTCTAAGCTCAGTTCGACTCACTAACATAATTCATGTGCTATTCCCCATCGCAATACGAGTAGACCCTCCATTAGATACTGATTTTGAATTTTATTTTTTCACAAGTGATAACGACATGTCATCTCCATCAACAAATTTAAAACGTTTACATAAATGAGAAAAAGGAGTCCTGTTATGCGGTTTCTACGAATTAAAAGAAAGTGTGATTTACGTGGACCAAAATTAGTGGGCCAATCCAAAGCCAGCTAGTTGGGCCTCGAACATAACGGAACGAAGTAAAACACAAACAAACCACTTCCAGTTCCAGTTGTTATCATCTTCAAAAGCTTTCACCGGTTTCCATGGCTGCCTGTAAGTACTCTTCTTACGGTTATTTGATCATAATTACGATTGATTAGAAGCTGATAACGTGCATTTGGTTATATGTTACCAGGTAGCTTTGGAGGTTCCGGTTTGAAACTGTATAACTTGAGGTTAAGCCCTGGTAGAGTCGAATTAGCGAACTTACAACGGAATTGTTATGGATTAGGGTTTAGAAAATCGTTAGGGTTTGACGGTTTGGGGATGGGGAAAACGTACAATCCGTGCCTCTGTGTGTCTGCCAAAAATGCTCAGTGTAAGAAAGTTGGCATTTGGTTTGAGTTTTGTGATTGTATGTAATCGTTAAGTGGGAAGTTCGTTTACATTCGTTCGTTTAATATATGAATGAACACAAACACAAAATTGTGTTCGTTTAGGTAAATGAACGAACATGAAAAAGGTTGCGTTCGTTCATTTGTGTTCGTGAGCGTTCGGTAATGTGTTCAATTATGTTCGTTTACATTCCTTTTTTTATATTCATTAGTTAAGTTTTTGTTTTATATTTTATAGTATTTTATTTGTAATAACCAACCTAACATTTCGCTAATGGTTTTAAAAAGTCTTGTCCTAACTAACAACAAATTTAACTTGCGCTTCGCTACATCATCATAAGAATGTTGTTTTTTCTTTGTATTAATTCCTTAACAAACGAACATGAACAAGGCTTCGTTCGGTTTGATTCGGTTCGTTTACAGCTCTAATTGTAGGGTGTTTGTTTATTATTAGGGTTCAGGGTTTAATTGATCATTTATGCAAAACTTGATCTTTCTTCAAATTGCTAGACACAAAACCGAGCGTGGCTTTGCTCGTGCTTGGCTTGTTTACAAACTGAATCGAACCGGTTGGCTCAATTATGAACCGAGCCAAAATTGAATGAGCAATGCTCAGCTTGTTTACAAACAGAGCCAAAATCGAACATGCATTTTTCGATCGATCGTTGTTCGAGTTTCTGAGAATTACTTCTCTTTTTTTACATTAAAAATTTCTATAAGAAACAAGTTTTAAGTTGGATATAATGTATGTGAAACGGTTTAAAAGCTGTGCGTGTGTGTGTGTAAAAATTTAAAAAATAATTCGTACCTTTGCTCGTGCTTGGCTCGTTTACAAACAGCACGAGCATTTTGCGAGCGTGCGTCAAGCAGTTTAAGTAGCCCTAATGACATTCATGATCTAGATGGTTTAATTGATTCAAATCTTACAAATTCATGTTTCTTAAACTATAAAATGTAACAGCTAGTATGGATTTACAAGTTCCTTCTGAGGTGGGGATATCATCTGAATCAACAAGTCAATTCTCTCCAAATGCTTCAGAGGTAATTTATAACATGTAATGTATTCGATTATGCATCGTTTTTTATATTTAGCATTTAAATTATTTGTTCCATTTATATCATAACTACAGGTGGAGTCTCTTTTAACAGACGTTTGTGATACAACCTCAATTGCAGAGTTTGAATTGAAAGTGAGTACATTTAATGCATTGTAATGACTATAACGCCCCTGTATATCTTTATCCATTTTGTAGTTATATATATTTTTTTATTGTTTGTTGTTATTAGCTTGGTGGATTTCGGTTACATGTACTGAGAAACTTAGCAACAGAAGAAAATACAAATTCTCCACCACCCGTTTCCGCCCTAATAATCAGTGAAAACGTGGTCCCAGCCGAACAAAACGGGTCAGCATCATCACCGTCTTTAGCCATTACTAAAGCTGAACCTACTTTTGGTGGGATTCAGAAGTTTCTAGATACAGCTGTTGATGAAGGATTGACTATAATTCACTCTCCCAGGGTGAGAAACAATACATTGAATATTTGCTTCTTTTCAATATCAGAAATTTATTGATTTTTTTAATTTAAAATTATGAAACTTGAATTTTCATACGTGCAATGCAGGTTGGCTACTTTCGAAGATCACGAACCATTAAGGGGAAACGAGCACCTCCGTCTTGCAAAGAGGTAATCCCCATAAATGCTTCTAAACATTATTATGAATGCTAAGAAGATAGTAGTTTATACTTTTGTTAGGAATTATATTATTTTTTGTATGATTGTTGCAACACTCACATGTAGAATTGCTCATAAACTCTTTTTTTTAAGTGTGCATGGGTCGGTTTTGGGTTCAACCGAACCAAAAACTGAAAATTTGGCCTTTTCGGTTATCACAATTGGTTGTTTTTTTTTTTTTTGGTGAGGGGGGGGGTTCATTTGGGCTTGAAATTTTTGGGTTGAAAAAAATTGCCCAAAATAATGAATTTGGGCTCAAAGCTTTGGCCTGTATTTTTTTCTATTTAATGGCTAATTAATTATAACACAATTGCGCCTAAAATTTTTGGGCGGCACCATTTATTACTTTTTTTATACTAATAACTTAACATTCTAAAGTAAAATTATAATCCATGATTTTAATAAAAAGTCGATTTATTTGGTTTTTATGGGTTCGGTTATAAAAGTCGGTTCGGTTTTCGTTACATGTAAAACCAAAACCAACTTGAAAATTATGTTTTTTAAAAGAACATAATAACCAAACCATCTGTTTTCAGTTGGGTTCGGCTATTTTGGTTTCATGCAACGCCGCTATGCTTATATTCTACTGAACTTGTAATTTGCATGTTTAACAGAAGCAAGTGGTAAAGGAAGGGCAAGTTATTTGTTACATTGAGCAGCTTGGTGGGGAGCTTCCCATTGAGGTTTTCTACTTTCTTTTTTCCTTTAATTTGTTGTTCAACTTAATGATTATGTTTTTTTATAAATCTCATCAGAAACCGAATTAAAGTAAAATTCCAATTGCTAATCTTTAAATTCATGTTTTATTTTATTTTTTCTGTTTTTCAGTCTGATGTAGCAGGAGAGGTTATTAAGATACTTCGCAAAGATGGCGGTATGCACAATTTATTCTTTTTATCATCAACAGTGTGTGTGATTACATGTTTGTTTGTTGTGAACAGATCCAGTGGGATATGGTGATGCTTTAATTGCAGTTCTTCCCTCTTTTCCCGGGATCAAGAAGCTACAGTAAGTTCATCAGTGTGATATCCGGCTGCAACCGTTCTCTTTTGGCCAGATGGCTTAGTATTTATGGAGATTGTTTGGTATACATGCATATTAGAAAAATCCATTTACAGCAAAAAGATCTTTGTCCTAGCTTTTCTCCGCAATATTTTTTTTTGTATTTATTGAGACTTGTTCTTGTCATCATTTAGAGATGTGGTTGATTTGTTTAGCTTGACTCAAAATGGTGTTAAAAGTGTTTTTGGTCCAAGCCTCTGTTGATCACTTGGTTGAAACAGGGTTCTAGATAATATTTTCTATTTTAGAACTTCCAAAGAAGTATTGAAAAACCGAAAAACATTCTTTGTTTACGCAACTTTCTGTTCCTCGTTCGGTCTGATGCACGGATCTAAATAAGACTACCTTAACAGAGATTACGTGCCACCATGGGAACATCGGATCTCTATCTACTCGGTATTCAAATTAGGTAACATAGTAAATAAAATGCGATTAAAAAATACATTGACATTCTAAAATAAAGGAGAAAAAAGTCATCACTCACCCAACTACGCAATTTCAACTTCACATGCTTTAGTGAAGAAAAAACATCTCACAACAATTGTCGTTAAAACAAGTAAAACTGATAACTTTGATAAGCGACGGTTAAACCAATGGACATGGAGTATGTTTCCGTGTTTACACCTACATTTTCAATACATCCAATAATTTGTTCTTCAGTTCTAGTGGTTTCATAAAAATAATGGTTCAGGGTTTAAGTCGTTTTAGAATCTACGAGTATTATTCTGCGGGCCAAAAGAGAAACGAGACATCTAAAAAACACTGCCTTTCATAAACACAAAACAACGTGAAATTAGAATATCTAGTTCATGAAACAACACTTGCAATGTTGTTAACTTGTTAAGCTACAGAAAAGTTCCATGAACCCCACCTACACTCTGTCATGCTTCTTCCTTTCTGACCTGTCGTGTTATGTTCCGTCTTCAAAGAGGTTCATTTGTATTTGGACTTCAAAAAGGTCCACTTGAAACAAGAAACAATCTTTTTAACATCATCTTTTATAGAAAGGAAGGCAGAAAGGACTGCTATTGACATTGTCGGGTAGCAGATGGAGATGGCGTCTTTGTAATACTTAAACGATGGATGTCCTTTTGACGACCGTGGGTCCTTATAAAGTCCCCAAATTAACAAAAGCATGCCAAAAAGCCCCAATCTCCTTGATTTAACCAGACCTATTATCGCCCCCGCCACAGCCAAATAACTTCCTGCTAGAACCTGATGCAATCATGCAAACACAACTTTTATATGAGTTTCGTATCTGTTTTTAATCGGTTTATAACGATCAATAAATATTTTGGCTTTAATTAATAGAAAAATTATAAAAGGATGGATTAGAAACGCACCTCGATATGCTGTAAATCATTTGTTATAGGGTATCGTTTGAGATCTTTCATATTGTATGTGTCAAGTAGTTTATTGTACTTTGGAGGAGGCTTCCTGTTAATAATGGCTTTTCCAACAGCACCTGGATATAAGAGAGCCTTAACTACACCCGACGGAATCACTTCACTTGCAATCAATTGTGAAGATGTTAGTTCCATTGGTGTTGTGCATTTACCGATTCTACATGGGAACCTGCATAGAGATTACAATAAACACAAATCAACAACATTTATTTCATATTCATGTTTGAACAAATCATGCTTGGAACCGTCACATAAAGACGTGAGTCTAATAGTATTTAAAGATTCAAGGAAAACACTAAAAACTTATAGAAACAACTATTTACTATGGTAGTTGAACCGCAGAGATTCAAACTATATAATAAGTTTCATATAATCATCCAAACTTAAGTACTTATATAAAGTTTTCTAATGTAGATTTGGCTGCACTAATGCAACCCAAACACACTCAAAGTTGTGTAAAATACAATTAAAAACATATATACTTTACATGATCAAGAAAAATGATCAAACTAATCCTTTTCAACTCCTAAATTCCTGGATATTAAGACTGCATTTATCCCTTCAATCAATCCAACAAAACCAGCCCTAAATTAGTTCATTATATATAAAAAATATAAAACAGCAAATCCAATTTAAACACCAAAAACACTCATTAGCAACATTAAGACACGGATTTAAACAAGTCTTAAATGAGTCGATTTATATACGACACGAAACCTGCTAAGCCCAAACCCAAACTTGTTTCACTTTGTGTCATTTCGTGCCTGTGTTAAAAGTTCCGCGTCAGAAATTGACAGCCCTATCTATTCCTAATTTCCTATACGGCCATAACGGATCAAGTAACTAAACACACACACACACAATATGTATATGTATATGTATGTACGTCATTATCTTACCGCATTGCCTTTATATCAATTCATCTACAAAAAAAACCTAATTCCAGTCACAATATCAAATTATCAATAATAAGTAACCGTTTTTTTTTCACAGAAACTGTTGAAACCGCTTAATAAACGAACCGCTTAATAATCATCAATACGATACGAACGTTTCATACATCGACTTACGATAAAATCAATAAAAAATTAGGTCAAATGTAATCAATCAATTAACGGTTTTGAATTAAAAAAACTGCAAATGTAAGTATTAATAATAATAATAAGAATAAGAAGAAGAAGAAGAAAGTGCAACAGAATGATACCTGAAAAGTGGAATCTGGAAGAAAATGAAGAAAAAGAAGATTCTAGAAGCAGTGAAAGAGATGATTGTTGCCCACACCTTCACTTTTGATGCCATGCCGGATTTGATTACGATGATTCTATTCTTTTTGCTTTTTTTGCTTTTTTATTATTATTATTATTATTATTATTATTTGTATTGTATTATTTATATTAATATTTATATACACGCGCTTTTCTTGTTTCAAATCGGGTCGGCGATCGGCTACTGGTATGGCCCACGATGAAATTTCATCGTGGACCCCAACTGTTTTTCTCCATAACCGTCTCCTCCTTGTTTTATTTATAGATGCATTTAAAAAATAAATAAATAAACAATTTTCTAGTGTCGTGTGCATTCGTAGTTATGCCTAAGAATCCGGAAAAACCGACTGAGATGATCAATACTTGTCATCAAAAAATTCAAACCGAACTGAAACAAAAACTGACGGTTTGGTTTTATACTTTTGTAAAAACCGAATTGAATTTCTAAATTTTTTATTTTTATTTAAGTAAATTATAAGAATTTAATATTTTTTTTGTCTATTAGTTAACAATTAACAAAATTATTTATGCCTGAATTAATTATTTCCGGCCAACTTTTTTTTCGCTCTAAAATTCTCAAACTCAAATGGCAAGAACCGACACTGATGGAAACCAAAACAAAAGCCAAAAAATCGAAACCGAACAGTTTCAAAATATCTGATAACCGAAGTTTTGGTTTTCTAGTTTGGTTTTAACACAAAACCGCACCAACACCACACACACTCCTATTTATGCCACAACAAATTCACACATATAGCTATGATATACGCGGATACATTATTATGTGTATACTTTGACATCTGATACACAAAAACCAACGTCACACGAATCATGTTATAGTATCCACGTTTTATATATGTTTATCTTCTAAAAGTTATTTCGTGGTCACATTTCATTTTTAAGTTCTCTCAAGAAAACATTAGCCCTCAAATGTGTTATTTAAATTAGGTCATACGCTCAAGGGTCATTCGAAAAGTTATATTTATGAATTATGATGAAACTTATGCTAAGATTTTAGGTTCAAGCTCGTGAGGTTAAGGCTCAATGATCATTACACAACAATTAGTGTTGGGATCTCATACCCTATACTTAAGATGCAAATTCAATTTTCCTTGTGGTAACTTAAACTTAGAGTAAGTAGTACCCTAGTAAAAGTAGAGATGTCTCGTGTATTTCATGACTATAAGGTTGTACACTATGTTCTCAAACTTGTACATTTCAGCCATGATTTTCAATACTCTCTTGTATAATTATGTTAAATGAATTCACATGTAACCTTTCAGAATGTACTTTATTAGAATTTTTATCACGAATTAATAATAACCTATTCAAAAGTAGTTTCATTCGTTTAGTATTAACATTAAAGAATATAACTACAAAATAAAAAAAAAACATTTCAAAATAATACAATGAAAGTTACATTTATTTAACGATGAAAGATACATATAAATTAAAAGGGGCTGGACGAACTAGCAAAGTACAAATTAAAATGAAAAAAAAAAAATACAGCTCAAAATTATATCACTTTCTCCAAACTATCTCTTATCTTTTCTCCGTGAATAATCCATCTTAAAGAAAACGCTTTCCGAGTCATTTTTAAGAATAGTAGTGAAAGGAAATAAAAAAACCCGAAAACATTTATGTTCATAAGGTTTTTAGTTAAAGCTAAACAAGTTTTTTAATTAAAACTCAATGAAAAAATTAAAAAAAAAACTTTTAAAATTTTTCTAAATTTAACCTCTTAACTTCCTTCAAAAAAATTTAATTTCCTTCTCTTCTTTACACAAAGTTAAATTATATCATTTACTTTTTCCTCATTTTATTCTTTTTTCTCTTTTCCTTAATCACTTTTTCTTCTTTTCATAATTCGTTTTTACTTTCGTTTACCATAAAAATCATATTAATATGACTCACTAAAGCGAGAACGATGAATTTGATTGAATAGTTCTCAATCTCATAACCAGAAAATAGAACTATAAAAGCTTATTACAATCTCATAAACTATAATCACAACTTAAATTAAGTTACGGAGACCATGATGGATAAAATTAGAGATGGACTAGCTTAACCTTTTAGTTATATAATAAATAAAAATCATATATTATATACAACTTATTTAATTTATACCTAATTAATATAATTAATTAATAAAATTTACCTATCTTGGAAATAACGTCCAACATATTGAGGAACAAAACTTTTCAAAACCCGCTTTAATGAACGTTACATGGATAATAAAAGTATTTTAAAAAGCAATAAACAACAAAATAATAAACAAAGTGACATTAACATTTCCAACGTATACGTGTAGACAAGTCCGATCGTCAAGCCTATAATCAACAAGGCTTCCGCTTCAACATCATCACTAATTTCTAGGCAAAAAAAATAACACACCACAAAGACACAAAAACATGGCAGGCTTACAGAGATCATCAGTATCATTCAGAAGACAAGGATCATCAGGTTTAATATGGGACGACAAGTTCTTATCCACCAAATGCACGCCACGGTCATCCAACGTTGATCAGGTTCAAATTGCCTCTTCAAACACGACGTTAAGATCCATCAACACCGTTAGACGGAATTCGTCTAGACACGTTGGAGAAGTTAATGGGACAGAGCCGTCGTCACCTAGGGTTCCGGTTTGTGGACTTTGTCGTGTTTTTGGTAAGGCTAATAATAATAAAATTCGTGCACGAAAAGATTTACGTAAACGTAGCATTGCTTGATTGATTTGAGAACATTGGATATTGCTTTGATCCTTGTGTTTTGTTAACATAATAAATAACGAGGTGTAAGATTTTGTTTATTTATATTTTATTTTTTAAGCGACGTGATGTGTGACGTCCAGAAAGACGTGTCTTCAGCTGGAAAGCTTTGCGTAGTTTATGGTTATTTGATCTAATTTGATAGACATTACCAAAGTTTCACTTTGAGGTGATCGGAAACATATTACATTTTGCTAATTGGATAACATATGACTTAATTTGGAAAAAAATAATGTGGATATTGGGGGTCTAAAAAATTTAAAAACCGCATATCACGAGCATTTTTGGATCAGTTTTGAGCTTAAACCAAACTAAAACAAAAATTTTGGCTTTTAGGTTTTAGTATTTTGGTTTACGGCGTGATCTTTGTATTTGTTTGGTTAAGTTATAGTCATGTTTTAATTTTACATTTAGGTATGAAATTTTCTAGTTTGAAAAAATTAGCCAAAAACGATATTTACTTAGCTAAAACTTTTAGGCTATTTTCTATGTTAACAAATAACCTTCGTTTAACAAATTTTTTCACATAAAATTTTGGACGAAAATCCCAATAAAAAAGATTCAAACAAGTTAGGCGCACTGCAGTTTAGTTGTTTTTTAAGCGAATTAAAAACCGAAATTAACACGTATTTTTCAATCTTCAAAGAAAACAAAACCGAATCGTCCGTCGACGGTTCGGGTTCATCTTTGACGGTTTTTCAGGTTTTGTTCACTTAGTCGTTTTTATTTCCAAGAAATTATAATGAATTGCACAAACCTTTATACATTTACACATTACGTTATCGTTTACTTAATTTTAAATTTATTCTCACAAAAGTTAGCCTCGATAAGTGAGTTATATTGCACATTGATTCGACCATGTCGCCACTAATAGGTCGTGACACACCTAACTGCCAGGTGAGCGTCATCAATCTCTACCAACTAATCAAAATCTAACAATGCCACAAAGGCAATGACCTACTACTACTATCACAGAATAACGTGTCCGCATCCCATGGGTAAATCCACATGGAGGATTGGTAGGTTAGACCATTGCAATGCGGCAACGCAAAACCCGTTGAACAAAACCACAACAGACTGAGAATGCTCTAACTAAAACCTGTTGCGATGCGGCGACACAAAACCACGAATTTGTGGTCGATAGCATTTAAGTTCGTAAGGCAACGACACTAAATCCAAAAAGTAAATTTGTGAGAACCCAAAACAGTATCGTCACAAGTGCAACTTATGACCATAGGGATACAAATTTGGTTGGTATCGACTAGCCCCGTGACCATATTGACACCAAACTCAAAAAAAAAAAAAATACTAACGCCTAAAATACTCATATGGCTTATGATACACAAAAATACATATTTAAAACGACGTTTATATGGTTGGTAAAATGCGGACATTGCAACCATGATGCTACGCAAATTCGGTCGGTTTCGGTTATGTTCGTTACAGTACCAGAACTAAAACATACTCTTGTAGCTTATGATGTATTTATTTAGTCGGTAAAACTAAGGCGTTGCGGCGGCAAGTCGACGCGGATACGGTCAATTTTAGGTACATTCATTACGGTATTAGAATTAAAAAAAACCAAAAAGAAAAATCACATTAAAATAATCAAAAATTGATTTTTTTTTAGAAAAAACAACTAAAATTAACTATAAACGATTATGTGGCGTGAACCACAAATATTTATCTATAGTTATGATGTATGTATTATAATGTCCAAGAAAATAAACATCGGTATTATATTTTTGCCTTTTTAGTAATATACGTTAAAATAGGTTGTGATATTTTTTTTAACAAATGTTCTTTATTTACACTAATAATTATTGCATTGTCTACGTTTGAACTTGAAACTTCCACTCTACGTCTCTACCAGATAAGCAAGACCCACATGAAAATTTGTGGTATTTTAATATGTTATTTTTTTATATTTGTTATACAAAAACGTTAGTGCATGTAGCATTTATTACCATAAAATCGTGCATCTATTGATATATAATATCATGTATTTATTGTTATATATTATTAAATATATATATTTATTTTACTTGCTTATCTAAATTCTTCGAGTATAAACTTACATGTCCGATTTCAATATATATATTTTTGTTGATCTTTCAAAACAAGTTATATGTCCGAGGAAAGGATCATCACTATTATATTTTCACGCTTTTAGTAATATTCATGATAATAATTTATGATTATTTTTTTAACGACAAATGTTATTTCCACTACTTTAAAACAATACTTTTACGTATTTGCCAATGATGAAAAAAGGACCTCTCCTCTAAAATGCATATGCATTTACCATGTGGGTCAGCCCCACACTGAATCAATGATTTTTTATTCTACAATGTATTATTTAATTTTTTTGAACTACATTTTATTTATTTTCATCTATGAGGTTTGAACCCTCATCTTTTAGAAAGACAAAACCTTATCTAAGACTATGTGTATGGATAAGAGCCCCTGTACGGGTGTTGTGTGTTATGTGACGCCACGTCACTATAGAGGCTTTATGATTAAAATGAGTATAATGGATCGAGCCCAACAATTATTACCTTATTATTATTATTTTTTATTATTGTTTATTTAAAAATAATAAATAAAAAACCCGCAAATCAAAACCAACCCTTCACCCCCACACCCGGCGCTGTGTGGGAAGCCCCCCTCCATGGCACCCATAGCGTCCTGAGGGGCGGTGTTCCCGGCACCATGGGGGTGGAAAGTGCCCCCACTATAGGTGATCTAACTCATTGATATCGTTAGATCAAATACTCTTTGATATGCACATTTTAATACAGTAAAACATTATTGTTATTTAATATCAATATATCATCTACTTACCGTAATTTAATATTAATATATATTTATTTCAAAGGCTCATATAAAATTTTCAAGTATAAATTTGTAATGCTTAAACAAAATCATCTCCTTGTATAACTTTTTGTTTAAATATACCAAGAAATCATAAAAATGTCATTCATAAAGCTTTACTTCGCATTTTTTCTCATACTTGTAATTGCCGGTAAACATACATCACTTCTTTTTTTTTAATAGAGCATTAATGTTTTGCCACTGTACTTATGACATATGAATAACACACTTTTAATGACTTACTAATTATTTTTATTGATCAACAAATGCTAACTAATCAGGGAGCATGGTGGCGATTGGCCATAAAACGTGTGAAGAATATTATAAGTTTAACCCATGTGTGTTGAATGCCAAGCTGCTTGCATGGCTAGAAGAAGGTCGTCTACAGGCTTTTGCGTTAAACCAGATTGTTGTACGTGTATTTGGATTTGTTAAGGCACATGGATTTTAATAAAAAGAAATATTTATTATCGCCTTTAGTGTTTTTTTTTTTAATTTGAAAGATTACAAATAAAATTGGCTCATTTTATATTTCATAGAAACATCCAAACGATTTACAATGAAGTGGCAGGTAAGCGGGCAACAAGCTGCGCCGCAACCCCCTTTTGGATAGTAAACCCAATCCGACTAAAAACAAAGTTTTGATTCTTATGGGCTGATACGTTACTATACACAACTTTCTGAACCCTATTCAAAAGGTCCACGACATCCGGAGTTAAAAAACCAAAAGTGTCAAAGGCGAAGGGGATAAACACGTGTTGATTCTCCAAACAAGCTCTCTCGTGTTTAGCAACCTTTAGTTAAAGAGTATAACGCTTGAATACATCGATGACGAAAGATAATCCAAGGCCCTGTTTGTTTTTGCCTCTTTTCTCTGAATAGAGGAATCAGACGTGGGGCTGTTTGTTTTTTTTCTGGCATTAAGAGGTTCAGCGTCTTAATAGCATCTGAACCAGTAAGAGCTTTTAGAGGGTCTGAAAACCTCTTAACCCAAAAAAACATACGTTTGTCTCCGGCCTCCATTAACTTCTAACCCGGAGACTAGGCTCCATCTCCGACGACTAGAGGTTCGTCTCTAGCCTCCACCTCTTAATGATTCAGATTTCAGACATTTGAACCACCTCTTAACATTCAGATGTGGTATTCAGATTCAGACTTAAATTTCTATAAAAAAACAAACGGGGCCTTAGATTTATTAATTTATTTAGATTTAGATTATCAATCAATCATGTCACTTGACCGAGGAGATTCTTCCCCCTTTTATTCTTGCTTCAAACTGTATTAATCAATAAAATATTTTATCTTATGTATACGATCTTGAGTTATATTTGTATTTTGTTGATTATATGTTACACGGGTCAAAGTAATTGAATTGTTTTTAATTTTTTAATGATTAACGAATCTTTCAAGCGAGCTGCTGGCTAAACTCATCCGTGAAAAGATGTTCGATTTCTAACAAGTTGCGGTGCACGAGGGTTATTCCTTTCTTAGGCCTAAATAACATAATTATAAAAGGACGAAAATGGGTTGGACGACAAGTGCACATAATAGCATGTGCAGTGGGCAACAAAGGGCTTTTTAGTATATTAATGAAGGATGTGATTATTTTCCTAGAAGAAAACCAAACTTAGGCCCTGTTTGTTTTTGCCTCTTTTCTCTGAATAGAGGAAAACGTCTGATTTAGTCAGACGTAATCAGACGTGAGGCTGTTTGTTTTTTTTCTGGCATTAAGAGGTTCAGCGTCTTAATAGCATCTGAACCAGTAAGAGCTTTTAGTGGGTCTGAAAACCTCTTAACCCAAAAAAACATACGTTTGTCTCCGGCCTCCATTAATTTCTAACCCGGAGACTAGGCTCCATCTCTGACGACTAGAGGTTCGTCTCTAGCCTCCACCTCTTAATGATTTAGATTTCAGACATTTGAACCACCTCTTAACATTCAGATGTGGTATTTAGATTCAGACTTAAATCTCTAAAAAAAACTAACGGGGCCCAAGTTATACCCAAATTTCAAAAAAGGGTCTCGTTTTCGAGTTTAAAAATTGATGAATGTCACCCGAATGTCCGAACTAGTTAAGAACAATTTGATTATAATTTCGACTATTATAGGTGATTTCCACTGATCAATCTCCTTAGAATCCGATTATGTATACAAAGTTGTGCTCGGATCTTAAAATTGAACCTGAATGAGAACACGGTTGCACTTTCTCTATAATTTCTTGGTGAAATGAAATGAAGATGCGAGGGTGGTTGTTGAATATTTAGTATGGTTTCCTTTTATCCCTATATATTACACTGACACCCACTTAGTTTCTTGTTTCAAGTCGTTTAGTCCATAACTTTTATTAAACCCACTTAACAACTAGCCTATAACAAAATATATGTAGATAATAATAATAAAAAAATAAGTTTTATTATTAGAACTTTGGGCTGCTATACGAAACTCGCATATATTATGATAGGAAAAAAAACTAACATATTAAAAAAGAATCAGACACTTGTACAAAAATATAAATTAAAAAAACACATTTAAAAATATACATTGTACTGGGAATAAAAAAAATAAGTCATTAAAGACTCAAAACAATACTAACAATCATATAACTTAGGAAAGAAAAAACAAATTAAATATAACCAATGATGTGATAGACAGTGGCGGATCTAGGAATATTTTTTAATGGGTTCACTGTTTGGGTCGGTCTTACGGTTCGGGTCATTCCGACTGTTCGGATCGCTTCGATGGTTCGGTTCAATTCGACGGTTTTCGGGTCGATTCAGCGTACCAAGAATAAGAATTTACTAAAGATCATATTTGTTTTCTCAAAATAATGACCAAAACATTCTTTTAGAAATACTAAGCCCATCTCTCTTTCTATGTAATACATAGCAATCAGATTTGCATGCTAGCTAAATTGTTGGGCCAAGTATAAGATAGTAAGATACACACACCAATGATTAAATTAAAGAATCTACTACAAGTGGAATTGAACTTGGGTTCTCACAGTAATAAAACAAGGTTTTTACCATTAAGCCATGGTTCAACTTTGCTTATCTGTTCACTCACAATTTATATTTGGGTTCACTATCATATTTTATATAGGCATTCTATACAAAATCTGAAACTCAGTAGGTTCCCGTAAACCCACACCCAATTACCTAGGTCCGTCCATGGTGGTAGTAGATGGCATGCCACATGGCATAATGAGATACATGCACTTACCACTAACAATGCTTTTTAATATATAGCAAGGTAACTAAAACTCGTTGTGATGCGACAAAACAGTAAATTCGGTCTGTAGCATTTAAGTTCGTAAGGCAACGACACTAAATCAAGAAAATAAATCTCTGAGAGCCCAAAACAGTATCGTAACACGTACAACTTATGATCATGGCGACACAAATTCGATTGGTTTTGACTAACTTTGTTGCCATATTGGCACCAAACTCAAAAAATAAATTAGTAACGCCTAAAATACATGTATGGCTTATAATACACAAAAAATACATGTTTAAAACGGCGTTTATTTGGTTGGTAAAATCAGGGAATTGCAACCACGAGTTGACGCGAATTCAGTTACTTTGATACAGTACCAAAACTAAAAAAAAGTGTGTAGCTTATTATACAAAAAAACATATTTAAAACGATATTTAATCGATCGGTAAAATTCAAGCTTTACGACGGCAAGTCGGCACGGATACGTCCGATTTCTGGTACATTCATCATAGTTTCAAAATAAAAAAACAAAAGCAAAAAAGAAAAATAACATTAAAATAATCAAGAAATGAATTTTTTTAAACAGCTAAACTAACTATAAACGATTATGTGGCGTGGACCATCAATCTTTATCTATAGTTATGATGCATGTTTTGTAATGTTTAAGAAAATGAACATCATTATTATACTTTTACCCTTTTAGTAATATTAATAGTTTGTGATTTTTTTAACACCAATAAATATTATTTTTACTCTAATTTACACCAATAAGTTATGTATGTGTGTATGTTTGAATCTGAAACCTCCACTCTAAGAGGCATATGTCTATACAAGATAAGAAAGCCCCATGTTTGACAATTTGTGTGTTTTTTAATATATTTTTTTTATTTGTTATACAAAAGGTTAGTTTATGTTGCATTTAATACCGTAATACATGCATTTATTGTTACTTAATATAATCTAATTACTGTTATTTAATATTAATATATATATATATATATATATATATTTCACATGCTCATCTAAATTCTTCAAGTATAAATTTATAATGCTTAAACAATATTAAAGAGCCATTTCCTTGAATAATATTCTTTTAGTTTCAGTATACCAAAAAATCATAAGCATGTCATCTATAGAGATTTATGTTGCATTTTTTTTCTCATACTCACAATTGCCGGTAAACCATACATTACTTAATTTTTATAGAGCGCTAATGTTTTACCTCTATACTTATGACATATGAATAACACACTCGTAATGACTTGCTAATTATTTTTATTGCTTAATGTATCCTAACTAACTAGGGAGCACAATGGTGATTGGTGAAACATGTCAAGAAACTTATAAGCTTACCCCATGTTTTTTTAAGGAGTGCCAAGATGATTGCATATATAGAAGAGGGTCGAAAACTAGCTTATGCACTCGTCTAGAAATTTGTGTCTGTCTTTAGATTTGTTAAGACCCATGGAATTTAATAAAAACCAATTAATTGTTGTCATCTTCTTTAATTAAAGTGTCTAATGTCATATATAATGTGAAGCAAGTAATCATATTTAGAACAAATTATGTTTACGAAGACGATATTAAATTGTCTGGAAAGTGATTTTTTTTAGAAAAATAGTGATTAAATAAATTAATTGTTTTTGAGTGAAAGAGCTAAAAATCATTTTATAGAAAATCTTACACATTTTCCATTGTGATATAAAATCAAATACCTAACATAGTTTTTTTTTATAAATTTACCTTTTTATTTACTTCATAAAACATATTGATCCATATTATTATTAGTTTTAATAGTATCATATTTGACATCAAGGTTATAGTTCTTAACAGTATATTCGTCAGTGAATATTAGTAGGCGTGTAACTGTTGGGTTATGCCCGTGTGCCAACTCGACGTTGTATAAAATTTATATCTATACATAAATGGTGTAACCTTATCACAACAACAAATTCATGAATTTAAAAAAAGTCATAATTTAAAGTCGGGACATTTACATATTTCTCCTTCCTGTGATTATTAGTTACATATTTCCCAAACCAAAAATATAATTATATATTTCGTCTACATGAAGCATATATATATTACATATTTATTCATTTAATTAAAATTAACTTATTTAATAACTATTTTACCCTTATTTTTACGAAAGGTTTTTTAAACGATGGACGCGTTAACCAGCTTCGAACACGTTATCTGCGTTGGACGCGTATCCAACGAACATGATTTATAGAGCCTTAAAGAAGAATATGTGTATGCTTATGATGGGAACTTTAGAGAAGAGAACATTTTAAGGAGCTTGATTACCCAAGCATAGGATGAGATTGTAAAGACTTAATATAATGCTTAGGAATCGAAAGCGAAATGATAAATCAAAAGCGGAAACTACAAAGAAAAGCAAAATCTTGGAGTTGTAATCATTTGGTACTTCTCTTTGACATTGTAATATCCTTGTATAATATACATATTTGAGAAATACAATAATATGTTATATTTAGTGAAGAGGTAGGTCCCAGTAGAGCCCAGTTGGACCCGCAATACTCACCTTGAACAGGGACGTCTGCGCAGAAACCAACTGGATCCGCAGGACCAACCATGCTCAGAGACGTGACGTCCTTACGCGCAGTACGCAAGCTGTTCCCGCAGGAAATGCCTCCCAATGGTGAAGGACTCCGCCTGTCCCCGCAGCCTCGGATACAAGCCATCAGGGAAGGCCACCCGCGCAGCAAGGCTACACGCACAAGGCACTTAGCTCTCAATCACTCAGTGTCACCTGAAGGAATGAGCAAAGCCGGGAACAATCCCGCACAAGGGCGGGAGGGGGAATACTCCCGCCCAAATAAGCCAGTCCGTACGATACGGGAAGATCTTCTGTACTGTACCTGACGAGGTATGGGAAAAAGATCTGACTAAAGATACGACAGCTTATTGACAACAGTATGGCGAGCAGCATGCTCCTGTACTGTATGTCACTATTAGCCGTTGCCTACTCACCAACTACTGCCATACCACGTGCATAGCCGGCAGTTGGTGGAAAATGAATAGTACACAGCAGGCCTGGTCACTATCAGCCGCTGCCTACCCACCAACTACCAGCAGGGCACGTGCGTAGGCCACTGTTAGTGGAACAGGAACACTGTTGCAGCCGGCCACACCTCATTGGAAACCTACCTTCGGCTATAAATACCACAAATGGTATGACCATCATATCTTATCTTGTATCATCATAATATACCTGATATCTGCTCTAGCAATCTCTTAATATACATTTATATTTAAAGAGCAATCTAGTCTGATTCTCACGCCGGAGGGTGGTCACAAGGAGGAACCCCCCCATTCTCAGTGACAAGCTCACGGTGTCTGTTTTGCAGGTTATCAGAAGAACCATCTTCTCTGGGTCTAACCCCTCGTGGGAAACATCTATCTAACCCCCAGGTTACCCGTAATCTGCCCGGGGTCCGGTTAGTGTTTCTTCATTTAGCCTTTTGTATTGATTACACACCATGATGATCATGTTTACACGTGTGTATCATTGATTCGACATATGCTTACGTTATTCGATCCATGCATTGTTAGATTTGATATATCACTATCCTTACAAATTGCGAGCCTTAGGACTCTGGTTAAACTAGTAAATAAAAAATTGAAACATGAAATGGGATAAAATTAAATAAAAATCCGAGTTGAAATTGGTTGAAAAGAACATAGTCTTTGATCGTTGTTATATACAAATAAGTTAGTGTGAATTAAATATGTTTAGACTAACTCATGAAGTTGAAACTGAGGAAATAAGGATGAACTGACATACATTTGGAGCATATGAGTGCAAGATCTAGCAATCATTGATATACAGTTATCTATAATTGAACATGAAGTATAGATTGATCGATTTTCGCATATATTCCATAAATGTGATACTTGAGGAATTAACTAAATGGGTATATAGACCCGTTTGGTTAATAATTTCTTGAACTCGTAATACAAATTATACACATTGGGTTTTGAACCCGAATAGGTCCAAAGACGTCATGTCATTTCATACTATGTAAAAGTACTCGAGTATGATAAGTAACATATAAGTAAAAGATGTTATATGAATTTGTCTGTGAGTAAATGTTTTATATATTAATCATTTACTTGACCAAGTAAATAGAGAGAATGAATAAAATATCAAAGGTGTTTTATTTGACCATGTAGATGGTTAGTTTCAAATAAGAGTTGAGATTAAATTATTTGATGATAGGGTGGATTAAAGTTTTGACAAGAGTACATTTGTGAATTTCACTAGTATTTCTCTAAAATATAATTGCATGTTGATGCTAGAGATATATTGTCTAGTTCTGATTGCGAGTTATGTTTAAGGAGAATTGAAAGTCATTTTTTAAGAAAAGAACAACTTATTTCATAGATTAGATCCGATTCATAATAAGTGAAACCCAAAAAATAATTCTCTTGTAATGTGTTGAAATGAAAACTAGTATTCATGACAGCTAAAAAGTGTGGAAACATTGAGGTTTGCTTGTTAAAAATGCCATTGTAGGTTCTAAGCATTGTTGCAGAAGTTGCTAAGGGTTCCCTAGTTGGTCGGTTAAGGAGTTGTGAGTTCTCGGTCTAGACGGAGAGTACTCAGCCATAGCAAATTGTATATAAATTATATACATGTCAAATATTATAAATTTACTAATTTATAACAAAATATGTAATAACGACTCAAATAAAAAAAATATGCATCTTTAAATAGTAAAATATTATAAAAGTTGTAAATTATTATTTAGAAAAATGATATTCATTTTTTTAATATTATAGAAATAGAAATTATTTTATTTTAATAAGTTAAAATTGGGCCTAGTTGATCGACCAGATTCAATTATGGCTGAGGTTGACAACATTTGATTGATTCCAAGTAACACATAGTTAAGGAAATTCATCTCAGCAACATACCTTATAGCGATTATTAGACAGATACTTGACCTTTTAGACCTTCTTTTATAACACTACAATGGTTATAAGACAATAAATAAGAGAACAAAACCTATTTAAGAGGGGTCTGGTTTTAACATTCCTATTTTAATAATCTTTTAAAGCTTACATATCCTCCTAAATTTGGTATTCATAGTTTCAAACTATGATAATATAAGGTTTTTGTAAAAACCCTCATTTAAAAACCTAGTGCGGAGTAAATTGTAAAGGATCAAGAATATAGGGGTGCAATGTGAAACTTGGCGTCCAACTTGAGTAATGACTATACTTAAATAAAAAGAAGATGAAAACTACCCGCTAATTAATTCTCATGTGTGTTTGAGGAGAAATTAAAGTAATAAATCATATTTTGGCATCAAAGAAGAAATGAAGACTTAGTGCTTGTGTTTCTAAAGACTCTTTGTTAAGTATCAACTTCGGACATTTTAACTTATTTACATATTTCAAAAAGACAATAAATAAAAAATGTTTGGCAATTACAAAATCTTTATTATTTTATAAGATAACAAACTGTTTTTCTAAAAACCACAAATCATAAACCATGACTTTCATATAAAAGCCAATAAGTTAATAAGGCTACGTTTAAGATTAAATTGTATTAATCATAAAAAAACAGTACATCATTTGGGCTAGCTAAAGTGGCAAGTCAAATGATGGGTAAAAACTTGATGCTGGTTGGCCTCTTAAGTTCGAATCTTGATGGTGACACGAGTTTTCTATTAGAGTGTCCATTTCCAGAGAGCTTGCTCTTGTGGGCGGACAACTCCTTTCAAGTGGCAGGGGGCTCGAAATTTTCTCGTGGAACGCCTAGACAAACTCGGATGCTAAGTGTGGGCCCGGTTAAGACAATATAGTCTTGGCCCGAATAGAACGGTTGGGGCTCTCTCCGAAAACTGTGGCTGATTATTCAACACAATAACGACTGTCCCTTCATTGGTGAGTTGTCATTGTGTCAATATGAGTCATATGACATTACTTTTGAACCACAACACTCTAGAATAATAAAGTACAAGGGTCTCATAGTAATATGTGAAAGTAAAAGGTAATAAAGTAAAAAAAGGAGTAATAAATTGAAGACTCTTCCAACATGCTTCAACTAACAATCTTATGAATCCCTCCAAAAACACATCAATATAATATATGTAAATTCCAAAACATTAAAAACCCATTTTAGTTTTAAATAAAATAATAAATAATATCTGTATTATCCAGCAATTTTTAGAGAGATGAACGAAGCAGGATCATTATTATTATTTGCTTCTGATCACAAACTTGTTTGTGTCATTGTTTACTTTGTACTTCTGTTTTCAAATTCTGCAGATGCAGCAGGAGGTTTTGGTTCTTTATTACAGCAGTTACCGGATTTGGGGGTTTTTATGAAGGTTTTTGAGTCAAGAATTGAGTTGAATGTTATGGATTACGGTGCGAAAGCGGACGGTATTGAAGATGATACAAAGGTGATTAATTGGTCAAGGTTAATGTAACAGTGGTTTTTGCTCACCAGGTGTTTGTGGAAATGCCAAAGAGAGTTTTTTTTATATGTTAAGAAAAGCTCATGGCTTGCTTGAAATTGGTTAGGTTGTTAACAAGCCGAGCCCGAGTTAAGGCATTTGGCTGGTTGGCTTAATTGTTGGACTGGTTTCAATTAAAGCTAAAATTTTGATACTTATAAGTTATTAATTATGATCCAAATAGCATTATAGAAGCATAACTTTAATATTTTCGTAGAACTGATTTTTATTAATTGTTTTTTTTTATGCAAATTGCTGGTGACTTTGTGATTTTATGGACTTTTTAATGTGTATTTGAAGAATTGTAGCTTATTACTTTGTTTAGTAACTTTATTAAACTTGTTTTATGAGCTGTGCAGTTTGTTTTACATATTGAGTCTATTTATAAATTCTGCCAAAAAAGACTATTTTTATTAAAATTAGAAAAAAAGATAAACAAGCTGACTCGAGCTAAATTTTTCAGCCCGGTAAGGTAAACAAGCTGAGTCGAGCCGAGCCAGCTCAATTAATAAAGTCTCCATGAAGAAACACGATTGTTAGCACGTTCTGCTTTCGTATGCATATGTTCTATAAAGGAAATAGTCTGTTAACAGTGCCATGTTTCCATCAGGTTTTCATGGATGTTTGGGATATTGCGTGTTCTTCAAAGGTAGAATCAAGAATCATAATCCCTGAGGAAAGTTACTGTCTTGTTACACCGATCAGTCTCGGAGGACCTTGCCACTCAAAAGTAACTTTAACGGTATTAAAAACATTAATAAACTTAAATAATATTCTGCCACAACACACACTTATCTTTTTAATCATTATTTTCCATCTGCAATTCTGCATAGATTGCAGGTTCCATTGTTGCTCCAAGTAATCCTGATGTTTGGGACGGTAAAGATACACATAAATGGCTTTATTTTCATAATGTGCATCACTTAACAGTTGACGGAGGCGGAACCATTGATGGAATGGGCCAAGAATGGTGGGCCACGTCTTGCAAAACTGACCCGAAAAATGTATATTGTTGCATACCATCATCTTTCATTGATCATTATATTATTTCTATCTTATTATTAATATATGTTTTTGAAACCTTGTTACAGCCTTGCAGACACGCTCCAACGGTCAGTACTGATGGATTTGTTATTACGTCGAAAAGAGGATAATAATTAGGTTATTATGCAGGCTATAACTTTTCATAGATGCAACAATTTGGTGGTCAAGAATATTATGATTATGAATGGTCAACAAATGCAAATGGCATTGACCACATGTGACACGGTTTCAGTGTCGCATCTGAGTGTTTTTGCTCCAGCTGGCAGCCCGAATACTGACGGTATCCACATAAACGAGTCCACTGATGTTGAGGTCAAAGACACCACTGTTAGAACTGGTTGGTTATAAATTATATTGATCGGATAATTTTGTATGATTATTTTTTATTCAATTGTGTTATGAATATTGATCAGGTGATGACTGTATATCCATAGTCAGCAATTCATCAAAAGTTCAGATCAGGGGGATTGTTTGTGGTCCGGGCCATGGGATAAGGTGAAAACCATTAACAGAACGGTCTGAACATGTTGAAACTTGGAAATCATTAAAAAGTTTATTTTTATTGCTTGCAAACTTATTAGTTATTGTAATAATATTCTAGTATTGGAAACATATTCGTGATTAACTTCTTAGTTATTTACATAAAGCATCGGAAGCTTGGGAGAGTCGGGCACCTGTGATCAAGTGTACGATGTGAGTGTTCGAGGGGCATTTCTGTCCAACACTGAAAATGGCCTCAGGATTAAAACATGGCAGGTACTATTCATATTAGATGATAATCAGTCGATTTGGCCTATTATTTTAACAGGTTATGTGAATAGAATGATAACAAAAAAGAGCTGAAAAGAAAACATATAAAAGTGATTAAACTGGTTATTTATTCATTTATTGATTATGTGCATCAGGGCGGTAGTGGTTTTGTACGCAAGTTACATTTGAGGATGTTTGGATGCAAAGCGTATCGCATCCAATCATAATCGACCAATATTATTGCGATTCAACCAAGCCATGCCCAAACAAGGTATAATATCATTTTCATTTCAAAAAGATGTGAGAACATATCTTTGGTATTTAAAGATGTGATTCTTTTATATATATATATATATATATATAATGCAGACTTGTGCTGTTAATGTGGAGAACATATCTTTTGTGAATATTAAAGGAACTTCAGCTACTAAGGAGGCAATAATATTTGCATGTAGTGATGTTTCCCCTTGTGAAGGGATATATTTGGAAGATGTTGAAATTGTATCAGCATATGGAGGTGTTACAACTTCATTTTGTTGGGAAGTCAAAGGGTCAACCTCAGGCTATGTCTACCCCCCTGTTTGCTATTCTGATTGTAATGGCTTCATTAAGCAGTGTGTTTTATCTACCACTCATCTTCAAGCAATCTAATCAACATCTTTTAACTTGTATATTATACAATGAAAGTTGTTTGTTGTCCCTGATCTCTGGCTTTTTTTGCACCATATATGTTAAAAGCCTTAATGTAGCTAAGTTTTAGGTGCTCGGAGTTTGATTTGTTTAGTTTGATGTCAGTTTTGGGTCAAACTACTAGCTATGGATACGAAAAACAATAAATTAATTGAAAAAGTGGTAGGCTAGCTATACCAGTTTACCCGTCCATACCTTTCAGGCTTAAAAAATTAGATGTAAGATCTTTCCTTTATCCTTTTCATACAAAGTGTAAGAAGAATTTTGGATCATTATATTAAAAAATCAATGAAAGAGCAAAAGGGAGAATGCCGCATCACCATTTTTCAAGCGTGGAAAGTCACGTGGGAGTAAAATTGGTATAACATTCTATATTTCTATTGTTGATCTTTTTCAAGTTCTCCCATTTTTTAAATGTTCGTAATCTTTTATACATAAAAATAATATAAAATTGAGCATTTTATTTTGTTTAATGCTATACTATTAAAAAAACTACTTTATTTAAAACCCATATGTGGTGCGTATAACGTGCGTGATTGTGTAAATAGATTGCTTAATTATGCACATGGATAACTATGTATGTGCATGATTTTCATACAAGTTGTGTCGTTATATAGCTTTGTGCGTAATTATGGTGCGGGCGAAGCTACCCCTTGCCCCAAAGACACATGTTGCATCTTGATGACTTCACACACTTTGTATGATAAAAGCTATATATATTAAAAAAAAAATTTTTTATAAAAACACAACTACATAAATGTCATTAAACTTCACATTACATTATCTGTGTAAGATAGTATTACAACAATTTAAGAAAAAATCTAACATGAAATATATTATGAAGTCCATTATGATCCCTTCCATCATTATTGATTCTAGTCATTCTACAATAAAAAAACTAACAATTCAGTGTATAAATTTAATCAAAATCATATATATAGAAATTATTGCACATTGAATATCTTATTGTATTATATGTTCATTATTTTTTTTTCGGGTTATATCTTAGTACTTCATCTTTTTTAACAGCTAATTCCACCCCATGTTTTAACATTTCTTAAGTGAGACTAGAACCTCAACCATTTGATTGTAACTTGTAAGATACCTTTGCTACTACACCAAGTCAGTGATTTTATCCATTTTATCATTTTATCCAATGAATTAAGTATGTAAAAACTGTCAGTAACTACTGTGGATTTATGTATCAAACCATACTAAAAATAACATAGAAAAATTTGTATATTATTACCTTAAGTCTTTAGAGATGTGGAAGAGACTGTGACCGGATTTGTCGCAGGACGAAATTCTTATGTCTATACAAGCAATAGCAATTCACAGCCGCGGCAAGTCCAGACATTGATTTTTGTTTGCTACAACATGTATGGATCTTATTAGCCATATTCGACAAACATTTCATGCAGTCATCCTTTCGCGTGGCATAAGTACACTGCATCGACCCATATAAAGTGCGACCCGGCCCAAAACTTACCGAACCAGACCCATAACGTTTTAACGGATCTTGTAATACAATCCCCTTCAACTTATTTGCCAAATTATTCAACTCCTTCTCCAACTCAGCAGGGCTATAAGGAGACAGATTTGGTGGACTTGCGAAGGCGACATAAGCCCACTCGGTAAAATCTCCTTCAATCTTATGATCGGCATAACGCACCATGCATAATAGTTGTTCTAAGGCTGTCCAAGCCACACCTTCTTTCTGTTTAGGACATTTAGTTTTAAGATATGGAATGGTGGCGTTGACGCACTCGAGGCAAGCTTCCAGTTTGATACTGGGGGGGCAAAGACCGATGGCCGAAACTCCATAGCCACTCCCTATTTCGTAACCGGTGTAAGATCCATGAGCTTTTCCAATGGTTCTAAGAAGTGCATTGAATGCACGATCTCATCCTTCTAGGCCCTCGGGGTTTAAATCGCCACCTTTGTTACACACGAACGTCTGATGACTACTTATGTCGGGTTTTTGAGCTATGGAGAGATTAACATTATTGATGATTGCTTGTAGAAGGAATACGAGTGAAATAAGGTTTTTGGTATCCATTTTTGGTTGAAAGTTTTTGATATATTTTGTTTCCATTAAACTGATATTTATGGCTATGTAAGGTAACAGAATTTTAAAATTAACTTGAATTTTGTATAGTTCTAACTGATTTACTATTAAAAAAACATGTCTTAATGTAGAGTTCTAATCTTATACAATTAAGTTTCTTTCTATTTAATCTCTACCTCACGCATTTAACGTAAAAGAATCAAATACTATATGTTTTTGTTTATGTTCAAGTTTTGAAACAACGTATTAAACGTTCAGTAATTATATAGAAGTTGAGTTTGGCTTGTTATTATTATTATTATTATTTGGGGGGGGGGGGGGGGTTGTTACACCTTACCTATATATGTATACCTTTCTGTTTGTTATATGGAGTGCAATAGCTCCATCAAGCAGGCTATTATTATATCAGCTACTAATCATCAAGCAATCTAGTCAACATCTTTTAACTTGTATATTATACAGTGAAAGTTAGGGTGAGCAAAAAACGGTTCGGAACCATCAGAACCGAGGAACCGGAACCGAACCAGTGCCTCAGAACCGCTAATGTGTGTACCGGTTCGGTTCTCGGTTCTCAAAATTTGCATTAAACGGTTCCCGGTTCGGTTCCGGGTAAAACCGGCAGTTCTAGACTTGGAACCGAATAACCGGAATATTCAAAACGTTTTAAATAAATTTACCAATCCCCATTTTTTTATAGAGTAACTTATTAACCGGCCTCTATTCAATCATCTTTTAATTCAAATCTTCTTTCTTTACGTTCAAGAACTAACAATCATGATCAATTTTGATTTAACCTATCAAGGTAATTTAATATAAAATGATATGATCTTCCATTAATCTAACGTTGCTAATGGTTTATTTAACTTCAACACTTTGGTTTTAATAAAAAATATAACGGATGTTCATGTTATAATCTAAATTAGTTTTAACGTGAAAAAAGACATACAATTGTATAAACTTGTTTTACAATTTGCAAAGTTTGCATAACTCATTTGATAAATACATGATCGAACCGGTTCTAGACAGAACCGATTAGCGAGAACCGGATTTAGCGGTTCTGGAACCGAACCGGTTTACTATAATAGGTTCCGGTTCCGGTTCTATTTTTCACTCATTATCTGTTCCGGTTCGGTTCTCGCGGTTCTGAACCGTTGCACAGCCCTAGTGAAAGTTGTATGTTGTCCATGATCTGTTTTTTGTAGCACCATATTTGTTAAAAGCCTTAATGCAGCTAAGTTTAGGTGCTCAGAATCAATCATTTTTATGTCGGTTTTGAGACAAACCGCTAACTATAGTTTCCAGTCTGGTTGGTTGGGTAAGCAGAACCATCTTGATTCTTGGCAGGTCAAAACAGTTCAGTTTTGGTAGGTTGACGGCTTGAACTCGTTTTCCTTTGCAAAAATGTTTGCCGGTATTAAATTATAGATGATAAAAATGGCGTATACAATGACGCGTATACTTAGACACCCGTTTTTTATGTCATGTCAACGCCACATGGACATGTGGGCTTTTTCCAATTTTGTGCGTAGTGGTTGATATGGAAGATTGGGTCAAAATCTATTTGGGAGCTTATGGATCGGTGTATATTATCATAAGCATAAACATAAGTGAGGAAACCCGATTCATACTTAAAAGGACCTCTAGGACAGTACCATCGGCCGCCTATGACGTTGAAGTCTCTTGCAAATATTATTTAAATTAAATAAATTAATTAATATATGAAATAAAATGGTGAAATAAGGGTTTATTATTGGTTTGTAAAACAAACATATATCATTGGTTTATTATTGGTCCGTCATGTGCCTCAAACGTAGTTGCCACAAATTAATGAAGAGTTTTTTCAGCGAAAACACCCAGTGTTTGGTTGTTTCGTCCAAAAAAATAGAAAAAATGGAACGGGAATATGCCCAAAACATAATTAAACTTCACATTACATTATATGTAAAATATATCATTGCAACAGTTTTTTATATAAAAGAAGCTAACATAAAACAAACTAGTAAGTCCATTATGATCTCCTTCCAAATCATTCGAGTGTTGCTATTACTGATTCTACAACAAAAAGTAACAAGTCAGTATATAAATTTAATCAAAATCATACACACACACATATATATAGAATTATGTTTATTTCAGAAATGTTTCTTACCAATCACATTATTTCTTTTCACTACATTTTTTGAACTAGTTAGCTTGTAGTTGTATTTATAGAGATTAAATATATGAACTAGTGTTCGGTGTTCCATACTTCCATTTCACAATGTACATGACATATTTAAACTCTTAGTAATATATGTATTATTACCTCAAGTCTGTAGAGACGTGGATGAGACAGTCGCCGTAAGTGTAAGGAAGAAAATTATTATGCTGATACCAAAAATAGCAATCAGCAGATGCGGCTATTCCAGACAACGATCGCTGTTTGCTACAACAATTATGAAGCCTATTAGTCATATCTGATAAACATTTCATGCAGTCAGCCTCGGCTATGCCAAAAGTACACTGCATCGACCCGTATAAAGTGCGACCCGGCTCAGAGGTTACTGAACCAGACCCGTAACGTTTATTTTCTTTTGTTACGGCCGGCCTCTTCAGCTTATTTGCCAAATTATTCAACTCCTTCTCCAACTCCGCGGCACTATAAGGAGACTGATTTGGTGGACTTGGGAAGATGGCATAAGCCCACTCACCAAGTTTTCCAGCAGACGAAACATCGCCTGCATAACGCACCATGCAGATTACTCTTTCGAAGACTGTCCATGCCACACCTTCTTTCTGTTTAGGACATTTTTCTTTAAGATATGTATTGGTCTTGTTGACACACTCACGGCAGGCTTCCAGTTTTATATTGGGGGGGCAAACAGCGGCGGACCAGACTCCATCACTTTGCCCTATTTCGGTACCACTAATTAGTCTAATATTATTGAGAAGTGTACCCAATGCACGCTCTCGATTTATTATGTCTGCAGATGTTAACTCGCCTGTTTTACTACACATGAACGATTGATAATTAATACGTAGGCCGGGTTTTTGAGCTATGGAGAGATTAACACCGTTGCTGATTGATTGAAGAAAGAATATGAGTGAAATACGGTTTTTGGTATCCATTTTTGATACATATTGTGTTTCCATTAAACTGATATTTATGGCTATGTAAGGTAACACAATTTAAAAAGTAACTTGAATTGTGTATGGTTCTAACCGATTGATTGTAAAAAACACATTTCCTAAAGCAGAGTTCGAATTTTACAAAATTAAGTTTCTTTCTACTTAATCTGTACCTCACGCATTTAACATAATAGAGTGAAATACTATATTTGTTTGTTATACATATATTATTAGACTCAAACAAAAAAAGATGTGAGGTTTATAGGATTTTTTTTCAAAATAGGAAATTTGATGCAACGGAAATGGTTTATAGGAGAGAGAAATAGTGATAATGGTTTTAGGTGATTCGTCATTTGAAATGACGGATTACACATTAAATATACGGGCTGTTATCATGTGAGTTGGACAAGTAACTGGTGTTTCGACATTGAATTGGCGGATGTCCAGACGACACTTGCCATTTCAAAAGACAAGCGTGAATAGTTCCTGACAGAATTGACATTTGATTCGACAACTCATAATATTCATTTTTCTTTTTTATATTTGTTGTATTAATCTGTTTACTTTTATATTATTTTTTATAAAGACTAATAATTAGTATTATTTATAAATAATATAATCAACTATTAAAAATTAATTAGTATTATTAAAAATACTAATATGTTTTTACTTTTATTAATTATTTATAGTTAATTGGTATTATTAAAAGACTAATAATACTAATTAGTATTATTATATAACATTGACATTGATTAGTAGATTACTATTACATTTAATTAATAAATATAATATTAATTGAGTTTAGCCATATCTTTCTTGGTAGGTTTTTTTTTTTTTAATAAAATTGAGTTCTGTCATTTGAAATGATAAGTGTCGTCTAAATATCCTCCGTCATTTCAAATCACAAGTGTGAACATTACCCGTACCGACCAGATCTGACCCGGATTTGATGTATGGGGCGGTAAGATACACATAAATGGCTTTATTTTCATAATGTGCATCACCTAAATAACAGTTGAAGGAGGTGGAACCATTGATGGATTTGTTATTATGTTGAAAAGAGGATGATGAATAGGTTGTCATCCAGGCTATAACGTTTCATAGTTGCAACCATTTGGCGATCAAGAATCATATGATTATGAATGGTCAACAAATGAAAATGGCATTGACTACATGCACTACTAGAAAAAGAGACATTTTTCTACAACTGATTTCGTAGGAAATTTGTTGGAAAACTCACTTTCAAACAATTTTCCAACAAAAAAGTTGTGTTGGAAAAACGCATGCTTGAAAATTGTTTTCAACCATTTTCCAACAATTTTTCTTACAAAATTGCTACAAAAGTATATCGTTGCAAACTTCCTACAACTTTCCTACAAAAACTATTTTCTGATTTACAACAACATTCCAACAAATTTCCAACCAATGTTTATATATTTTCAACAAACTTCCAACAAATTATATGTTACGATTTACAACGAAATTTCAACAAAAACCAATTTATAACAAAAATAATTCAAAAAATATTTTAAAAATCTGAAATATGCACAAAAATTAAAAAAAAAACTGTAAAATTAGAAAATTTTCAAAAAAAATATTAAATATGTAGAAAAAAATCTAATATAAACCTGTTTTACAAACCAAACACACTAACTAAGTTTTAATATGTATTAAACACAAATACGATAACTGAACTACAATTAAGTACCGGGACTATCTAGTTTTCATAAAGCCTTATAATTGTTTTTGCATTCAATGCTCCATTTCTTCATGCACGAGCCGCTCACGTTGCTCCCTTTCTTCACGATCAACACATGCACGCTCCAATTGTAGCAATCGATTTTCCGACTCGTCGGGACACCCGCTCATTTTCCAATTGGGTTAATCTTGGACCTAAAAATCAAATAGTCATCTATCAATCATGTTAGATAAATGACACAAATCTTATATATAAAACAAAAATCAACCCATTAACATAAACGTACGCGAGAATCTATGTCACAAGGACCCACAACGATAGATTTGATGTGATATTCATGAATCTTTTGAAGAAATTCTGAGTTGGCAGCCTCCACAACAGCACATCGTTTGTGATATCTATTAATCTTTTCAAGAAGTTCTGAATTTATAACGCAAAAATAATAATGGGCGGTTGTTCATTAATCTTTTGTGATATCTATTAATCTTTCTATTTTTCTCTTAAGATCCTACAAGAAAGTAGCACAAAACCATATGCATCTGACCATAATCCTTTCTAGTTCTCAATAGCAAGATCATTTGCACACCAAAAACACATTTTTGATGCATTTGTCATTTTGTCCTCAACAAGAAAAGACAAAAGATTGTTGTGCAAATCACCTTACAAAATATTTATTAAGAAAACATGATAGAATACCTGCACAGCAAGTTCAGATTCCTTTTTGTAAGCAAATTTTGCTGGCAACAATCTAAACTATTGCCTCAGTTTGTATTTGTCAGTAGTAAATACTTCTTTTTGAATCTGCCAAATATAAAAAAATCAAAGGTATGCATGTGTAACCCAATGTTGAAAGGCAAATTAAGTGAAGGAAAAAAGATGCTAAATAAACATATGGTGATCATTATGATTGTAATTTATTACCTCATCTTTTGACTTAGGATCATCAGGTCTTTTGCCAGATGCTATGACAACATTTATTAGTTTTGTAAGTTAGTAGAAGTTTAAAATCATAGTATGAGAATGTTTAATGTACCGTATGTTATTATATGGTCAGTTTCTTTCGTCTACACAAGCTTCATTATCCTGGTGAGAATTTCAAACCCTTCAGCCTCCTCACCAAACACCTATAGTAGTTGAATAGCATATATCAACATAAGGTAAGACTAAAAAATTATGTGATACCTTATATCAAAAAAATAAAAATAAAATGTAACAGTTAGTATGCAATTTATAACATATTACACTAAATATCATTTTCACTCATTACAAAGATACAACCTATCCGTTTGATAAGCTCAATTTACGTATATCTCCTTGAAACGAGACACGTATATACTTCGCCTTAAAACTCAATCATGTATACACATTCCTAAAAGTCACTCAAGTACACATGGAACTATAACTCTTTCCTAATACTTTTAAATAATGTTTTTTCACATTAACTAGCCTCATAAGGCACAAATGCCACATAAAGTATGCCTATAATTATTCAACTATAAAGCATATACAAAGGTTATGCTTTTGGATATTAGTAATGTTGCTATAGCTTAAGATTGTTCACGAACTGAGGCAAACCGAGGGAGGCTTTGATCAAACTTGGTTTGGTTTGAAAACGAGCTGAACCGAGCGAACTCAATTTAAAGAAACGAGCGACATCTTTATGCTTGAACTTTGATAGGTTTGGAATCAAGCAGCTTGGTTTGGCTTTGTTTCATACAAAGTTTTAATGTTTAAATTTCTAAAACTTAAAAATACCATTAATTAAGACTTTGAACTCCAAAATTCTAGAAATACCATTAATTAAGACTTTAAACTCCAAAATTCTAGAACTCCAACTCTAAAATTTCTAAAACGCAAATTTAACAAGAAAACTTATGTATAATGAGCGGTTAGAGGCTAAATTGAACTTTCAAGTTAACACAAAAAAAGGGAAAAAAATTAACAGCCTACAAAAAGTAGTATATATATATCTATCAAATAAAAAATAATTAGAGAAAATGAACCGCACCGAACCGAAAGAGGCTTTGCTTGTGCTTGGCTTTCTTTCAAACCGAACAGCTCATTTCCAAAAAAAGCTGAAATCGAACGAGCCTTTTTCGAGTGAACGGCGAGTGCTACTATAGCTATGAAACTGTCAACACATAATTTGATATTCATCAATCATCATCATCATCATCATAAAACTATTTCACCACCGGAAATTTTCATAGGCATTTTATCAAACAGGTGGAGTGCATCACATATACCTATCTTAGATATAATCAAAGAGCAATCAGCAACCTAATACCATAAGCACAACTCCAAACTAGATTAATCCAATCAAATAACAGTTGAAACAAGCAAACATCAAAATTAACCTAAATTACCCTTGGTAAATGGACGACTTCCGAGTTCCGGCAGCGAAAGTGGCCGGAAAACACAGATTACTCCGGCGAATGGTGATGTACTTTGGACTCATCGATTACTGATTTCGCAGAAAGGAGTAATCCAGAACTGAAGATGATGAAACCTAGGGTTTTACAGAAGATGGAGAGCACAGAGAGCGTTCATTCTGTTATGTCATACGAATCCATTGAGTTGACGGAGCTTTGTTGATGGAGATCGGCAACGGCGTTTGATGGCGACCGATCGATTACTGATTTAGCGATCGATTACTCCGACGAAAACTGATTCTGCGACTCTCGATTTACTGGTAGACGATTAGATTGAAACTGATGATTTAGTACACTATTCTAACTTGGCAAAAATAACCCCTGAACTTTGACCAACATGACAGTGACCTACAAATACAATTTAATTATTTGTTGGAATTTTGTTAGGAATTTAGAAACAACTTTCCTACAAAATACTTAATAAATAACACTAATTTTCATTTTTTGGTAACCAGGCTATTATAAGCAATATAAACTTTTATATTAGTAACGTTTTTTCTTAAAAAAATAATAAATATAACTGATAAATATATTTTTTGTTGGGAAAGTTAACAACAGTTTTCCAACGAAAAAACATATTGTCACTATTTTGTTGCAATAATGTAGCAAAATTAGAGCTAGTTTTTTTTGTTGGAAACTAGTTTGGATTCTGTTAAAATTAGTTGTTGTAGGAAAATTTAGTAGGAATATGACTTGTTTTCTAGTATTGATGTGACACGGTTGTAGTGTCACATCTGAGTGTTTTTGCTCCAGTTGACAGCCCGAATACTGATTGTATCCACATAAGGGACTCCACTGATGTTGAAGTCAAAGACACCACTGTTAGAACCGGTCGGTTATGATTTTATTGATGAGAAGATTTATGATTAACTTTTATTCAATTATGTTATGAATACCGAGAACATGTGATCTATAGTCAGCAATTCGTCCTAAGTTCACATCAGGAGGATTGTCTGTTGTCTCTGATCAACGTCTTTTAAATTGTATAGTATACAGTGAAAGTTGTTTGTTGTCTCTGATCTGGTTTTTTATTTATTTATTTTTATTTTGCACCATATATGTTAAAAGCCTTAATGTAGCTAAGTTTTTGGTGCTTAGAAATCAATTAGTTTTAATGTTGGTTTTGAGTTAAACGGTAAGAATATATATATATATATATATATATATATATGTGTGTGTGTGTGTGTGTGTGTGTGTGTGTGTGTGGCTATCATGATCATTTATATAATAATTGTTCAAAATTAATTAATTATACCTTATTACTTTTTCCGTCCCCTTAAAAGTGTACACATTTCTTTTTTAGTTTGTCTCATTACAAATGTCTACTTTCAAAATTTATTAACTACTTTCCAAGTTTACCCTTTTTTGACGTTATTTTACTAATCTCGTGAAAATAACGTTAAAAGTGACGGACGGTTAATCAGGCATCATGTAGTGGCGTTGATAGCTGAAAGATAAGGGTACATGCACCGATCAGCCGGTGTCCCGATGATTGAGTGCTATGTGCCTTATGTCCAAGGCTTGATGCAAAACTACTATCGAGCCGGGGGTCTCACCGGAAGCAGCCTCTCTATCCCTATGGGGTAGAGGTAAGGCTGCCTACATCTTACCCTCCTCAGACCCTACCATAGCTTTGCTATTGGTGGGATATACTGAGTACGATGATGATGATGATGATGTATTTCCAAGTTTACCCTTCACAAATAAATCATTCTAACTTTCTTAAATTTTGTCTTTTTATATATGTCAAGGGCATTATAGTCATTTATTATACAAAAATTGCAATCATTCAAACTTTCTTAAAATTTGTGTTTTTCAAATTGTGGCACTTGTAAAGGGACGGAGGGAGTATTATATTAGCTAGGTAATTGTTGATGGACCAATTAAATTACACTTTCTTGCTAATCAAAGGGTTTCCCTTGGGTGTATATAAAGATGTGGAGAGGCTAATTAACATAAAATAACATAACCATAAACCTGACATAAAATTCGTCACCCTCTTTCCCTTTATATTATTCGGTTTCTCAAGAACCCTAATCCCATCACTAATATATATCCTAAATGGGAACTCGACAAAGCTGACTATAATGTCATCTAAATCTTTCTCATTAGTCGTGACTTCTCTCTGCTGTGAAAAATATGTTTTAGTTATTGGTTTATCATAATATTCATGTTTTCTCTTACATACATGAAAAACTGATCAACATAAACCGCTAACTACAGTTTCCTGCCTAGTAGGTTGGGTCAGCAGGACCACGGTCGAAAGAGTTCAGTTTTGGTAAGTTGACGGTTTAAACGCTTTTTTCCATTTCAAATTTGTTTACCGACAATAAATTATAGATGATAAAAAAAGGTTTATTGATGCGACACAATGATGCATATACTTAAAACACATTTTTTTAGGTTACGTCAATGCCACATAAGCATGTGAGCCTTTTCTAATTTTATGCATAGTGGTTGAAATGAGAGATTGGGACAAAATCTATTTGTGAGATTATGGATCGCCATATATTATCATAAGCACAAAAATAAGTGAGGAGACATGATTCAAATTAACAAGAACCTCTAGAAAAGTACCTTTGGGCGCCTATGACGTTGAAGTCCCTTGAAAATATTATTCAAATTATATAAATAATTTAAGAAACCGGTGAAATGAGGGATTATTATTGGTTAGTGAAGCAAATGTGGTACGCATATGTGCCTCCAACGTTGTTGCCATAAAATACTGAAGAGTCTTTTAAACGAGAATGACCACATAGTAGGGGTGTTTGGGCGCTTTGAACAAACAAAATGGAGTGGGAACACCCAACTACGGATGCTCTAAACATCATTAAATTTCACATTACATTATATGTAAAAGATAGCATTATATATTCTATTGTTCCCGATAAACAAAACTAATATTTAGATGAATATGCATCATAGGATCAAGCTGTCTAAACCCTTTAAAGGCTTTAAAAAGTTTCTAAAAACAGCAGTTAGAGCGGTTTCTAGCATCCATTCTATTCTCCCACGTCTCCTTTTTTTCTTCTCCTGATAACTACATAACCTCCTTATTTGAAAGAAAAAGACATAAGAGAGAGAAGGTAGACAACACGATTATATCCATGCCTTCACCAACCGGAGACTTTCGTCCGGTTCCTATACGAAGATTTGGAGTTTTGGTGTTCGATTATTGCTTATCATCATCACCTCTAATGTTAGGTGAAGAACCGAGGAGAAATTTCATTGGCAAGCTTAAAGAGGTGAGTAATTTCTTTGATGAATACATTAATGTAATTAGATTTTTGGTTAATTTTGCATTGTCATATGGATATTCACTGGAAATTTGTTGTTGTTGATGATGATTTACAGGGCTACGGGTAATAAAGGTGCGCCTTTTATTTTTAGTTATACTTTATATAGTTTAAATACATGTATCATCACTGTCCTCTCTGAAATTTGTTAATTTATTTTTTATTCTCTGGCCGGTGTTAGCTTTTTGATAGTTGCGCTCATAAGGCTATGTGTAGTGGAGGGGCTACAAATTGGGGCGAATTGCGACACGTGGCGCCCAGTCAGCAAGGGGTGAGGATTTGTTTTTGGGGTGTAATCGTGTAGGGACTACAAATAGTAATATATATATATATATATATATATATATATATATAGGGTTTGGATCAAATACAAATGAAATTAACGTGCTAAACGTGAGAATCAAGTAGAGTAATTATATATACAATTAGAGTAATTATGTAATTACATTATAGAGTAATTATCATACAGTAATTACATAATTACTCTACTTGTATATATAATTACTCTACTTGATTCTCACGTTTAGCACGTTAATTTCATTTGTGCGTTAACCTTCCCCTATATATATATGTATATATATATATATATAACACACACAAATTAATATAATAATAATATTTCTTTTTCTCTTCCGGCAACAATTTCCCCCCGCCCCTGCCCCTTATCGCCCAAAATCGCCTAGGGCGGTGTTCCCCAAAAATTCGCCCCATTTCGCCCCTAAATTTCGCCCATTAAGAATGGCCTAAGGGCAACTAAGGTTACTTGTGTAGAAAAGTGGTCCCCTAGGAGGCCTCATGTCACACCCCCCATCTTAGGCCTAGAAGTATGACCAATAGTTGGTACCACAAGTGTAAATAAATCAAAGTTACGTTTATTTAGCGGAAGTCTTATAAAACTTGTGGATTTAAATTGTAAATATTTACATAAATAAAGGTTGGGATTTTTAAAGGATTCCCAAACTTAAGTACAAAAGATTATTTGTTTTTACATTACAAAACCACCACCATTTATATATTAAAGTTAACAAAAAACAAATCCGAGCCATTGGATATAAGTAGCACTTCGATACTCCAAGTGCGAATCATGTTCACCTGCAAAATGTAAGAAAATACGTCAGCAACGAATGCTGGTGAACACGCTGACGCAAAATAACTTCTTTTATTTTATTACCCCTCGAGACTACGCCTGCCTTGGCCCATCGTGGCTTAGGAATAATAAAGTCAAATAACACATTATAAACATGAGCATCTACTCTAGGTCACCTCAGCAAACACCGCAGCGTTCGACTTAGTTAAGTACCCGTAAATATACACAACGGTCGTACTCCCTGCAGGAGAGCGTCCTACGACCAAGGGTGGTGCGATGTGCCCATTCACCGCATAGTACCACCTATGTAAGGATCCAGACATACGTATACCACAGCCTGAGGGCTAGGTTTATACCCTTATTTATAACGGTTTTAGGAACACATAGTTCCTTGTAAAAATTTCATATAACAATTTGACTCATTTAGAAACAAGTTTAAAAGTTTGGGGGCGTATTCACCTTATCTCTTTAGGATCGGCTTCACTCACCGTCCAAGGGTCTTTCCCTTCTTTATCTCGCACCTATAGTACGAGTATAAATATTTGTTAGTCGGATACACGATCAGGCTTAAGACCTTTAGTCTTATTTTATATCTCAACCTCGATGAACCTTTAGTTCATTTTCTTTTACTTAAAAACCTTTAGTTTAAAAGTAAATTATAAACCTTTAGTTTATATTAAAAACTCGACGTTTCTTCTTCTTCAAGAAACGTAATCATTTTCTTTTATTATTTAAGAATAGCCATTATTCATTAAATAATATTTTCATAACAAAGAGCATACATATATACTTACACACATATATACGTATCAGTATTCAATATCTAATTATCTTTCATTCATTTCTTTGTTATGTTTTCTTTTTCTTTTATCGAGGTATCGAGTATAACCTTGACTTAAGGCTTAAGCCTATAATATTGAATTATATTCATTTGTCGTTACGCCTAACCTTATTGACGTAATGGAAACCCTACGAAATCGAGCAGCACTCCGACGCTGCTTTACTTCTTGATATGCAAATCAACGAACGCCAAATCTTCAACACTTGTTGACACGTTTCTCGAGACTCATCGTCATGATAACGCTTTCTTGATTGAGTGTGGGTGGAGGGTGGCACGTACTTCGAGGAAACGACGACACAGAAATCGAGGATCGGGATACGTTTTACGAGGAAATATTGCACGCTTATCGAGGTATGGCTAGAGAGATGTTAGAGAGAAGTGAGAGCAGATTTGGTGTGCAGAAATGAGCTGCCCTTGGCCGCTATTTATAGGCAAAACTTTGGATCCCATCGCGGTACGCGATGGGTCCTTAGGCTGGCTCGTCGTGTACCGCGACGTAGCTCAGCTGAGTCACAGCATAGGCTTTCCATGTGGCGACACGTGGCAGGCGCCGCTCCACGTGGGGACACGTGGCAGCAGTGTTGCCACGTGGTGACACGTGGCAGCAGGTGATGCCACTGTGTGCCACGTGTCACTCTGTGTCAGAAGCCCCATCGCGTATCGCGATGGGTCTTTCTGATAATCCGTCGCGCGGAAAAATCAGAATTTTCAATTTAAACCCTAAGGTTTGGAATTTGGCATTTTTAGTCCCTTATCTTTTAGAAAGTTTACAATTTGAACTCGAAATTTTCACGATGTTACATTACTTTTATACATTACTTTTTATACATAAGTTTAGTAAGTTGCACTTTTAGTTTATGTTATTGACCCAACTTTTGCATTAACTTTTCCACATGAGTGGAGTAGCTTTTACTCAGAGTTCAGTTATTGTCATTCATTGGAAAGATAAATACTCCCTCCGTCCCATTATAAATGTCCTAGTTTGATTTTTCAAGTCTTTTTTGTTTAACTTTGACCGACAATATTTTTGTTTGTGTTATATAATACTTGATGTAAAATATATGAATGGATTGGGTTTTAAATGTATTTTACATTGATATAATTTTCATCAAGTATTATATGACACGAACAAAAATATTTACGGTCAAGGTTGCAAAAGAAAGACTTGAAAAGTCAAACTATGACACTTATAATGGGACGGAGGGAGTAGTACGGAACTACAAATTCTTATGTCTCAGTGTATGAAAACACTTTATTTGATAAAATATACAAGTGATGTGAAATACGTTTTTCTTTCTTGCAGCTTAATTATGAGCCTACATTCTTCAAAGGCCATGCAGATGAAGAAGCCCAAACCGATAGACATAAAAGCCTTTAAAAATGGAAGTTGGGAATGTCAATAAGAAGCATTTTGCATTATAACTGAAAGTAAGGAATTAAAACGCCTCTAAAACAATACTCTATGGTTCAATTAATAAATTAATTTGTAATTTTTTTTATCATTACAGGTTAAAAGTGTTCTTGATTCATGTGAGGATGCTAATTTAAGTTTGGGAAGTTTTTCAATGCAATGTTTACATCACTGATGTAAGTTTTTCTAACATCTCATTGGTAACTTTTTATTATTTTATTACAAAATAGCCACTATATATTATTATGCAAAGCTAAACCAAACTTCCATAAACAAAAATGTTTTTACATATTGTTTATATGGAAAACTTCGTGGACGCCGGGTAATACATAAACTTTGTATGATTTACATGGGATTTGTATGGATATTAATTAACGTTCGGAGATATTTCTTATATGTGGTATATGTGATGAGAAGTTCGGATTTTGGTGTATATTAATATAATTTCATCAAACTAAATTCTAAAGAATATTTGGTGATGATATTACAGGCACATGCACGACACATCCAATTTTAAGTGATATGGAAAGAAAAACGGATGCAGTTTGATGGGTTACCAAGTTTTCACGTGAAGCGTGTGCACACCCAGCCCAAAAATGATCTGATTCCTGTGCTGACTGTGGTTTAAGTTCTTTACTATGAACAACGGATGCGACTATGCGAGACAACAGCGATGGTGGTCTAATAGCACTTGAACATGTGGCTCAACAAATGAGTAAGAAACAATCATTAAACGAGCTTTCATTTCAGATTTTGAAGATTACAACGAGATTAAAAGAAGCAAAATGATCATCATCGTCTGTTAACAAGTCAATGGTCTCCAATTATGGTTGTTGGCCTGCTATGGTGTGGTGTTAACGACAATGCCTATATTTTGATACACGTTTATAGCTAATCACTAGTTGTTTAAATACAATTTATTGTGTTTTTGTGTATAATGGAAAGAAAATGTCATTATGACATTAGAATTCTAAACACTCGTCAATTGGACGGGTATAAAACTAGTTACAACAATTTTAATATAAAAAAGCTAACTTGAAATTATGCTCTCTTTCCAAATCATGCTATATATTGTGATTATTATTTATTCTACAAAAAAAAAAGCAACAATTCAGTGTATACATTTAATCAAAATTAAATTGTCTAGATTTAGTCATTAGGTTATCTCATAACTTCTAATTCTATGTTTACTGTATTATTAAAAAATAAAATAACAAATACATATAAAAGTAAAAATAAGTTTCATCAACTTCTTAGATAGGGGTTGGTTGATAGTTGATACATGTGAATTATCATGTGACCAATGCTTTAAAACTTCGTATCATAGCTTCTTTTAACACGCCTGAAAAAGTTACACATGTATTGAACTAGCTTGTACTTATTAAGATTTAATATATGAATTAGTGTTCCATACTTCCATTTCACAATGTACATGACATATTTAAACTATTTTAGTAATATATGTATTATTACCACAAGTCTGTAGAGATGTGGAGGAGACGGTTGCCGTATGTGTCTAAGGAAGAATATTATTATGCTGATACCAAAAATAGCAATCAGTAGATGCGGCTATTCCAGACAATGATCGCTGTTTGCTACAACAATTATGAACCCTATTAGTCATATCAGATAAACATTTCATGCAGTCAGCCTCTAATATGCCATAAGTACACTGCATTAACCCGTATAAAGTGCGGGAACCTGGTTCAAAAGTTACTGAACCAGACCCGTAACGTTTTACAGGATCATTTGCTACCATCCCCTTTAACTTATTTGCCAAATTATTCAACTCTTTCTCCAACTCAGCAAGGCTATAAGGAGACTGATTTGGTGGACTTGGGAAGGTGGCATAAGCCCACTCACCAAGTTTTCCAACAAACGAAAAATCCGCATAACGCACCATGCAGATTACTCTTTCGAAGACCGTCCATGCCACACCTTCTTTCTGTTTAGGACATTTATCTTTAAGATATGTATTGGTCTTGTTGACACACTCACGGCAGGCTTCCAGTTTTATATTGGGGGGGGGGGGGCAAAGAGCGACGGACGAGACTCTATCACCGTCCCCATGTTCGGTACCCCTGAGTTCTTCAATATGAAGGAGAAGTAAACCCAATGCACGCTCTCGATCTACTATGTCAGCAGATGTTAACTCGCTTTTTTACTACACATGAACGATTGATGAATAATATGTAGGCCGGGTTTTTGAGCTATGGGGACACTAACAGCATTGCTGATTGATTGAAGAAAGAATATGAGTGAAATAAGGTTTTTGGTATCCATTTTTGGTTGAAAGTTTTTAATACATATTGTGTTTAATATTTATGGCAATGTAAGGTAACACAGTTTAAAAGGTAACCTGAATTATATAATATATTGTTTCCGGTGTAGAAAACTGCTATTATGATTAATATGGACCGTCAGATGAAGCTGAGGAGAAATCTAGACCATCCAAAGTCATTGAAAAGTTTCTAGAAGCAGAGGTTACAAACGGTTAATCGCATCCGTTATATTCTCCCACGTCTCCAATTTTTTAATCCTCAATAACCACTTCATCTCCTTATTTGAAAGAGACAGAAGGGTTTTTCATAGACGAACTACTCCATTAGATCCTTTCACCAATGAGCTTAGCCGCAGATTTTTTTGGATCCCAGACGAAGAAGATTTGGCCTTTTGTTGTTGGATTTAAGGTTTCGTGAGGAGGAATTTCATTAAGAGGCAAGGAATTTCACTAACGAATACTTACTTTCATGTAATTAGATTTTTGGTTATTTTGTATTGCCATATGGTCCGATATTAATGGAGGGAATTTGTTTTTTTTTTTTGGTAAATCAATTGGTGATCATACAGGTGGCCCCTTTCGTGAGTTTCTGGGACAACATCTGCAATTCTCTCAAAACAAGGTATATATGTGTTCATTTCAATTTCATTATTGACATGTTTGAGTTGGATTCCACCTTTAGTGTGATTTTGCGCAGTCATTATTATGTACTTATGTTCAGTTTGAGTCAGTCAAAGTGTGTTATTACTAAAGTTTTATCACATCTTTGTCATGTTC
This sequence comes from Bidens hawaiensis, assembly GCF_021521415.1. Classification (NCBI taxonomy): domain Eukaryota; kingdom Viridiplantae; phylum Streptophyta; class Magnoliopsida; order Asterales; family Asteraceae; genus Bidens; species Bidens hawaiensis. Next base: position 21,384 of record NW_027492864.1, on the reverse strand, counting down.
ATCTTGATGCAGATGTAGGGCCATTCTACTTAATGATGATGGTAGTTTCGGGTAAATCTATACATGCGGCAACTGACTTTTTTCAATTTAATGAATGCTGCAATTGTTAGGCTTACTACACTAGATGATAATATGACCATCCATTACCAATGAAAGTAAGAGTCATTTATAAAAAAAAATTACATTCTTTGTTTTAGGCGACAAAGAACTGAAAGGTATTGTAACCAGCCGACTGGCAAGATGCTAAAAGGCCCCACATTTTCTGATATGTATCCAATAACTAAGTTTTCTGATTCGTCTAGGATCTGGATATGCAACCATTGTTGTGAGTACTACACTTTCCCTCATTCCCACTTCATTTGTTGTTGCTATTGTGAAGGTTGGTATTAAATCTTACAATTCGGTTATGATTTACAAATAATTTGTGGGTTTTTATTTGGTTATAACATGGTACATGTTTTATATAGGAACCTGAAGTGAAAGCCAAACATCAACAATTAATTAGCAGGGTAGCTATATTGTCATATTGGGTATCGGCATACGTATGGGACTTCATAAGCTTCTTAGTTAGTTCATTCCACTTTTGCAATGATTCTCTTTTACGTACATGTTAATTTGGTTCATCTCCAACTCCCATTTGATATACATTTTAAGGTATGTCATAATTATTTAGATTAGTATTTTCTTTTATAGGCTTAGAGCCATGTATGGGAAGGGGTTCTTTGTTGCCTTTACAAATATTCAGCAGGCATGCCAATTGATTTTTGTGTTTGATTCTTTTTGGTTGTCATGCGTATTTCCAATGGTAAAGTCGTCATCTCACCAGCATAGAGATAACGGGTATTACTAGCAGGTATTATTTCATAGATCAAAACTACTTATGTTATTAAAAATTATTTATGGCCCATTTACATTACTATATATATTTGATTTTATGCGGTTATTTAGAGATTGAAATTATGACCGTTTACTTTTGAATAAGTCTATTTGGATTATATCCCATTCCCAATGTGTCAAGAAAAAAATAGACCCATTCATGAATAGACGGGCCAGATTTACCATATCTAAATATGATATTTTTCCTAATCGTTTTTATCTTAGGTTGGATGACATTTTACAATCACCAAAAATGGCGGATTCATGGTTCGAATACTATTCTGGTACTAAACAAAAAGTATGCAACTCGCAATAGCCATACACTATGATGGAGTTATGAACCATGGCTGGGCTGGAGTTATGAACCATGGCTACCAATGAAATGGACCTTACAACTAGGCTTACTTATGTGGAATATGGGTTTGTAAAGCAAAGCAAATGAGATTGAGTAGTTGCTACGGAACTAAACTGTTTTGCACTATTAATATTGCATACTTTGTAAGCAATTTTATGTTCTTGAAATGACTAAACTATTTTGACATCTTTTTTTTTATTCTTGTGATGTAACTGGTCACTTTTTTTACTTGTAACTTAAATGAGCTATAGTTTGGCTTAAAGTAATTTTGTTTTTGTTTAGACTACAAAGAAATATGTTCATGACATTATGACGTTAAACAACCCGTCCACCGGACGGGAATAAAACTAGTTTTGTATGGTTCTAACTAATTGAATGTAAAAAACACATTTCCTGAAGTAGAGTTCGAATTTTAAAAAATTAAGTTTCTTTCTACTTAATCTGTACCTCACGCATTTAACGTAAAAGAGTGAAATACTATATTTGTTTGTTAAATAGATCTGAATATCATGATACTGAAAACTACAAATCATCAACATGATGATATGCAACAATATTATATAAATGAAATGGATAAACTCACAAAAACAATCGAGGCATCAATATTGTGTTGAACCCTGAACACTGAAACCATAGACTAAAGGGGTGAGAACAAACAAGATATGAGTGAGACAAATCGATAGGACAAAACCGTTCTCCAAGTTTTATAATAATCGAGCTCATAATCGTCTTGATCAGAAACAGCTACTAACTAGCAGAATTCTGTTACAGACTGAAATCATTGCAAGGCATGAGACTTGACCCATATTGGTTGTATGGGCAATTGATGTGAGTTTATAAGCCGAACGGGCTCCCTCACCCATTAGACTACTCTTTTGGGTTGAATTCTTTTGTTTGGTTTGTAACATTGATATCAAAGCTAACCTTGGAGCGGTGGCCTAAAGGAAGCCAGCCGTGACCAACTACGGCAAATGGGTTCCCTCACCCATTATAGTATTATACTAGCCTTTTGGGTTGTGTTTTTCTGTTTGGTTTTTTACAAATTCTTTTCTTTCTGCTCCAAGCCTAGCTATCCTTCCAAGCCCAAATACTTAACACAGAAAACATGATCCCACCATGTGTAAGTCAAGCCCAAGTGGACTAGGCCGAGTTCAACACACAAAACAAACACAATTATATTAGAACTGTTATTATTATATTATTATTAATGACTAAACAAGTTTGAATATCAACAATTAGAACAATAAAACCTGGCAAATATTTTTCAATATTATTCGCCATTGAATTAAAGTAGTCGTATATTTCAACAGATAACAAAAAAAAGAACAAAAGTTGGCTCGAGCTCAAAGTTTCAACCCTGTAAGATAAACGAGCTGAGCCGAGCTATTACATTTAACTTCGATCCTGTACCCAAGCTAAAGCTGGCTTTGCTTGTTTACGCCACTAGCCAAAAGGTCTCCAAGAAGAACACAAATTGTTAACATTCGTTCTGCTTTCGTGTGAATCTGTTATGTGAAGGATTTAATCTAGTAGCAGTGTGACAGTGTCAGTTTTCTATCATGCTTTCATGGATGTTTGGGACATTGCATGTTCTTCAAAAGTGGAATCAATAATCATAACCCTTGAAGAAAGTTACTCTCTAGTTGAAACAATCAGTCTCTGCGGACCTTGCCACTCAAAAATAACTTTAACAGTATTGAAAACATTAGTAAATTTAAATAATATTCTACGTCCACATCACACACTTGTCTTTTGATTCAAATTCTTATTCTTCATATGCAATGTGCATAGACCACAGGTTCCATTGTTGCTCCAAGTAATCCAGATGTTGGAGGCGGTGAAGATACACATAAATGGCTTTATTTTCATAATCTGCATCAACTAATTAACGGTTGAAGGAGGTGGAACCATTAATGGATTTGTTATTATGTTGAAAAGAGGAAATGATTAGATGGTTATGCATGCTATAACTTTCCATAGTTGCAACAGATGCAAATGGCATTGACCACATGTTACACAGTTGCAGTGTCGCGTCTGAGTGTTTTTGCTCCAGCTGGCATTCCGAATACTGATGGTATCCACATAAGGGACTCCACTAATGTTGAAGTCAAAAACACCACTGTTAGAACCGGTGTTATATTGATGAGATCATTTATGATTTACTTTTATTCAATTATTAGGTTAGGTACCCGTGTGATACACGGGTTGGATAAATTATATTATAAAAAAGTCAATGAAACTAAAGATTCACTTAAAACATCTAATACATTACAATGAAAACAAATAGAATTACATGACATAGCTCTCATAAATCTCTAAAAATATCTTTATATACAACGTTTGTAGTCTTATTTGAAACTTGACCATCTTCATCAAAAATGAGTACTTTGAGTCCTTCTCTTGTTGTAACTCTAGATAGCGCAACATATAACTGGCCATGGGTGAAAACTGGTTGTCTAAGAAATAAACCAACCCTAGAAAGTGATTGACCTTGGCTTTTATTGACTGTCATAATTAATTGTATAAGGAATAAAAGGAAAGATAATAATTGTAATTAAGAAAATGTCAACTAACTCTAAAATATATAGAAATAGTGGACATTAACAAAATTATGAACCTAAACCACATAAATTAAGAACCTAAATAAGGGTGTTGCTAAACGTACCCCCCTCTATACCATTTTTACTAAATGTACACCCCCTTGAATTTAATAAACCAATTACTATTAGCTCTAAACATTATTTATGTACATATTAACCCCTATAACATTTTTCTATAACATCTTTTTCACTTACTAGTCTTTACTACATATATCAACTTAAAAACAATTACACTATTATTATTAATTTATTTTATTAGTATTAAGATTGTAAATATTTATAATATCTTTTTTTTTTAATTTTAGTAGTATCAATATATATATATATATGGATGAGCTCGGTACCGTATCGGTACCGAAAATACCGATCCCAAAAATCATAAATTCTTAGTACCGGTATTGAAGGTAAAAACTCGGGAAATACCGATAGCGTACCGATCCCGAAACTCAAAACTTTGGTACCGATTCGGTACCGACGGTACCGAATCGGTACTGATTTCGGTACCAGTACCGAATTTGTTCGTCCCTACATATATATGTATTGTTTTATAAATATAATAATGCATCGACACTGAAAAGAATAAATATTATTATTAAGATCAAAGACAATAACACACAAAGAGAGAGAAAATATAAAAGACATTATAGTTTTAAATTTTATATTTTAAAGTAAGACCATAAATGCAAAAAATAAATGTTATATAGGAGTGATATGTCAAATAAAATTCTTAAATGAAATAAAATTTCATCGAAAAAATATAGTTTTTAATTTAATATCTAATGGAAGATCATAAAATGCAATAAAATGTTACAGGGGAGTAATATGTCAAATAAAATTCTTAAAGGAGATGAAAGTTCAGGGGAGGGGGTATGACAAGTAGAGAAGAGGGGTACGTTTAGCCTATCCCCTAAATAATCAACCAATATTTTAATAACTATGTATGTTAAGTAAATATTAAGAATAAAATATACATTTTATTCAAAATATATATTTTATTTAAAATATTAATCATCATAAGTGACAACCTAAACAACTTCAAAACATACGGTATGTGATGTCAAAACAAAATTTTTATATTAAAGATTTTTTCGTCTCCTATATATACACAGCTAAAAGCATGTTTAATATATATTTAATTACTATATTAGTAGTCAATTAAAATTGGTGATTTCCCTAAACTTATGTACCAAGAATTAAGGCTCATATATATATATATTGTGTTGACTTATTTCTTATATGGAAACGAAATTTCAAATTATTATCAGATTAGTAGTCAACTCGAATTCGCTATATATATATTGGTTTGACTTACTTTGTATTTGGAAACAAAATTTCAACATCAATTAATATTTAATGACTTTCCTTAACTTATGTACTCTACTAATTACTTTGAAAACTAATATACACTAAATACTTAATATTTCATCATGACAAGTTACATAGAAAAAGGCCAAAAAGAAAAATTAACATGAAAATGCATAACATCACATACATTAAGAAGAAAATTAAACAACCGGTAAATAATTTGATAATTAAGGTAAACGGAGGTCAGTGATTAACCTTATTTTGTCACCTCGGTAATACGCAATAATGGATCGTCTTCTTCAAAAATATTTTTGTCAATTATAATGACATCAGCAGTAGGAATCAACCCTTTGACACTATCATCAACATCAGGATCACCAGGCATGAGTGGAGGTATATGAACTTCAACATAATTAGATGTATAAACTGTCAACTTGAATATGGTTTCTGAAGGTTGAAAATAAAACACCAGAAAGTCCATATCTAGCTCGTAACACCTAAATTAAATATAAATATCATTAATCTACAACTTATATGAAAAAATAATGCATACTTTGGATAATAATAATAATAATAGAAGTACAAATTTTAAATAAAATTCAAAGATCCATAAATATGAATATGATTATTCACCATCATATTCATCATATTCTTATGTTTTTAAATTAATCCAACAATGCCAGTAATATCTTAACAGTAGCCTAAAAAAAATAATAAGAGAAAAAGATAACACTTTTACCAGGTAATCTTTGTGTCAATTGCAGTTGAATAAGCTCGTTATGTTGGTTGTCCAGCTGGACATTCACATAATCCTCTGTGTCATCGATGTACTCACGAACCTGCGTTTTACAAAAATAACAAATAAATTCATATGCCGGCCTTTAATAGAAAAAATACAGACGGCTCGGATCATTGCATAATCGGTAAAACCATGTCAAGTCTAAAAGAATAAGTTCAAATGGGCTAGGTTATTGACCAAAACACTTGTCTGTCTACATCTTTTAATTTGTATGTTAAAACTATTTTTCTTCTACATCATGAACCCCATCCTCAATCCTCATCCTATAAATTACGTGGGAACCTACAATGTACCCCCAAATTTGCCAGTAATATCTATGTTTAATACACTTCCAAAAAATTGTTTTAGAACAGACTATGGATCCGGCGGTTGGTACTTTGTTGATGACGTCCTATTCATTAGATGATTAACAATTTGAAATAGGGATATGAGTTATTAAACTATTAGGGTTTGCATACAATCTGAAATTATAGATTTGAATATGGATTTGTATAACGATTTCAAGAATCGTTATTTAGGGTTGGCAAAACACTATAATCAATCTAGGGTTTAGAAACATACCGATTTGAAGATCCGGATTTGGTGTGCAGACTAAAGATGGACAACGATTTGAACCTTGAATAGGTTTTTGGATACTGGGAGTTGTGAAATCGTAAGATGAAAGATGAAGATCCAGAATTTGTGGAAGCGTAATTTGAAATAATAGTAGATAGATGTGATAACTGATATGATAACAGGGAATGTTTTAATGTAAATCTTAAAAATTAAATTTATATTTTAATATAATAAATTTAAATAGAAATTCCATGGGAGTGTCACTTGGCATAGTATTGGACCAACTAAGGTGAATGTGGGACAACCAACATTTTCATATATTATAATAGTAGATGTTATGAATATTGATACCAGGTGATGATTGTATATCTATAGTAACAAGAATATAATTATTTGGAAAAGATGATAAACAACTACAATACTAGAAAAATAGTATAATCAAACACACTTTGAGTGTGTTTGAGATTTCTTATTTAAGAGAAAAAATGATTATATTATTAACTTAGGATTTTTTTAAAAGAAGTTTTTTAATAAATGTTTGGATTACTTATGTGCGTGGAAAAACCAAAATGACTAAAAGGGACACTCTTTTTTAAAAAGTGTGTAATGAGTTGTAACATCCCGAAATTTCCAAGAATAATATTTTATATATTATTTAATTATGAAGGGAAAGTTTACGAGAATTAGTAGAGAAGTAATAGAATAATAAAGGTGGTTCAAGTAGGCTAAGTAGATAGAATTAATTATGGACCAAGAAGAAAAGATGGGCCTTAGGTCCATGGGCTTAAAGGAGTATATATACCCCTTAAACCCTAATTCTTTCCATTATTATCTATCTCTACACCATAGCCTACACCTTGATAAACACACACAACATTATCCTATAACCCGAGCCAAGATCCAAAGACGAGAACCCGAGCGTGTTGGTGATAGATCGTCGTGACGAACCAAAGCAACATCAAGACCAGCTCATGTTCGTAGCTCGACTCGTTTACGGTACGTTTATATCGAGATTTTGTTCGTTAAGTTCGAATTTTGTCTAGAAATCATAGATCTGTGCTAGTATGATAAAAACGAATCTAATGAAACAAACCTTACTGGAATTGATTAGCATTTGATAGGTTAATTGTTAACCTAAAATAACCCGCAACCTAGATGCATAAATCGCACCCTGCAAACCCGATGTTTTGAACGATTGAATGGTTAGGGTTTGTAGGCGCTGCGTAGACGATTTCATTGATACCTAAATCATGATATTTCGTTAAGGAATGAAGGTTTAATTGCAGATCTGATGTGGTTTGACTGTTCTGTGTTCATATCGATTTTGACTTTGACCTCAGGGTCAAGGTCTGGATAAGACTGATGTGAATCGTTAAGAAAAAGTAACAAATTGATTAGCCAATTCGTTCTGGCAAGATAACGAATTAGATCACCCATTCGTTATGCCCAGATAACGAATCAGCTCACCCAATTCGCTATGTTTAGATAACGAATCAACTCAAGGTCAGATAACGAACCAGTTGACGAATCGGGCTTAATTCGTTATAGCAAATGGGTTAATGAACTAAGATAACGAATTAAGCTGGTTAACGAATCAGATTGTGTGCAGGATAACGAATTAGGCTATGTTTTGATAGTGAGTTAGGCTTAATTCGTTAAAGCGATTGAGATGGCGAATTAGGTAATAATTTAAAATCCTAATGGAAAATGTGATAAGACAGCTCGACCCCAGCCAGGTTGGACCCTGCTAGGGGTTGCCGCCCCTAAAACCCCGCTGTCAGGGGCGCTGCCCCCGAACCCCCGTTCGTTGAGGGTAATAGTTTAACTAGAAACCCGATATGAAAAGTGATAGTAATCAATACGCCTAAATGTTATACAGCTAGCCGTGCACTGCCAAAGAAAGGAGTAACTATTAACGGAAGAAGTAACCGAGTTCAGGTGAGTTTCTAGCCCCACTCCCTTGTTATGTTTTCGGGGCTGTGTGCATACTCGATGTGATCAGTTAATACACTTATCCTAAGTGATAAGTGTATGCCCTATGTGATATATGTGTACGATATGAATGATTGCTTGTCGGTACGTGAACGATCTTCGGATATTGTATGTACCGTTAGATTATAAATAAAGATATGGATATTGTATGTAATGCAGGGATGATTACTTGTCGATACGTGAACGATCTTCGGATATTGCATGTATTGCCAAGAATAGCTATGATTATCTCCTTATATGGATATTAAATGATAACTTATATACAGAGTTCCCTATACGGATAATATACAGAGTGTTTCTTTAATGGAAAGCCCCGTGTTCCTTTGATGGAAAGCATAGTGTTCCTTTAATGGAAAGCATAGTGTTCCTTCAATGGAAAGCATAGTGTTCCTTTAATGGAAAACGTAGTGTTCCTTCTATGGAAGTATATAGGATGTTCCTTCTATGGAAAACATATATATAGAGTGTCCTTCTATGGATAATATAAATAGTAGGGCGGTAGTAATAGTTCTTTTAATAGATATTATGTGACGTCCTCTTATGGATATTTATACAAGGTTAAGATATGTATGTATGTAAGATATGTGTATGTATTGTATGTCGCCTGATTAACTAGAACTCACTCAGCATAGCTGACTTTTAGTATGCACGCAGGTATATATGTTTATCGAGAAGGCATGAGGATGACACATGGCATGGATTGAACGGCTGGCATCTGAAGATGGAAGAAACGATGTTTAAAATATGATGTTTTATGTTATAGTTTTAAAGAAAAGATTAAATGTTTTGTAATAAACGGTTAAAGTTTTATATTCCGCGAAAGTTTTAATAAACTCTGATTTGTAGAACTGTGTTTATGAGTAAATCCGAAGTTAAAGTAGGGTTACAGGTAACGGGGCCTTACATGAGTTTTGAGAGTTAGGTAAATCAAACCCATTAATTTAATAAGTTACAGATTTCTAACTTTTCAGAATCCTTATATTTTGCCTTCTTCATAAGTTAAAATCCATAAGGCCTCACCTTATTAACTTTTCAAAAAGTTTATAAGTTACAAGTTGATGAAAATAAGGAATCCCAAACACCCCCTTTGTTTATTACAATAAGACATACATATACAAGAATTGAAGGCTAATTTTAGGAATACATTTAATTACAGTTATATGCAAGACATAACTTATAGAGAGAATATATCTACATCTTTGACTAGCCATGATTCGTGGGATTGTATTGATTATTATCCTTGATATGCCCCCACAAAATGGACGACCATTAGATAAGTCCAATCTTGAATAACAGTAGATGTTGTGGTATGTAAGAAAAGTTGATGAAGCAAAAGAAGACATTATACGTGGTTTTTTTTAGGGTGAATGAAACAAAAGATAGAAAATTAAAGTTAGAGTTCGCAAAAAAAAATGATAGTTGCGGCGATGTTAGGATTATAGGTATTGCAAAACCTAACGGATATAAATGGAGAAGTAGTACATTGTGTTTGAAGAAGTAATCATTTAAATGGTGACGTAATGTAACATCCTAAAAATTTTAATGATGAATAAAGGAAGTTATGTTTAGTGATTTCGCGTAATTAATTAGTATCGGGTAGGGAGCGGGTCTTGGACGTGGATTAATTGAGATGGGTTAAATAAGAATGGGATTTCAGGGATATAAATACCCCCAAAATCCCAAAAATATCTTCATTTACATCTATTTCTTCACACACTCAAAACACACACATTCTAACCGATCAAGATTCGAAGCCGAGACCCGAGATTTTGTTGATAGATCTGAGTTGGTGAGGTAAGAACAAATCCAACAAAGCTAATATTACTGAAAATGGTTAGGATTGGATGGGTTAACCGGACCCGAAACCCAAACTGCCCAAATCGGACCCCTAAAACGTCAATTTTAGGCCGATTTGATGGTTGGGATTTGTAGGCGCCGATCATACGATTCCGTGGGTACCAAAATCGAGTTATTTGGCTAAGAAACGAAGGATTTATGGGCAAACAGATCTGCAGCGCGATAACTTCGCCTGCAAGATTAAGTTCGCCTGATGAACTTCGCCTTCAAGCGTAACTTCGCCTTCAAGCGTAACTTCGCCTAAGGATAACTTCGCCTACGGCCAAGTTCGCCTAAGGATAACTTCGCCTGAAGCCAAGTCCGCCTAAGGATAACTTCGCCTGAAGCCAAGTTCGCCTAAGGATAACTTCGCCTGAAGCCAAGTTCGCCTAAGGTTTAACTTCGCCTGAAGCCAAGTTCGCCTAAGGTTTAACTTCGCCTGAAGCCAAGTTCGCCCGAGGTTTAACTTCGCCTGAAGTGAAGTTCGTTTAGAAAATAAATTAAAAACCTAATGGAAAATGTGTTAAGACAGTTAATGGAAATAAAATTTTTCCAAGCTGACCTGGCAGCTCGACCCCAGCCAGGGGCTCTGCCCCTTGGACCCTGCTAGGGGCTGCCGCCCCTAGACCCCGCTGCCAGGGGCGCTGCCCCCGGACCCCCGTTCGTTGTGGGTAGTAATTAAGACTAGAAAGATGTTATAAGTAGTGATAGTTAAATTGATATGTATACTTGTTATACAGTCAGTCGTGCACAACTGAAGAAAGGGATTACGATCAACGGAGAACGTAACCGTGTTCAGGTGAGTTTCTAGCCCCATTTATGTGTTATGTTTTCGGGGCTGTGTGCATACTCGATATGTTTGTTAATACGCTTATCCTAAGAGATAAGTGTATGCCTTATGTGAATGATGTGATATGTATGAATGATTGCTTGATGGTACGTGAACGATCTTCGGATATTGCACGTACTGTCAGGTTGTAACGCTATGTATAAGGTAAGTATGTTATGTATGTTTATGTGTATGAACATGATAGAGATAATAGAAGAAAGAAATGATAATGTATGGTTGTATGGTTACGAAAAGGGTACCGAGCCCTAATAATACTCGAGGTATGATGTATGGTTGTATGGTAACGAAGAGGGAATCGAACCCTACTAATATTCGAGAACTAGGGAACCGAACCCTACTAATATTCGAGGAAGAAGGGTACCGAGCCCTAATAATACTCGAGGAAAGAGGGTACCGAGCCCTAATAATACTCGAGGAAAGAGGGTACCGAGCCCTAATAATACTCGAGGAAAGAGGGTACCGAGCCCTAATAATACTCGAGGAATGTAGGGCGTAATGCTCTTTATAACATAAGATATGAAAGTAAGTTAATACAAAAGAAAGCAAGAAAGTATGAAAGTAAGAAAGTATGAATGTAAGAAAGTATGAAAGTATGAAAGTATAAAAGTATGAATGAAAGAATATAATGTTATGTGAATGGTATGATTATGTGATTATCTAGAACTCACTCAGCGTAGCTGACTTTTAGTATGCACGCAGGTGAGTAGGATGAGGAAGCTCGCTTGAGGAGACACATGGCACTGAACAAGAATCTGGCATCTGAAGACCTATGATGTGTTAATTTTAATGCTTTAATGTGAAAGACAATAAATGTTTTGAGACAAGTTATGAATTATGTAAAGTTTTATGAAAGTTTTATATTCCGCGTAAATGTTTTAATTAACTCTGATATTTAGAACTGTGTTTATGAGTAAATCCAACACGAAAGTAGGGTTACCGGTAACGGGGCCTTACACGTAAGTAGGGTTTTTTTTAGAAGATGGCTAGAAAATTGATTGTAGGTGGTAGAGGGTGGTAAGGGTGGTGTTTGAAGGAGTAATATTATGATAGTAGGGGAGATGGTTGAAATAGTGAAAGAGTAAAGGAGATTGATCGGCCGCAGGATCAAGAACTTCTCGTTGGAGATATGAGCTGTGATATCATAAAAAGTATAGAATGATTTGGAAAAGATGATAAACAACCACAATATTACAAGCGTATAATCAAGCACACTTTGTTTATTACGTTAAGACGTATATATACAAGAACTGAAGGCCAATTCTAGGAATACATTTAATTATAATTATATACAAGAAATAACTCATAGAGACAATATATCTACATCTTTGATTAACAATGATTCGTGGGATTGTATTGATTATTATCCTTGATATCTAGTCAGCAATTCATCCTAAGCTCAGATCAAGAGGATTGCCTATGGCCAGGTCATGGGATAAGGTCGTTAATGGAATGGCCGAACGTGTTAATTGAACTTGAAAATCACTAAAATGTCTATTTTAATGCTTACAAACTAATTATTGTAATGATATTTGCATGTAATAGTATTTGGAAGATGTTGAAATTATATCAGCATATGGGGGTGTTACGTACAACTTCATTTTGTTGGAAGCGTGTTTTATCTACCACTAGTCTTCAAGCAATCTAGTCAGCATATTTTTACTTGAATATTATACGTTGAAAGTTGTTTGTTGCCCTGATCTGGTTTTTTATTTTTTTGTTTTGCACCATATACGTTAAAAGCCTTAATGTAGCTTAAGTTTTTGGTGCTCATAAATCAATCAGTTTGAATGTTGGTTTTGAGTTAAACTGTAAGAATATATATATATATATATATATATATATATAGATAAATGATCCAATACAATAATGGTTTATCATACAATACGTACGCGACTCGTATCCTCGTCGATTTTCAATTTAAATCGGTGACAGTTTTGTAATTTTCATTAAATCTGATCCACTGCTCCCATCGATTTCGTCCACCTTCATCGTCACCATTAAGCAATCTTCATCGTACAACGATTTCGTTCACTGTCGAAGCCACCTCCACAATCATCATACATCGTCGTCTATTATTTGTTCACAGGTTTGTTAATATTTTGATAAAATTGAAATTGAAATTGATGAACATGTTCATCAATTAACCTTTAAATTGATCTAATTAATCATCAATTTGAAGATTCGGTCGATTAATTTTTTCAGTTTTTAGTGGGTTATGCCTGAACGTTTAAACTCTTTTGCCTTAACAAACTTTTTTGCCTGAACGTTTAAAGGTTTAACATTTGAAAAAACACGACATTTAACATTTGTTACTTTTAGAAGTTCTGTTTAGAAGTTCTGAACTTCAGGTGTTTAATTTTTTTTTTAGTTTAGAAGTTCTGTTTAGAAGTTCAGAACTTCTAAACTTTTTTGAACACCCAGAATTTCTTAGAACGTTTAAAGATGTCCATTTTTTAACACCCAGAACTTCATTGAAAGTATTAGAGCGTTTAAAAATCTTCATTTTTTTAACACCCAGAACTTCATTGAACGTATAAGAACGTTTATAGGTCTTTAATTTTGTTTCAGAACGTTTAAACATAATATTTTGAACCCTAATCAGAGCTCAATTGAGTGCATTATTTATGCAATTCCATAATCGATTGATGAATCTAAAGACTTCTACACATCAATTAGATTGATAAAATCATCATTTTGGTGTTTATTTTTGTTCAGAACGTTTAAACTTTGAGCAAAACGTTTAAACATGAACCTTAATCATAGCTCAATTAAGTGTGTTAATCTGTATTTTCATAATCGATTGATGATTCTAAAGCCTCTTACACATCAATTCGATTGATTAAATCATCAATTTTTGATCAATTTGAAGATCATTAAACTATAGCGATAATGGGTTTATCGATTTTGATTATACTTTAGTTTTGTGGATGATTTGATTATGGTTGAAGGCTTGCAGCAAATGACGATATGTTGTGCGAGAAGTATTTTTGATTTAATTACAATTATGCCACCGCGTAGTTTTAGTTGCAATTAGGATCGGGTGGTGCAGGGTCTCGCGTACCTAATGTACGATAACCTATTATTGTACGTTAACTCTCCCCTATATATATATATATGTATGGCCATCATGATTATTTATATAATAATATATCAAAATTAATTAATTATACCTTATTATTATATTAGCTAGACAATTGTCAAATTACCCTTTCTTTCTAATCAAAGGGTTCCCCCTTGGATGTATATAAATATATGAAAAAAATTAATTAACATAAAATAACATAGCCCTGACATAAAATTCGTCACCCTCTCTCCCTTTATATTATTCGGTTTCTCAAAAACCCTAATCCCCATCACTAATATACATCATAAAAGGGGAACTCGACAAAGCTGACTATCATGTCGTGTGGATCTTTCTCATCAGCTGTGACTTCTCTCTCTGTTGTTACAGGTATGTTTTAGTTATAGGTTTATCATAATATTCATGTTTTCTTTTGCATACATAAAAAACTAATCAACATTTCCAGTCTACTTGGTTGGGTCAGCATGACCACAGTCAAAAGAGTTCAGTTTTGGTAGGTTGACGGTTTAAACGCTTTTTTTCCTTTTCAAAATTGTTTATCGGCATTAAATTATAGATGATAGAAAAGGTTTGTTGATGCGACACAATGATGCATATACTTAAACGCATATTTTTTTAGGTTACGTCAATGCCACATAGGCATGTGAGCCTTTTCTAATTTTATGCATAATGGTTGAAATGGAAGACTGGGACAAAATCTATTTGTTAGACTATGGATCGGCATATATTATCATAAGCATAAAAATAAGTGAGGAGACCTGATTCAAATTAACAAGTACCTTTAGTAAAGTACTACCAGGCGCCTATGACGTTGAAGTCCTTTGCAAATATTATTCAAACTATATAAATAAATTAAAGAAACTGATGAAGTGAGGGATTATTATTGGTTAGTGAAGCAAATGTGGTACGTATATGTGCCTCCAATGCCGTTGCCATAAAATATTGAAGAGTTTTTTAAACGAGAATGACCACATATGTAGGAGTGTCTGGGCACTTTGAAGAAAAAAATGGGGTGGGAACACCCAACTACAGATGCTCTAAACATCATTAAACTTCACATTACATTATATGTAAAAGATAGCATTACACAGTTTTATATAAAAAAGCTAACTTGAAATTATGCTCTCCTTCTAAATCATGCGATTGTCATTATTATTTATTCTACAATAAAAAGCAACAATTCAATGTATACATTTAATCAAAATTAATTTGTCTGGATTTAGTCATTCGGTTATCTCATAACTTCTAATTCTATGTTTACTGTATTAATTAAAAAATAAAATAACAAATACATATTAAAGTAAAAATAAGTTTCATCAACTTCTTAGATAGGGGTTGGTTGATAGTTGATACATGTGAATTATCATGTGACCAATGCTTTTTAACACGTCAGAAAAAGTTGCACATGTATTGAGCTAGCTTGTATTTAATGAGATCAAATATGTGAACTAGTGTTCCATACTTCCATTTCACAATGTACATGACATCTTTAAACTCTTTTAGTAATATATGTATTATTACCTCAAGTCTGTAGAGACGTAGAGGAGACGGTCGCCGTATGTGTTAAGGAAGAAAATTATTTTGCTGATACCAAAAATAGCAATCACTAGATGCGGCTATTCCAGACAACGATCGCTGTTTGCTACAACAATTATGAACCCTATTAGTTATATCTGATAAACATTTCATGCAGTCAGCCTCATCTATGCCAAAAGTACACTGCATCGATCCATATAAAGTGCGACCCGGCCCAAAGGTTACTGAACCAGACCCGTAACTTTTTTTATTATCATTTGTTACCGCCCCCTTCAGCTTATTTGCCAAATTATTAAACTCTTTCTCCAACTCAGCAAGGCTATAAGGAGACTGATTTGGTGGACTTGGGAAAGTGGCATAAGCCCACTCACTAAGTTTTCCAGCATACGAAACATCGGCATAACGCACCACGCAGATTACTCTTTCAAAGACTGTCCATGCCACACCTTCTTTCTGTTTAGGACATTTTTCTTTAAGATATGTATTGGTCTTGTTGACACACTCACGGCAGGCTTCCAGTTTGATATTTGGGGGGGGGGGGGGGGGGGTAAAGAGCGATGGACCAGACTCTATCACCTTCCCCTTGTTCGGTACCCCTGAGTTGTTCAATATTATTGAGAAGTGTACCCAATGCACGCTCTCGATCTAGTATGTCAGCAGATGTTAACTCGCCTTTTTTACTACACATGAACGATTGATGAATAATACGTAGGCCGGGTTTTTGAGCCATGGGGACACTAACAGCATTGCTGATTGATTGAAGAAAGAATATGAGTGAAATAAGGGTTTTAGCATCCATTTTGTATGGTTCTAACTGATTGATACATATTGTGTTTCCATTAAACTGATATTTATGGCTATGTAAGGTAACATAATTTGAAAAGTAACTTGAATTTCGTATGGTTCTAACTGATTGATTGTAAAAAACACAATTCCTAAAGTAGAGTTCGAATTTAAAAAAATTAAGTTTCTTTCTACTTAATTTGTACCTCACGCATTTAACGTAAAAGAGTGAAATACTATACTTGTTTGTTAAACAGATCTGAATATTATGAAACTGAAAACTACAAATCATCAACCTGACGATATGCAACAATCTAATCTAACTATACTAATAAAAGAAAATGATGATAATGATGTGACAATCCCACATTTATTCTTGGCCTAATCTCTCTTCTCATTCATCCTACTTATTCATGGGTTATGGAGCAAAACCATATTGATAAATGAGTTATAATTTTCTTTCTAATTCTCTAATCTCTCATTTAATTCATCCTAACAATCCATGAGTCATGGGTCAGGATAATTTTGACAAATGGGTTATAATTTCATTTCTAATTATCTAATTTCTCATCTTATTTATCCTAACAATCTATGGGTCATGAGACAAAACAATTTTGAGAAATGGGTTATAATTTTCATTATAATTCTTTAATCTCTCATCTCATTCATCATAGTTACCCACGGGTAATTGGTCAAAACAATTTATGCAAATATTGTATACAAAAAAATCGATTTTGTAAATTTGAGTTTCTAGACTTCTTATTGTTTGTACTATATATTTTATTTTTACTTTTAATTTTGTTCATTTCTTTCAAATAATGGATCATTTTATTTTATTATTTGACAAATCCCGTGTAATACACGGGTTCAAAAGCTAGTATAATATAAAGGAAATGGATAAACTCACAAAAACAATCGAGGCATCAATATCGTGCTGAACCCTGAACACTCAAACACTAGACTAAAGGGGTGAGAACAAACAAGATATGAGTGAGACAAATCGATAGGACAAAACCTTTCTCCAAGTTTTATAATAATCGAGCTCATAGTTTTCTTGATCCGAAACATCTATTAACTAGCCGAATTCTGTTACAGATTGAAATCATTGCAAGTTATGAGACTTGACCCATATTGGTGGTATGGGCAATTGATGTGGGTTTATAAGCTGAACGGGCTCCTTCACCCATCAGACTAGTCTTTTGGGTTGAGTTCTTCTGTTTGGTTTGTAACATTGGTATCAAAGCTAGCCTTGGAGCGGTGGCCTAAAGGACGCCTGCCGTGACCAACTAAGGCAGATGGGTTCCCTTACCCATTATAGTATTGTACTAGTCTTTTGGGTTGTGTTTTTCTGTTTGGTTTGTAACAAATTCTTTTCCTTTGGCCCTAGCTATCCTTCCAAGCCCAAATACTTAACTCGGAGAACATGATCCTACCATGTGTAAGTCAAGTACAAGTGGACTTGGCCGAGTTCAATATACAAAACAAGCATAATTATTTTAGAACTGTTATTATTAAATTATTATTAATGACTAAACAAGTTTGAATATCAACAATTAGAACAATAAAACCTCGCTAATATTTTACAATATTATTCGCCACTGAATTGAAGTAGTCGTATATTTCAACAACAAAAAAATGAACAAGTTGGATCGAACTCAAAATTTCAACCCTGTAAGATAAACGAGCGGAGCCAAGCTATTACATCTAACTTCGATCCTGTACCCAAGCTAAAGCTAACTCTGCTTGTTTACGCCACTAGCCAAAAGGTCTCCAAGAAGAACAAAAATTGTTAGCACACGTTCTGCTTTCGTGTGAACCTGTTATGTGAAGGATTTAATCTGGTAGCAGTGTATCATGCTTTAATGGATGTTTGGGACATTGCATGTTCTTCAAAAGTAGAATCAATAATCATAATCCTTGAAGAAAGTTATTGTCTAGTTAAAATAATCAGTCTTTGTGAACCTTGCCACTCAAAGGTAACTTTAACAGTATTAAAAACATCAGTAAATTTAAATAATATTCTACGTCCACATCACACACTTGTCTTTTTATTCAAATTCTTATTCTCCGTATGCAAATCGCATAGATCGCAGGTTCCATTGTTGCTTCAAGTAATCTGGGGAGGTAAAGATACATATTAATGGCTTTATTTTCATAAGTGCATCACCTAATTAATGGTTGAAGGAGGTGGAAGGTGGCAAATGGTTGGGTTGGGTTGGGTTGAAACGGGTTAGGGTTGAAACGGGTTAGGGTCAAAAAGGGTCACTTAAAAAAAGGGTTGTTTTGGTTCGGGTCGGAACGGGTTAGGGTCAACAGGTTCGGGTTAGAATGGATCAAGGCCGGAACAAGTCAAAACGGGTTTCGGGTCCGTTTTTTTTGGACCAACGAATCAATGCCTTTTCAACACGTTACAACTCGTTTTAACATGAAAAGCTCGTTTAAGTGATTTTCCAGTTTTTTTCAGCACGTAAGAGCTCGTTTAAGCGATTTTTATGTTCGTTTCAGCACGTAACAGCTCGTTTAAGCGATTTTTAAGTTCGTTTCAGCACGTAACAGCTCGTTTAAGCGATTTTTCAGTTCGTTTCAGCACGTAACAGCTCGTTTAAGCGATTTTTAAGTTCGTTTCAGCACGTAACAGCTCGTTTAAGCGATTTTTAAGTTCTTTTCAGCACGTAACAGCTCGTTTAAGCGATTTTTCAGTTCGTTTCAGCACGTAACAGCTCGTTTAAGCGATTTTTCAGTTCGTTTCAGCACGTAACAGCTCGTTTAAGCGACTTTTAAGTTCGTTTCAGCATCTAACAGCTCGTTTAAGCGATTTTGAAGTTTGTTTCAACACGTAACAGCTCGTTTAAGCGATTTTTAAGTTCGTTTCAGCACGTAACAGCTTGTTTAAGCAATTTTTAAGTTCGTTTCAGCGCGTAAAAGCTCGTTTAAGAGATTTTTAAGTTTGTTTCAGCATCTAACAACTCGTTTAAGCAATTTTTCAGTTCGTTTCAGCACGTAACAGCTCGTTTAAGCGATTTTTAAGTTCGTTTCAGCACGTAACTGCTCGTTTAAGCGATTTTTAAGTTCGTTTCAGCACGTAACTCCTCGTTTAAGCGATTTTTAAGTTCGTTTCAGCACCTAACAGCTCGTTTAAGCGATTTTTAAGTTCGTTTCAGCATCCAACAGCTCGTTTAAACTATTTTTAAGTTCGTTTCAGCACCTAACGACTCGTTTAAGCGATTTTAAGTTCGTTTCAGCACTTAACAACTCGCTTAAGCGAGTTTTCAATTCGTTTCAGCACTTAACAGCTTATTTCAGCACTTAACAGCTTGTTTCAGCACGTATTTGTTTCGTTTTCGTCGACTTTTCAGTTTCGGTTAATTTGTCGGGTTTTTTTTTGTGTTGAACGAGGACAACGGACGAAATGTTTTAGTTTTTTTAGTTTTTTTGTTTTTGTTTTGTATTTTAAGTTATGATTTTTTTATTATTTTTTTGGAATATTTTTTTGAGGGTTTTTGTTAAGATCAAAACCCCTCAAAAAAAAATCAAAAAAACAATAAAAAAATCATAACTCAAAATATAAATAAAAAACGAAAAAAGTAAAAAAACTAAAATGTTTTCGCCATTGTCTTCGTTTATCAAAAAAAAAAAAAAAAAAAAAAAAACCCGAAAATTAACCGAAATAGAAAAGTCGACGAAAACAAAACAAAAACCAAAATCGACCCGTCCAGTGCGAAAACTCGAGTCGGCACGAAACTTGATCCGAGCCAAAACCTAAACTGATATCGTTCCAATCTAAAACCCGTTTCAACCCGAACATGTCACTTTTCCTTAAGACACTAACCCACATCGACCCATATAGTTAAATTTTCAACCCATTTTGACCCGAAAATAAGAATGTGAAATTTCAAATTAACCCATTTTGACCCATTTAATTAAAACCTATGACCCAAATCAACCCTTTTAAATTTTAAAACAACTAAAATTGACCCATGGGTTTGGGTCAAGATTGCCACCTCTAGGTGGAACCATTGATGATTTTTATTATGTTGAAAAGAGGATAATGATTAGGTTGTTATGCACGCTATAACTTTTCATAGTTGCAACAACTACGTGTCAAGAATCATATGATTATGAATGGTCAATAGATGCAAATGGCATTGACCACATGTGACACAATTGCAGTGTCGCGTCTGAGTGTTTTTGCTCCAGCTGGCATCCCGAATACTGATGGTATCCACGGACTCCATTGATGTTGAAGTCAAAGACACCACTGTTAGAACCTGTTGGTTATGATTTATATTGATGAGATTATTTATGATTTAACTTTATTCAATTATGTTATGAATATTGACACCATGTGATGATTGTATATCTATAGTATCAAGAATAGAATGATTTGGAAAAGATGATAACCACAATATTAGAAGAATAGTATAATCAAACACACTTTGGGTGTGTTTGAGATTTCTTATTTAAGAGAAAAATATTTTTTTTGTTAAAAGAACTTATTTATGATTTTTTTAAAAGAAGTTTAAAAAAAATGTTTGGATTAGCTTATGAATTTGGGAAAACCAAAATGACTAATAAAGACACGCTTTTTTAAAAGGAGTGTAATAAGTTTTGAGGGTTAGGTAATCAAACCCATTAAGTTAATAAGTTACATATTCATAACTTTTCAAAACCCCTTTATTTTGCTCACTCCATAAGTAAAAATCCATAAGGCTTTATGGTTTGTCAAACACCTTATATACACCTTATTAACTTTTTAAAAAGTTTATAAGTTATAAGTTGATGAAAATAAGGAATCCCAAACACCCCCTTTGTCTA